>NC_090924.1:752212973-752536514 GCF_040938575.1 Ambystoma mexicanum
AATGTTCATTTTCAAAATGTCCTAATTTCTAAAGTTTCAACAACATGAACAAGTTGGCATCAGTTCAAACGGTACCACAAGCCCTTTAAAACATACAACCAACAATATTCCCTGAACTTCAGCTTAATATAATAAAATAGGCTGTTCCAATTACATTTATAAACGAGGCTATTGAAAACGCACAATGCAAGACTTGACAATATTGATCCCATAAAGCATGAAAGTTCCCTACTTCTCTCTGACACTGTGGAAAGTCTCCATTTTACTTCCGGGTAGCTTTGAGCTCACCATCAAAGGCCATCTGAAATCCTTCACGTCCCACATGAATTGGACTAATGAGTCAAATGAATACACTGGGTGCTTCAATTCCACCCTATTCCGACCAACAACCCATCCTTATCCAACTAACACCTCTCTCCCAGTGCATGAGGCTTATGCATGGTCCTTTAACAACAGTCCACTTATATTTCTACTTGCCCTGCCTGAGCTAGCCCACCTTGGGTTACCATCTTTGATCCCGACTAAGGGATGCACCCTCATCGTGCACAATTTGAAGGTGTTTCAAGTAATAGATTAAATACGTTTTTGGTTTAACCTTCAAAAGCTATTCATTTACATATGTTAACCCCATCTGAAATCTAATTCAGAGCAATGGTATCACTAGCTCCCTGGCCCCCTCTTCACTGCTTATAGCAGACCTGTGGTCATCAACGGATATTCCCTGCTTTGCTCCTTTGTCCATATGCCTCTCTTTATCCCCTGCTCTCTCACAGCCTGCTCCGGGGGAGGGGCTCACAGTCTATTCAGCGACACCTGCAGAAACCTTGTGCTCTATCAGCCATGCCCCTGGGAATGTGGGTGGAGTTGCCTGCAGCAGGCCTTTGGGCCTCATCATAAGTTTGCCGGTATCACCTGCCGGTAAAACCTGCAGGATACTGGCAAACAGAACTACCATTACCAGCGTCTGATATCCCGGTATTAGCAGGATATTACAGGTGCCGGCAATGCGTTCATTGTCCATGCCATAGGACTCCGTGGGGGGAATTGCTGGTATTACCGGCACCAGTAATGCTGGTGCCGGTAATAATGGCTGTTTTTTGCTTGTGAGGGCCTGATTTACCTCCAGCTGCTGGCTGGGGGTAAATCAGTCAATCCCCACCGGCAAACTTTTACCAATACTTTTTCTGCACCGCCAAACTTATAATGATGCCCTATTCTCAGCCTGACACATTTGGTTGATCCGATGTCCCATGTTTGCTAGGGCTGTCCCGGAATTGGGCCCTCTGCCCCCGTCCTAAGAGGTTTTTTTTATTTAAAAGCCTTGTCCTGGTTTTGGGGAAAGGGAGGGTGACAGTCCCAGTTTTTTTTTATCACCAACAATTATAAGCTAAACAACCCTTAGCTGATTTTCTGAATTCTGTCATCTACAGATGGGCTCAGACCCCGACCTTCCAAGTGCCAGCCATATGCATTAACTGCTTGTGCCACAGAGACAGGCTGAGAAACCTGTAAATAGCAAGGCATGTAATGTCAAGCAAAGCAACAGCTCCTTCCTATTTTATGTACTTTTATAAAATTACAATAACAATCAAGTTCATTTTATATAAAAAAAACATTAAAATACATCATTCAATCAGTATTACGTAAAATATATTGTGATTGTTATTTGCGTGCTTTTATCAACAATCCAAACTGCAAAAGGTGTATGCAGATATGGAGGGATGGGGAGTGAAGATATAGGTGTCTGGGTTAGTCGTTCTTTTATGTTGTTGGCTGTCCCGTTTGTTTTTGTTGAAAATCTGGACCTTCCCCCTGGGTTTCTCTGTGGCTGCTGACTGACAGACACCCTGAGGCTTCCCACACAAGCCACAATGCATATTGCCTTCTCATCATACCTGACCACATTTGAAAATCAATACACCTGAGATATATGCCCCGCCCATAGCCACACAAGACTCCGCCCGATTGCACAAGGTTCCACCCACATGCCCTACCCACATGGCGATATATTAAGTTCTTTTAGCATTGCATTAGATGTTTGTTGCCTTTTCATTTTACAGCTAGGTTTGTTCTCTCTCCGAACGGTAACATCCTGTCCTGTGTTTTATTTTTTATTTTAGAATGACCAACCGAAAATGCATAATTTATTCATCAAATCGAAGTGTTCATTGAAATGGAAGATTTTAAGATGGCGCCGAGTGTAATTACAGTTAAACGATCCATTTTTGAATGATCACAATCTCACCATCATGTTCGTGCTTCGGCATATTGTCGGAGTTGTTCTGAGTAAAGGATCCGAACCGGCGGTGTGTCATGTGACCTGCAAAGCTGACGTGCTGACGTGGATTCAATACGTAGAGGGGGCGAAGAACGAGATGTTGCGTACGCGTACCAGTACGCATAGTAATCAACTGTGCATCGTTATGGCGCCGCATGCATCGTTGTGGCGCTGCGCTGGAGGGGGAGAAATGGACTGGTGTGTTTCATCGGTGCCCTTCCGGCGAGACTGGTCGTTGTGCCCCGGGTTTGTGGCTACAGATTTGCTGTCCCTGCCTCTGCGCCCATGGTGAACACGTGGGGTGCAGGCCTGCCATCCCCCTCCAGGGCGGAGTGATTCCCCCCGATCTGTCTGTGCATGAATGGCAGTGGCGTATGTTTGACTGTGACCAGACAAGCGCCGATTCAGCCTGGGCTTGGAACGCGCTGATCTTCGTGATTTATGATGCGTAATCTCAGTGGCCCTGATGAATGGATATGAGTAATTATATTATTCACAGAGGTACAGACTTCACCGGATGTGTTTAAAGTTCAGCTGTATCTCAGTCTGTTGCATCAGCTTGTATGAACAGTGGTCATGTTTCAGCATTGGCATGGCACATTGGGAGTTCACCCCTTGAACTATCGTGCTCTTCATGAAGGTCTCAGACTGGCACGCTGGCACCGGCTTTTGGACTGCAATTGTGATGAATTTTGTTTAATGGGGGTGGTTCCAATCTCAACTATCCCCTTGTTTTACTATGGTTTTGATAACTGAGGGACGTTGTTTCCTTATTACCCACTCATCCTTTAGGACTACTCTAGGGGCAGGAGAGAAGTGGGGTCGAGATGCCAGCTGTTGGAATGTCTAGGGGGATGGGGTTTTGTGAGGGGTTCATCGAACAGCGTTTCCAACATGGTTATCTCCAGCTGTCCTTCAATTGAGATTTCTTCGGTTACTCCTTACTGTTAGATGATCTCTGGCCCTGATTTTAACTGCCCCTGAGTGTTTTGGAAGAGACCTTCACTTCTCAAGATTCAATGGGGTTCTAGTGAGGGGTGTATAAATTGCCAGTATATTTTCTATGCTTCTGTATGTTTGGGGCACTTTTGAAGTGCCCTATTGTTGCATATGTACAGTTACATTAGGGAATGAGTGTCATCGGTCTTGTTACTTTACCAGGGGCTGATTGATTTGATGGCTAATGTGGGTTTGTATAATTTGTGGCTGCTCCATGTAGCTTTGCAATAGGATGTATTTTGGGGTAAACATGTTTATCTAACGAAATTGGGAACTATTGGTTGAATTACCATTTGGTTGTGGGAGACTTATTGGGGAGTTCGAGTTATTTTGGAGAGGTGTCCAGGAAGTTGGACTACCTAGAATGTGTTTGAGAATTTTATTTTGTTCGCTGTTCTTGGTGTTTAGCGTCTGTTTTAGTGTGGGTAGGTTAGGGGTCACGTACAAAGATCAGGATCTGCTGTGTAGGTTTTTTTTTGATTGGGTGGAGGTGGACTTTCTGGATTGGAAAATGGGTGATCAACTGCGAGTTATCTCATGGAATGTGAATGGACTAAACAATGTACAGAAAAAAAGGAAAGTGATGTCTTATTTAAATGACTTGAAAGGGGATATATACTTTCTTCAGGAGACACACCTTTATAAAGAAGACTTGGAGGGTTTAAGAAAGGGTTGGGCGGGGAGAGTATATGGTTCATCTTTTGAATCCAGGTCCAGGGGTGTGGTGATTTTGATAAGGAAACATGCTCTGATTAAGGTTATCAGAGAAATGTGTGACAGGGAGGGGAGAATGGTCGCTCTTTTAACTAACATTCAGGGCAAAGAAGTTACTTTTTGCAATATTTATGCACCGACCTTGGATGATGGTACCTTTTTCAGGGGGGTGGCTCAAACAATCCAGGATCTGAAGTCCAGTAGCATTATCTTGGGGTGAGACTTCAACACAGTTATTGACTCTTCATTGGATAGGAGTAATGATAGACACTGCAGGAGGTTGGATATGCAGTCTCGGGCGTTAAAGGATTTGATGGAAGAGCATAATCTGAAAGACTGTTGGAGAATTGGAAATCCTTTGGGGAGGGAATATAGTTTTTATTCTGCTGCCCATGCCACTTACTTGAGAATTGACATGCTGTTGATGGCAGGTGAAATGTTGCAAAACTATAAGTCAAGTAGTATAGGTAATATCGTGCTAACTGACCACGCTCATGTAGTTGTGGATTTGAAATGGAATTTTAATGTATGTAGACAAAATACATGGAGACTGAATACCACCTTGTTGGACAATGTGGATGAGATGGACAAGCTTTCTTCCGAAATAGACTATTTTATGGAGGAAAATTGTACTGGAGAAGTTGAATCTGGTTTGGGTTGGGAGGCCTTCAAATGCACTGTGCGTGGCATGTTTATAAATCTAGCAAGTGGTTTGAAAATAAAATGGGACAATACTCAAAAAGAACTGGAGTTAAAGATTTGTTACATGAATTGATGGCGGATCCTACAAAGATGGATTTGCTTCCTGAGGTAAATAGATTGAAGATTGAGTTGAAGGTGTTATTATCGACTCGGGTAGAGAAAAGGTATTTCCAGCAGAAGTGCACTTATTTTGAGCAAGGTGAGAAATGTGATCACTGGCTATCTTATAGACTGAGGATGAGAGAGTCGGAGCGCTCGATCACATCAATAAAAGACTCCAAGGGTCAGATCACATTCTCACCGGAAAGGATAAATGAAGTGTTCAGGGGGTTTTATGAGACTTTGTATAGAAAAGAAACCCATATTGATGTGGCTAATGGAGACTTTCTGGGGAAAATTCAATTCCCAGTACTTACTGAGGAAGAATCTACATTGTTGGAGGAACCTAGAACGATAGAAGAAGTCAAAATTGCAATATCAAAACTAAATGTTGGTAGGTCTCTGGGGCCTGATGGGTTGCCAGTAGAGTTTTCTAGATGGTTGCCTAATTCTGCATTGGTGCTGATAACAGATATGTATAAGACCTCTATGGATAAGGGATTGCTTCCAGACACGACTAGGCATGCAACGATCGCAGTCTTTCTAAAGAAAAACAAGGATGAAAATTTGGCGTCTAGTTACAGGCCAATTAGTTTAATCAATGTAGACAATAAAAGCCTTGCCAAGATTCTGGCGTTAAGATTAGAAGTTCTTCTTCCGAAGCTGATAAATCAGAATCAGTCTGGCTTTGTAAAGAGTAGAACAACATCCAGCAACATGAGGAAACTGCTATGCACCATCACTAAGGCTTCAGAGTTGTCGGATGACTCGGCGGTCCTTTCATTGGATCCCAAAAAAGCGTTTGATAGAGTCAACTGGCAATTTATGTTTAAGGTACTGGAAAAGATGGGTTTTGGGAATCAGTTTTGTTCCTGGATTAGACTGTTATATACCAAGCCCACGGCAGATGTTAAAACTAATGGTCTGAGATCAAGACCGTTTGACCTGGAACGGGGCACGCGACAAGGTTGCCCGCTGTCTCCTTTGTTATTTGTACTTATTGAATCTTTGGCCATATCACTTGGAACCGAGGATGGCCTGTATGGTATTAACTGCTGGGGAATGCTACAAAAAGTGTGGTTATACGCTGATGACTTGTTATTGGTCCTCAAGAACCTTGGTGAATCAGTGCCTGTGCTCATGAATATTTTGGATGTCTTTCATCAGTGCTTTGGATACAAGATCAATTGGGCAAAATCAGAAGTTTTGCCCTTGGTACCCTTATGTGACAAACAATTCATTACACGCTTGGGCTTCAAATGGTGTGCTGAGAAACTGTTGTACTAGGGGGTTTGGATTTTGCCTAATGTTGTTGATTTTGTGAGAGTGAATATGAATATGGTGTGCACTACTTTTAAATTGGATTTGGAGAGATGGGATCTACTACACCTTTCCCTTTGGGGGAAGGTGAACGTTTTGAAAATGGTGTCGACTCCTAGAGTTAACTTTGTACTGAGTATGATCCCATTGGATATTGAAAGAAAATTTTGGTGTGAATTGGATAGACTCATGCAAGATTTCTTGTGGGATCATAAGCCTCCGCGTCTGAAGATTAGTAAGTTACATTTGCCCTTGTCTAAAGGTGGACTGTGTGTCCCGAATTTCAAAGCATACCACCTGGCTTTTATGTCACGTACTTTGTTTACCTTTTTCACATCGCAACAGGATGATTGAGTTTGTGCGGAATATAGCCATGTAGGCCCGTTATCTCCAAGGGCTCTGTTAACGAGTAAACAATGCAAAACGAAATTGGAGAATCCGTTGACTAGGAGTTTACGGAATTCGTGGCTTGTCTTGAATGATTGTTTAGGTTTCAATGCACTGAAAGATCGGAATGCTTCAGTTTGGCTAAATCCAAGTGTTACACATGAAGGGAAAGTTTTGTTCTGGCATGATTGGTTCTTGGCTGGGGTGCAGTGGGTCGGGGATCTTTTCAATGGTGTGGATTGGATGACGGCTAGGGAATTACAGGTGAAATTCGATATTCCTACTTTTTGTTTGGCAGATTATCGGAAGATCAAGAGGGCGGTGGGTGAAGTGAATATGGAAGAAGGGATCAATGTGGATATGCTTGGTTGGAAGCCAGGGGTGAGTGGTTGTGACTTGGTTAGCTATGTGTATAGACTGATTGTGTCAAAGTATAGAACAAATGATGCTCTGAGATTGGATTGGAACCGGAGGATCAGTGAGAATATTACGGAGGAACATTGGTCACAGATCTGTGAGAATGTGAAGTTGTGCTCTTTAAGTCTGGGTGAAAGATCACGTCAAATCAAGATTTTACATAGAACTTACTGGACGCCTGAGAGAATAATGAAAAGGGGAATGAGTGACAACTCTGAATGCTGGGCATGTGTACATGAGATTGGCACCATTGAACGTATGTTGTGGGAATGTTCAAGGGTGAGGGGTATGTGGTTCGAATTTGACCAGATTTGTGAGAAGGTTCTTGATGAAAGGATTCATTTGGATTTTAAGACTGTTGTACTGGGTAGTGATGAGGAACTGGATGGCTTGAGTACTTCCCAGAGAAAATTGATTTTCCGGGGAGCGTTGGTAGGGAAAAAACTGATTTTGAGAAATTGGAAAACGTCTGCTCCTGTTACAATTGAGATGTGGGTTGCAGAGATGCATAATCTGGCGGAAATAGAACGAGTGTTGTATCATAGGGAGAAGAAAAGTGCTTTATTCAACAAGATTTGGAGTAAATTTCTTTTATTGTATTGAACCTGATTTTTGAATATGTTGTGACTCTGTGGGGGTGTGTGTCTTTCACTGTATATAGTTTGTTGTTCTTTGTTGTGATTAATGCATATTGATTTGCAATTGTCTATGAATCTCATTATTGTTAAACAAAATTGAAAATAAAATTGGAAAGAAAAAAGAAAAAAAAGAAAATGCATATCCATTTTTCCCATAATTATGTTCATGGGCATTGGTCTGATTGATATTAATTGTGGATAATTATGATGTTTAAATTAATTTGAAAGATTGAAACAATACCACCTATAGTTGTGTTTGCCTTTGTGCTGTTGCATTGTTTTTGACAGTGTGGCCGAGCTGTTTTGCTTTTGTTTAGTGCAGTTTTTCTTGCATTCTTTTTGTGTGGGGCTTGCATCGTACCTCTTCTTCCTGCACCTCGCCCCATGTGTGGCCCCGATGCTTGCCAGAAAATTTCCCAACAGTGGGTTCCTTCCATCTGCTGTTTTCTGGGGGTGAGAGCACAGCCGACTCCCCACAATATGATAGGCTCGTCAGATATGTGCTTGCCACTCGGTCCTTGAAGCAGAGGTTAGGGGAGCTGGGCTGCTGGGCGCGGACAGTGTTTACATTGCAAACTCGGTGGTTCAGCCAATTTCATCAGAAGCGCCAGTCCCCGCCCACAGTATATGAGGCGAAATCCGTGCACGGGGATCCTTGCTCACTGAACAGATGGGGCATTCGAGAGTTAAGAACAAACACCCGCCTGTGAAGGGAAAGCGAGCAAGCACTTGTGGTATACCCGGAAATTCCCCGCTCGCTCGAGCTGCAGGTTGAGCTTGTAGTTTCAAACTGATACGCCATATATGGTCACAGGAAGAGAGAGGGAACCTGCTGCTTCTACAAGAGGCGGAAAACCTGGAGACTACACGCTCTGTCTGCCGAGACCCAGAGAAGAGCGTAAAAATCAGGAGTCTCCAGGCCAAACCCAGATGTTAGGTAGGTAAAGTGGCAGAGCCAGGGTGGGGGCGGATGAGGCGCCCCTGTACTCCCTGGTGCCCAGTGTGCCCCCCAGCCTCCTGCTGGCACCCTATTATCAGCCCCCAGCACCAAAAGCTGCCACTGGGAAGGTATGGCTCTGATCCTCCAGGCTCTGCTCTCCGCTGCAAGCAGTCCTTGAGGGCCAATTGACAGCCTGGGAGCTGCTGCTTACAGTCCAATGTACGCAGGGTGGATGTTGATGAAACAGAACGACAACCATTACAGAAACGAGGTAACGAAAACACAGGACTGAAGACATGCTGGCAAAACAGAGTGGAATGAATCTGAGAAAAATAAAGATGACGAAGAGGAGAAAAGAGAAATATAAACCAATAATTCATCTAAACTAAATTAGAACTCTCATCCCTTCTATTAAGCAGATTTCCACACTATTTTAATGAGGATGTGGAGCCGGCAGACAGCAGCAGCAACCTGTGCCTTGATTGCATTGTGTACCTGAACCGGAAGTGAAGAGACTTAGAAGCAAGCACGCAGATGGCTCGCTATCACATGAGGGCAGCGTGCAGGATTAATTTCATCCCTTTAAACAGATGCCTATTTGAGGGCACAAAGAATGGTGTTCTTGGCTTAAGGGGCCAAAATCTCTGGTCGCTCTCCTGGTTCTAAAGATAATTTGCAAAAGTAAGTGTGCAATCAAAAGGAACAGGAATGGACCACATGTCCGCCATGAAGGCTTAATAGGGAAGCCATTACGAGCTCTTTCGAGTTCGGTGACGGGAACTGCCAAAGCTTTTTCACACGTTCCTGTGAACATATGCAAGTTTGTCATTGTAAATGCTTTTCTCTCTGTACTTTAGCTGAACAAAGTGAAAGCAGGGAGGAGAGTGTCTGAGCAGCGGAAGGTCACGCGTGTTCCGTTCCCACACAGAGCACCATTCACACACACTGACAAGGAACCACTCCACTCAGGTGTATGTAGGGAACTAACTTTCTCCACGTTCTAGGATGCCCGTAGGTCGATGGTCGGAGTTATGAGGGAGCTGTGTGCAAATAGGGCACCGGAACATCAGTTGAACGCGGCATACCCCCGAGGAGCTGTGTGGGGTGTTGCGAAAGTCCTGCAGTAGCTGACGGAGCGCTTGTTCCAGTGCCTTTCCTGTGATGTTGGCCACTCTCACCACTCTTTTAATGTTGGCCATGAAGAGTTTCATGGAGCCGTTGGCCTGGGGCCACAGGGGGCAACCTGTTGATGGTGAAATGGAGGCTAGTAAAAGGAGGTCCGTTGTCTGACTTCACCACTTTTGGGATGTCATAGGCCAAGAACATTCTATCCAGTGCTGGAATCACAGCCATGACTGCGGTCGACAGCTGGATTTCTACCTCTGGGAAACGAGAGTGCTCGTCGATGGCTACAAAGACGTATTTGCCATTCCGAGTAGGCCTGAAGAAGTTGATAGCAACCTCGTCCCAGACATGGTCAGGCAGGGGCGTTGTCTGGAGTGGTTCGGGGGTGATATGTGGCTGAAGGCTGAGGCATATGTGTCAGGACGTCAGTATGTCTTTGATTCCTTAGCCCAATGCCGTGGAACCACACTTTCTTTCATAGTTGCCATTTCGTTGACACTATTTCTCTGTGGCCCTCGTGTGCCACATCGACAACCCGCTGCTGTAGTGATGCAGGAGTCACTATCCCATCCCCTTTTAGCAACAAGTTTGATGGTGCATGGACAGCTCCTCTTTCACCTTCATGAGTGTTTTCCAGAGCTGGTGGTCGATGGCGGTGTTGGACTGTGCTGATTGCTCTATCGATCTCCACCTGTCATTGTGGACGCAGGCTGTTGCAGGTTTCAGCGTGGGGTCCTCAGCCACCGCCTGCTGTAATGCAGCCAAAGATATTGTTGGAGGGCTTGCTTGGTGCACAACGTAGTTGACATAGTCGTCTGCCTGGTTGACTACCGGCCTGATGCACGCTAGAGGATGCCTGGACAGGAAATCTGCCAGATTTTCTTCCTTTCCTGGTATGTGGACAATGTTGAAATGATACCGCTGTTCATTGTCTGTCAGACTTTTGCCGCGGTAGGATACAGTTGTCCTGGGGGTGTGATCACTACCCATGTGTTGGGTCAGGATAGCTCTCAGCCCTACAGGGCTAGCCTCTACTGTGACCTCCGTGTGTAGGTTAGGGTCAAAGTAAGACATGCACACTGAAGCCGCTATTTGCCTTCTGATATGGTAGAAAGATTCTTGATGAGCTGGTGTCCAAGAAAACATGCTGTCTTTCTGTGTAAGGCACTCGTGGCGTGAAGTCTGGGAGGTGTTGAGTGCCGTAGCTGGCCAACCCAAGAAAAGAATGGACATGAGCAACATTCGAATGACGTGGGGCTTCCGTTAGGGCTTTGATCTTGTCCGGATCTGGTTCTATGCCTTTGTCATAAAATAGGTGTCTGAAAAATGAGTGTTGTTTTGTTGAACGCACACTTTTCATTGTTGAGCTTGCGGTTCGCTTCATGGAGTGCCTTGCAGACTTTCAGTAGTGTGGTGTCATAAGACTCTTGTGACCTACCAAATATCAGGATATCGTCACTGTAATTCATGCAGTGTGGGATGTGACTGATCACTTTCTGGATTTCCTCTTGAACGATTTTGGCTGCAGATGAAATGCCGAAGTTGAGGCGTTTATAATGAAACAGGCCGAGGTGCATAGTGAACATGGTGACATAACGTTATTCTTCACTGATCTTGAACTGGAGGTATCCTCTGTTGAGGTCGAGCCACGAAAACACACTGGCTCCATTCAGCAGATGCATCATGTTTGTCAGGCGCGAGGATTGGCGATGCTTGCGTCAAATGGCTTGGTTGGGGACATGCATGTTGACGCAGAATCTTATCTGTCCCTCTGGCCCTTTCTTGGAAACTGGCACCACCGGCGAAATCCATGGGGTGGGACCAACTGCAGGCTCGATGATATCGGCATCAAGGAGTGCCTCTAGCTCTTACTCCACTTGGTGCTGTATGTTGAATGGTATCCCGCTGTAGTGTTGAGCAGCTGGTTTTATGGAAGTGTCTATGTGAAGGTCAATTTTCTGCCCCTGCATAGTGCCGGGAAGGCTGCTTCACTTTTTGCTGCTGACAAGATGTATCGAATCTCCATCAGGTTGTACAGGACACAGATGAACCCCAACTGGATTGCACACCGGAAGCTGAGAATACAGCCGCAGGCTGCTTCGGCCTTGATAACATAGATGGTGATGCAGTCTTGTTTGTCCTTGTAGGTGCATGTGATTTTGAAGGCTCCAATGCAGGCTACTGGTCATTTGACACCATAGCCATATATGTCCACTTGAGCTTTCTTGAGGTGGGGGGCCATGTAATCCGTTGGTATTCACTTTCAGGCTTCACGTTTACAGTCATGCCAGAGTCTATTAGGAAGTTGAAAGCTCTCCCTCCCACTGTGAGAGGTAAAGTTGGGCTATGCTCTACTGCATTGGGGTTACTCAAGGCATAGAGGTATTTTCTCTTCCTCCCCTCTGAGCTGGATGGTGGGTCTGACACACTGGTCGAGGGGGAGGCTGCGCGCAGGTTGTGTCCATGCCTCCGTCCTTTACGCTTTGCTTCAGTTGATGGTGAGCGGCAGGTTCTGGTGCTGAGCCGGTCTCTAGTGTAGTACCTCCTCTTGTGCTGCTTGTTTCTATCATCCCTTTGGGGGTTGGGGAGGACCTGTATTGTTATATCCTGCATTGTCTGCCCCACAACCTTGGTGTCCTTGGAGCTCAGCACATGGCTTTGAAGTGGTCCTCATCTCTGCATGTGGAGCACTCTTGCGCAATGGCAGGGCATGCGCCTTCGTGCGGGAATTCATATCCACACGTAAAGCAGTGGCTCTTGTCATTCATTGGTCTAACCGGGAGTATCACAACCATTCATATTGACTCGTCTTTGATGGGGTTCGACGGGCTGATCTGTAGGTTGGTCATGAACAAAACATGGAGTTCCAGTGCCGTGGGCGTGCAGGCTCATAATAGTATTTCAGCCAAGATGTGTGGCCTCTGCAGGTATTTTTTCTTGAGGATGATGGATTCACAGCAACCTGTGCCTTGATTGCATTGTGTCACCTGTAACTCGATGGCCTCCTCGTTGGAATATCAGTGAAACTCACAGTGTTTCACCTTCACTCTCAGTCGCATCACAAACTTGTCCTTGGGTTCCCCTGGGAGTTGTCTGGTGATGTGACATACATGACGCTCATAGTCAACATTTTTAAGGATAGCGAAGTGTTCACCCAGGATGCATTTTAGATCTGTGTAGGTGTATTCATTGTCGTCCAGCAGTTCAAATATGATGTCTCTGACCTCGGGACCTGTTATACGTTTATCATGTTGCAGATCCAGAGTGGCTGGGTATAAATCTAACTCCTTGTTCCATCTGGACCATCTTGGGCCAAGATTCATGGTGTCGGTGGTATCAAAGGGGAAAAGTACGGGCACCGGGAAGGAGTCCCTCATTTGTTGTGCTATGAGCACCGGGGCCAGGTCTTGATCTCCCATGTTGATGGCATGGGAATTGTGTGTCAGCCAGCCAAAATATTTTGTGCTTGAGAGCTCGGTTTTTGGAAGTTGGGGTCGATTGGCTGTTTCTGTGGCTGTCTTTGGTGGCAGTGGACTGGCGGTTGAATACACCCACTGGTTTGGAGCTGGGTTAGTTGTCCAGGGTAGCTGGTGCACTTAAATCATGCCACGCTCATGTGCCGAGTATCTCTTAATGTTCTATTGTTTTGTCCTTGTGCTGGATGGTGCTGTGCCTTGCTTTTGTTGGTGCCATCCTGCCTTGGGACGGGTGCTGCAGTGTAGGCATTGGGCCCTTATCTTTAGAGCGCGCACAGCAGGAAGCCTTGTGATAGCCATGGGGCTGCTGGCCCAGGTCTTTCTTGATCTTTCCTTCTGATTCCCTTCCTAACAGTCTCGGCCAGGAGGAGTTCGGTGCAGCAAGCACTTCGCTCCTTCTTCTGCTTGAGCAACGTCCCCAGTAAAGATTTGTGCAATGGCCGCTGGCCAAAGACTGAGGGTCTGTGGGCACTCGGAGAGAGCACTTGTTGGTGCTTGACATCAAGTGTAATTTGATTAGGAATATATATACATCTATCTTTTTATTTCTTTGCCATGCAAGTTGGCCGCGACAGAGCGTAGGCTCCATTTTGTGCCTGCCAACTGGCAGGCATCCCCGCGTTGAGCCAGCCCTTGGTATGTGTGTGCCTCTTTACTTGTAGCTATGTTGATCCAACATTACGGGGTGCAAACTCCTCATGATGCAAGCAGCCAGCAACGCTCCAACCGCGAGCGGAGCGCCCGCTCAACACTCATTGGTATTAGCGCTGCCTGTATCACCTGTATCACGCAGGCATGGCTTCGCCCACCTCATCGCCAGTGTTCAGTTCAGTTTCAGAGGCGCACTCGGTGTTGTATAATTTCTTATAAGAATATGATAAATTACAGTATTTGTTAGATGTGCTTTCAAGGTGCTCCCAATTAGTAGAGTGCTACCTCTACTGTAACAAATGTAATAAATAAATGGTACAACAAAAAAAACCTTGTTGTACAAACTGGGGCACAGCATATATGTGTCAATTCTTTGTTTATGATGCACAACTTTGATTTATTTTATGAAGTAATGTTCCTTATGCAAAAAACAAAAAAATGTTTTCTTCTATCTGAAAGATGTTGAATATGAATGAACAGGTATCTATTGAATAATGAACTATATGAGAGTACTTCTAGTAATTGAATTGAATTCTTAGCAAGATTTGTTTTGCCTTATGCTGTGCCCCAGTTTGTACAACAAGGTTTTTGTTGTATCATTTATTTATCACACACTATCACAGTATCCATGACTAGATTACACAATGGCATTCTCCAGCATGATTTGAGGGTTCTAATGGGAAGTAGCGCAGAGAAAGCATGTGATTAAAGACAATCACACCGGTTTTAGTAGGGCTGCACTTTGACCTATTGCAGTCAAATCAAGAAGATACTGAGCCTCGGTCTCAGTAAAGACTGTATGGATGTGTCTTGCAGATTTTGAATCTCCAGAGCATCTGCATGGTCCTCTTCTGAAGAATCTGGCCATTTAAACTAGCCTTGAGACACTGCAACTCCAGGGGGTCCTGGTGGCTATTCACCAGCTTCCTCGAAAAACATCGCCATACAACCCATGGGGGCCCACCTGAGAATGCATAGTGCATGGGTGTGGGCTTCCCCAGTAAAGGCGGCACTCTGCGAGATGCCCTCCCATGCTATGGCCGTGTCATGCGGCTGCCAGGAGATAGCAGTAGCATCCTAGGAGATGTCTACTATAAACTTGGAGGTCTTGCTATAGACTACAACCACTTGACCGTGGAGTTATGTTTCTGCAAGTACAGCATTACCAGCATTGCCAGTAGAATAACAGACAATAGCTTTGTCCTTCTAGCTGCAGCGTTTAAGTGTGTCCAGGCAGCCTGTTTCACCTGCATGTCACACATCAGAGCTGATGCTCTAAAGAGTACTGAAACTATTTCTACCATAGGTGACAAATGGGACAGATGGCCATCTGAGGCGGGTATGAAAGCTCTAGCATTGTATTAATATGAAATAATGCAGGTAGCTATTTCTGAAAGGGACGGTCTGCTAATCCACCACAAGAAACCACATAGAAGCCCGGCACAATGCTGTCAAACACCGAAGACTACTAAAAATGTACAGTGAAGAGGTCCTGTCCTTATGGTCTACTTTTGGTAAGAAAGTGACTTTTAGGCCCCTGCCATCTCTGCCTTGAACACTGATATTATGCTAATTGAGTGTCTGGACACACCTGCTCATTTTTCCTGGGTGCTACCCTAAAACAGCCTCCATTCCTGTGTTTCTTTACAGGGGTGGGGTTTGCCTTGTGTTTTAAGTTAGTTATTTGCCTTTTTATTGATTCATTAAAAGTCTATATTTTTATAGAAATAGAACCGGATTGGACATTCTTTTATTGTGTAGTCTTTCTACTATTGCTGTTTGGGTTGCTACTGTTAACAGCTCACATTAGGAGAAGGAGCTATAGCGTTAATGCTGTGTCTGTGTCACCTTCATAATTGGGGTCACTGCTGGTTTATCAGCAGTGCGGGGCAGTTTAGCCACTACTCATCCCTGTACTCCTGCACAAGGTGCAGTTTCCCCTTTTGCCTCAGCCCTCAGAGGTTTGAATAGAAGCCCATGGCCCATTCTGTAACCAGAGCTAAGGTAGGCCATAGGGCTTCCCCACACCGTCCCAATCACTGGCATGCCTTGCATGTGGATAGAAGAAATATGGTTAAGATTAAGACCAACCCTTTGATGGTGCAGATCTTGGAGGTGTTGGATCCTCAGGAGCACGAGCACTGGCTCTATAATCGGGTGCTGGAGGAAACAGCTGGCAGAGGCACCAATCTGCGTTGGACATGCCCCCTGCAGATAATGCATCAAAGGTGGTGTGCAGGAGCACCGAACATCAATGCCCTCAGCTGCATAACGCCCGTTAACGGAGGGCTTGTAGTTCACAACTGGGGAAAACCTAACATGCTCACCGGCCACCACACTTCTGGTTTTATGGGTCCTGAAGAGTCAGGCACTAGTAGTGCTTCGCAGCTTCACTCCCTCCTTCTACACCAGCCCCCACACATTGGTCCTTCCTGATCTAGGTTACAAATATTAGCGACTGGTTAACACACATTTATTGATCAATATTTCACATTTATAGCATTTGATCACAAGGGAAAGGACAACACAGTGCATGTGGTTCTTCTGTTCGTTTCCTTCCCCTGACCTTCCTTCCTGTTACATCCTATTCTGCTTTCCTAGCAATCCAAAGGGCACCAGAATTGGGCTGCAAGAACATTAATAGCAGAATTCAAGAAAAGCATATTCTGGCTTTCGTCACTAAGATTTCATGATTTTCCAGTGGGCCATCCCACCACTGGAGTCAGCGAGACTGCGAAAATGAAGACTTAGGGTTCTTCCCCAAGGACTACCTGGTGCACATAACTCAAAGGTGAAGCAGTGTCTGCAGGCTGCTATATTCTGGGCCATGGTTTCACTACAAAATTAATCCGTGGAGATCTCAGAAGGAATCATGTCTTAATATTGTGAACATCAAAAATCAAATTTCCAAACTTCTCATTCAAGAGTGAGGGAGCAGGGCAATAGTTAACCACTCAATTGTGGAGAAGATCCTCAGCAAGCCCTCTGAGGTCCCTCAGGTGTCGATGTCTACATCGTGTGTGCACCAGCTTTCAGCGCAGCCATGGCAACTGCCTGCAGTGAGTGTGGCACCACAGAGAGTTTCGTTAAAGAGGAGCGACTTCATCCCGTTCTTGAATCTGAGACAATTCTCTTCTTAACAGGGAGCCCATGAGCTACCATTCCACAGGTTAGCACTGAACTGCCAGCTATCATTTGCTCTCCTTTGCTGCTGGTGATAGCATCACGTTTTTAGGTTCACGACTCTTGCAGCAAAAGGTTATGTGACTATATATAAACACCGGCTTGGATTTTCCATCTTTTTATGGCAGAAGTAGAGGGCCTTAAAAGTTATCATGTAGTAGATGGGAGGCGGGAATGTGGTCTACACTTTTAGGGGGTATGCAATATTAATATGGACTCATTAAGAAACTCCCTACGTGAGTATCGCTCTTTCCACTTGACCATTTGCCTGAGTGTGATAAAACGAGGCACTACATTGAAGTTGCTTCTCGTTAGCTACCTTTGCACTTCGTGACAGGTGAGCTGAACCCTGCTGCCTGTAACCACCTGTGAAGGATAACCTTTCTGTCAGGTAGCTCTTCCCTAAATTCGATTGAGGTCATGATATTCTGCACAAACGCAAGTATATCCACTTAGACATATAGTAGAATCCCTATGTGTATTGGCACTGGATCCATGATAAGTAATCACATATGGTTGCTTTTGGCAAATGAAAGGTCAAGACACTCAATGTATATTAAGTCTTGATTTAATCAAAGCGTAATTGACAGTGGTTACCTGGGCATGTGTGGTACTGGTCACATGCGGAAGGCCACATGGGGAAAGCCAACACGTGTAAACACCTGCACTTGACAACCAATCACACAGCCTTGATAAAGACCTACCGTCGAAATACGTGTTGGCTTTTCCCATGTGGCCTTCTACATGTGACCAGCACCATCATATCTGATTACTTTTCACAGATCCAGTGCCAATACACACAGGGTTGCTACCATCCTTCTTACCTCAACATATGGGAATCTGTGAGCTTTTCCCAATGAAACCCAGTACACGTTGGCAGGAAGAAAACAGGCATCTTCAAAAACCAGTCTAGTGCAGGGGAATGTCTTTCCTACAAGCGCGCAACCGCTATTCGTACCACTTAGACATATTGGGCATCACTACGAGTATGGAGGTAGCCATGCCCTTAATAAGGGCATGGCTGCCTTCATACCGGGTTTCAGTACTGGCTTCCTCCAATGAGGACTTACCGGGCTATTCCAACCACGGAGGACCCGGAAAGTCCTAATTGGAAAAAACCCATCCCCATTCCCACTTGAGCCCCGATAGCGCTCAATGGGAATGGGGGGGGGAGCTAATAACTGGCCCGTTAATAACAGGCCCGTAATTAGCTCCCTGGTCCCCTCGCGGGACCCGCTAAGGACGCCTGGTTTTTCCTTATTGGGTCCTGCAAGGGAACCTCGTAATAGGGTGTCCCATAATGAAGGCTGCCGGTCCCGTACCGGCACCCTTCACTACGGGAGCGCCATGGCCGTAATGAGGCCCATAGTAGCGACAATACCATATTTACAATGTTCTTTCATCCTGTCCAGTAACCGTATGCAGCCAAGGCCTAGTTTCGGCCTGGACTGTTCTGAATTATCAATGTTTTGGAACTGTGCTTGCGTGGTATGGCAAAAGTTTGTCACTGCTGTCAGGGAAATGACAATTGCTGACTGCAAGGTCAGCATCTGTGCCTATTTCTGGCCGCCAGTAGGCTTCTCGTATCCTTTTTTTGTCAGTGTCGCTCGCATATGACCCTCAGGAGCCTTGCTTATGATTCACTTTCTCTTTCTTCTTGGTGGTCTTCCCACATGACAAACTTGCCCTGGGTCGAGATCTGGTCCACTACGACCCAGAACAGCTGGAAAGAATCCGGTAGCCTTTTCTCATCTGTCGTCAAGTCATCTTCATTGGACTGTTTGATAGGTAAGCACGATATACAATCTGCTTGCTTATTTCTCCAACCAGGAATGTGTTCAACCTCAAAGGAATATTGCTGCATGTTTGCTGCTACTCCAGCCAGTATTGAGGCAGGGGGTGCATGGCCTTCTAGTTGCAGGATGATGACTAATGGCTTGTGATCTAGAAAAAGAAGTAAGGTCCCTCCACAGAGATAATACCTGAGGTTTTGTGCTGCCCATGTGCATGCCAACATCTCTTTTTTTGATAACCAAGTAGGTGGATTCAGGACCAGTGACTGATGTAGCCCCTATGCTATAAGAACTGGTATTTGCAGTGATGCTCGTTGCCATGACATCGCCAAAAGGCTTGATGCGCGGGGCATTGGCATTTTCATGTATGATGCATTCAGACAACCTCTGGCACTCATCTGTCCAGTGGAACAACTGGTCCTTTTTAACAATCCTCTCATGGCTTCCATCTTATTAGAAAAGTTCTCAACAAATTTAGAATAACATTAAGTCAGGCCGAGGAGCAATGTGTGTTGATCTTTTTCGCTTGTCGCTGCCAGTCTAATCGCCGGAACGAGGTCCTCTTTTGGTCTAATGCCATCCTTAGATGACATTTACCTCAAGTATTAAACGGACGGTACTCCAAAGCAGCACTTTTCAAAACACAATGTGAAGCCTGCTTTCAACAGTTTGTGCACTGCTACATCCAGTGTCCTGTTGTGTTCCATAAAATCGGTAGAAAACACAAGCACGTTATCCTGAAAGCAAATCAAATTGTCCACCGATCCATCATTTACTGAAAGACAGAGGCTGCGGAAGGTAAACCAAAAGGCATTCTGGTGAAACATTAAACAGCTACCAGCGTAATTAATGCCTGAGGTCCTTGGGCCTCATTACGAGTTTGGAGGCAAGCATGCCCTTAATAAGGGCATGGCTGCCTCCAAACTCGGGTCCGAGTCCGTGGTCCCTAAATGGGGAAATACGGGGCCATTCCAACCTTGGAGGACCCGGTATTTCCCCATTCAGGGAACACATCCCCATTCCCATTGAGCCCCTATAGGGTTCAATGGGAATGGGAAGGGAGCTAACAATGGGCCTGTTAATAACGGGTCCCGCAAGGAAACCTCGTAATAGGGCGGAATGGGTTTAACGGCAGCGGCACCTTTACCAGCGCTGTTGAACCAATTCCGCCTGGGTCGTAATGAGGCCCCCCTGGATTCGTTATGCAGAGATGCGTGGTGGTATGCGTTGCTCATGTCAAGTTTTGTGAATGCAGCCCCTTTGCTACATGTTTTATTGGGACCACAAAGGTTAATGCACATTTGCAGCTTACCAGTCTCTTTTTTTTTTCAAGGACTGCCAGCTCAACCCCCTGGTGGTTTTGATGATGTTAATGGTGCCATCTTCTTCCATGTCCTCTGGACTCATCCTAATTAACCACTGCTGCACTTAATGATCACCAACCATTGCCCAGCCAGAAGATCATGCCAAGGTATACAGCTTGGTCTCATAAATACATGCTCCTCCAGATTCCACGGCTGGGACACATGCCCAGGAGGGCTCCCGCCGGATGACCGGGTGGAGCTCAACCTCAATACACACGCAACCGAAATCTGCACCAGGGCCCCAGAATTCATGGCAAACAGCACACACCAATCATACAGGTGCCTCCCTATGATCTCCCCAGCCCATTCTGAACTGCATCACCGGGCCGCCTGCAGCATGCCACAGGCCACCAAAAATCGATAAGACTCTCAAGCACTTAAAACAAACATAGCTCAAGGGCAGCGTGATCACCTTGGAAGCAAGACAACATGAAGCAACACGGGTTCGATCCCCAGGTCCGCGCTTAAGCGCATTATAAATAACCTATCATATCATATCATAGCTAGCCACACTCTACTCCACTTCCTCGCCCCTCTGAATTTGCTACTGGCGCATGGCAATACTGGTTAAGGGTTCAATCTCCATAGTTCCACAGTGGCTTTTTTATTTTTCTATGCCTTTGCATGGCTGCAATGCCTTTCGTGCCTTTCATGTATAATATATTATGAATTCCATCTGTGCCTCTTTTCCTGCCAGGCTTTCTTATTTCTATATTGCCTTTCGTGCCTTCCGTGCCCCACACACCTTTTATGCATCTCATGCCCTCTGTGTCTCCACGTCTTTCATGCTTTTTATGACATTGCCCCCTCTCTCCTTCCACTTCCATGCCTCTCCTCTCTTGACTCCATCTTTCCTTCTGACTTGTTTTTCCATCTTTTCTCTCCCTCTACCAACTCTCGACTTCTCCTACTCCCACCTATGTTGTTGTTCTCCTCTGCACTCTCTACTCTCCATTTCTCCTGCTCTGACCTCTTCCGTCTTTCGTCTCTATCCCTCCTCTGCATCCTCTCTCAACTGCCTCACAATCTTCTAATCTCTCTATACCCCTTAATGGCGCTATACCCCTGGAGGTATCCTAACCTCAGCATCTCTATGGGGCCGCTGGACCCAGGCCAACCATCGCTGCCTTAATATGAAGCTGATCAGGCCCTATCTTCATGATGCATGTGAAAGCCAAGCTCACAATTGTTGAAATGCGTGACCCTCTGCAATGCATGCATATAATGCCATTTGTTGTGCCAGGACGGCCCATGGTCTTCCAGAAATCTCAAATCAGTGCCAGCCTGCACGCTAGGGCAGCTTCTAGCACTACATTACCGCACCATTGGCATGGAGGGCATCATAACTGGTGGGTAACAGTAAGAGCAAAAGTGAAGGAATGGTGGGCAATGAGAGCGCCCACTGTACCTGCGTCTGGCTGAGTTCTCTGGGCTAACATTTTCTCTTGAATTATTATTATGTTATTTATTGAGCACGGACCTAGCTTTGAGACGCAACAGAGCACTTTACAGAGGTATACAACAGAACAGATATACAGCGGCGGGGAGCAGGATACAGAGGGGCACAGAGGAGGGGTGCACCTGTAGAGGGTGGCAGGGAGGAGAGGGGCAGGCGCCAACTAGTGAGTCAGGTGGCACGGGGATGATCTGATGGCCTATGTGTTATGGGGAAGAGACTCCTTCACGAAAGGTGGCCCTTGATTTACAACTAGCCAGGCTTGGATAGGCCTAGTCCTACGGCCCTAAAGCAACGGTCCAGCAGGAATAAATGCTGGGCCTCATTACGAGTATGGAGGTAGCCATGGTGCTATTAGCGCCATGGCTGCCTCCATACCGGGCTCCAATACCGGGTTCCTTCAATGAGGAATAACCGAGTCATTCCAACATTGGAGGAACCATTCCACATTCCTATTTGAGCCCCCATAGGGCTCAATGGGAATGGGGAGGGAGCAAATAACGGGCATGTAAATAACGCCCCGTTATTAGCTCCCTGTTCCCCTCGCGGGACCCGGAAAGGACGTCCAGACGTCTGTTCCGAGTCCCGCAAAGGGAACCTCATAATAGGCACTCCCGGGAGCACCAGGGTCGTAATGAGGCCCGTTGTGTACTTTGTGGAGACCCTTCACAGCAGCATTGCCCCGGGATACCGCTCCTAGAAGCCTATTGATATTCGGAACATTGCAGCAGTGTGGAGACCAGCTCACCCTGCTTTTGCTTATCAGTGGGTTCTTGATAGCAGTAAATGCAGAGTACCCTGGTTATTCCCCGCGTTGGATTTCTGGGAGCCAAACAGTGGAACGCCACTCTCTACCCTTGGGAATGCTGTCTGGCATCTGTGGTGCAAGGCAATTCTGGTGCTGCGCTGGGTGACGTTTAGGTTGGTTTTGCCTCATTTTGGAATCGCCATTGTTACGGTGCTCTTGCTTGCAATAGGAGCAAGCAGCACACTGGAAAGGAAAGCATGCAGCATGGGTGTGTATAGTGCAATTTCAATAAGCTTTTTCATAGCCCTAAAATATGCACGTTTTCAAAATTAAAATTAATCCCATTAAAGGGAAAATAGACATGTATTTGGCTTATGTCTTTGTATCATTTAAATACATAAAATCGAGTCACAGGGTGGTTGGGCCACACACTTCTTAGTGCTGGTGAAGTGCATTTTAAATTATGTTGATATTTGTGTACTTTTGTATTTTTACATTTTAAAGAGTTTTCCTATAAATAATCCTAATTTCTCGAGGAGAGTGGTAACCCCCACTCCCTGTTCTGAAGAACCAGTAATAATGCTCAAACCTTAGTGTGTTGATACAATATGTCAAAGAGCAACATTGCAGGTGAACCCCATGTGGCAGACTTCAGGAAAGATGCATGAATGAAGTGTGCAGCGGGTTTTGTGCTTCACAAAACCCATGAAAGCTATTGCATTTCTGTTGTTTTTTGAAGGGCTTCGTTTCTCCTTTATTTCAGAGGCTTCAGAGCTTGAGTGTGGGGTGCATAGGCAATGATGGTAGGCAAATTGGGATTTCGCAGGTCAGCACCTCGAGGTGTACGCCGGATGGCGAAGGGGCCTTGGTTGGCAAGCAGCCTCATGGGACCAGCACATCCTCATGAGGAGTTGCAGCTGATTTTAGGGTACAGACCGATTACACTTAGCAATGTCATTCAGAGGAACAGAGCATTCATAGGTCAGGGTGATTAGGTTGGGGGGCTCATACACCATCAATTGATTATATGGAAACAGTCTGCAGAGCGGAAGAAGTGAGTCTTTAAGCCCCTTACAAAAAGAAGAAGTCAGTGTGCATTTGTAAGTTCAGGGCGGTGGTTTTACACAGTAGAGGCATGGGCATAGAAAGATCTAGAGCAATATCACGTGTAGCTTGTCGCAGTACAGTTCAGTACATTTCAGGTATTTTGAAGGTTGGTAAACTGAAAATTCGGGTAAGATATCTCTCAGTACAAACAAGGAGGCATTTATGGATAGCACACAGTGTCTTGCATTAAAATTATAATTATAATTGGTTATTTACTATATACTCTTTCCTATATTGGAAGGCTTTCAGTGCTTAGGTGGTTTGGTTTTAGCATCTAGTTGTGAATATTAGATGTGCTGCATTATTTCTGACTTCTCTCTAGCTCCACAACACTTTTCCGGCAGCCTTTTGTAAAGTCTATTGCAGTAGTTCAGACCCCTTTAGTGTGAGAGTAAATGGTGGACAACTGATTTCACATGAGGAGTGTGAACATTTTCTATAAACTATCACTGCCAGATGGCTGACCTTTGGATGAACGTTAGTGTGGGGCCCAATGAGACAGACTAGTCAAATGGTAACATAGAAGGGTCCCTCTGGGTCCATGAGTAGGATCTCGTTTTCATGGCTGTTAAGGCACAGTCAATTCATCGGTATCCAATGCTGGGCTTGATTCAAGCACTTTTCTAACTTCTGGTAGTCTCCATATCCCTCAACCTGCATGAGATGAATCTCTATGTCATGAGTATACGTGCATCTTTGCTAGGCATACATTAGTTAAGTAATTAAAATGTTCTTTATTAGCAAACAAACTCATTTGATTAGCAATGTTGTACTAATGTTTTTAATGTTACCAGATGTTATTTGTACCCAAGACGTAAAATGAGCAACAATACAGCAGTTGTGTGCACTGCTGAAGTAAGACATTAGTGAGGTGAGTCTGATGAGTCAGACCATTCAAATGTGCAAATTTCTGCTAGACCTGATGTTCAAGTAACTTTGTTTACCTACTCGACCTAAGAGAAATGCACTCAACCCATGGCAACTCACATAAAACTCACATAAAATATAAATGCACTTTCTGGAAAATCGTGCCTGCCACCACAAACCCACTTTATGTTTGGCACACTACGGCCACACAGAGGTTAGCCATACACAGTGAAACCTTTATTTGACATGTACTGCAAACAATGTAAATGTGTTTCAACCAGTCTCTGCAAATGGTACTCACCCTTCATAAAATCTGCTCGACTATGTGAGTTGGCAAAAGGACTTTGCAAGCTCTGGTTGAGTGCCTGTAAAATGTAAATGACTAGCTGCATGAATGGACTCAAATAGATATCGGCTCTGAAAACAGTTTGGCCAGCTCTCTCCCACAGGTGCTAATATATAATGCAATCATAATCAAAGAGCAAAGCAAGCTCTGGAGGCTAACTACAGTGTAGGGTAATGCAGTAGATCTGTAGATGTATAGACTGGATTGAACTATTGATTACTACTTTGCGAAAAAATCTACTTAGTGTTGTGTTTTCATTAGGTAAAAGGAAATACAGTCAGAGACTAAGCAGGGTGGATGGTGCAGCAGGCAGATAACTGGGCAAACTAGGTGGAATATTGTAATTTGCGGCCATCCCGCTTTCGGGGTAGCTGGTATAAAGCAACAGGGTGATAAGATAGAATGTCAAGTAGTATGGGATCAGCTCATGGATTGAGCACTGGTGTATGCAACCAGTAGGTTACTGAACCAGACTTGCCATCAAAAGCATTTGGCCGTGTGATCATGTACATTTTCAAAATGGTTTGATCTGCATTATGATGCATCTTCTTAAAAAAAAAAGGAAATGCAGTTGACACTATGGCCCTCATTACGACCCTGGCGGAGAACCATGGTGCAATTTGCACCATGGTCCATGGCGCTAAGCTGCCAACTCCGCCATGGTGGTTGGCGGACTTACCGCCCCATTCCGACCTTGGCGGGGCGGTAAGTCCCCAATCCCCATTTACCCTTCCCCATTCCCATTTTTGCCCCATAGGGTATAATGGGAGTGGGGAAGGCGTTAATTACGCCACCGTAAATTACGGTGGCGTAATTAACAACAAGTCCCGTAGCGCCATGGATTTTTCCGCCCGGAAAAAGCAGGCGAAAAAAGCACAATGGCGCTACGGGAACTCGTAGTCAGGCGGAAAGGTACGCCATGCATTACGCCGGCGTAAACCCCTTTCCGCCAGGGTCGTAATGAGGGCCTATGAAATTTAGATACACTAACCAAACATGTCATGAAAATCATGGAGACAATGCAGTGTTTTACAGTAGCAATACTGTAGATATGCATTATGTAACAACGTATAATTTAGGACTGGAATTGCATGACTGTATTTTAAAAAGAAATCATGTTAAAACATACCTTTGCCAGGCAGGATATAGTTTGCTCAATAAAAGTATCATCCAAATTACTTCTAGTTTGCAATTATTTGAAAAAGAAAAATAATTCTTGCCTAGCACTCCATACAGGCCTTAGGCACTTGAGTGGAGACGATGATTACTGCCGCACTCTCTCTCCAATAGTGGCTTTATAGTTGCAGTGAACATAGAAAGGAGGGCAAAGAGATCCCCAAGGGCAAGAGCGGTATGCAGGGTGCACTGTGCTTTCATTGAACAGGGTAAATTCAATAACTAGATTTGTTACACAAGTGTCCCTTTAATTAGCAAACCTACAGAATTGAATAGCAAATTACTTTGCGACACTGCTTGTTGTATGCCTTGTCTGTGGCTACTTATGTGGTGCCATAGGTTTAAGTATTTGCTAGGCCAAATGGGTTACGCATGTACTGAAGTGGAACAGTGAAAGGGCTGAGCCCTGTGGTGCTCCACATGTTATATGGGTATGCTTGGCTCGTATAAAGGCCAGTTTAACATATTGTGCACGGTTTCTGGGAAAAATTGTGAACCATGAGAAGGCCATTAATACTTTGCCTACTGCGGCAGGGCGTCCTAGCAGTATATTGTGATCAATGGTGGGAAATGAGAAGGGCAGAAGGGTTTGAGCAGAGGTCTTGACTTGATCACAGGCTACCTCAGTCTTCTCTATGCTCAGCTAGGTGGTATCCTCGCATAGTGGTGTAAACCTAGATGTGAAATCATTCAACGGGTTCTTGGGCTCCAGATGGAAGGCACTAGGATAGTAACCACCATTATCAGTGCCTTTTGGATGCATGGAATTCAGAGATGGGTTGGTGACTGACTAGGATGAGAAGGGCCGGCATTTTGTTTATTCACAAGTGCCACGATCATGGCATCTGTGAAATCCTGAGATTATCTCCAGAGAAAATTGGGGCATTGACAATACTTGGAGTAAGGGATGTGAGTGCAAGGAGGTCTAATTTAATTATCTTCATTTTGCACAAATTATGAGTTGATGATTGTTTAGAAGGCAACCAGGATCTTTTGGACAGGGGCAACCATGCAGTGGATAAAGCAGCCCAATGGGGCAAGCCATGCCAGTGGATATGATTTCAATTCTGGTGTTGAGCTGTAAGGAGTCAATGTTTGGAAGAAGACCATTAGAGTCTTGCAACAGTCCTTAGCAGGGGTTGGGGAAGGCTCTGGGGCACTTGAGGCTGCCATTTCCTTTAAAATGCATATGACCACCCAATTTCAAGGAAGTTTCTGTATGAATCAATCTGGCCTCCGATGGGCTTTCTTTGACCTGTTGCAAGCAGCACTGAAGCCACTAAAGTGCATGCTGAATTCTGTCAAGTCTGGGGGAAATGTGCTGAAGGCCATCTGCATTCTATGTTACATGACTTTCCATAGCACAGCAGCTACCAAATTGATAGCTTCCAGGTGTTAGCAAACTGACTGCTGGCCAACGTATGCAGCATTACATGTTTGAGTGAAGAAGAGAACATTCCTGAGAGATTTTCTAAATGAGAGATAATGTTTAATTATATGTCTCTGGGAAATTGTTCTAAATCACAGAGGCCTGAGCTGGGAATTCCCCGTTGGCCATTGGACGTTTCTTACATTTCAAACATTAGAGTAGGCGGACAGAAGCAGAACACAGTGTTTGAGAAAGCATATATTGCTGTAATTTATATTTTAAGAACGTAGGTCCTCGATCACAAATATCCTGGTGCACCATGCACAGAAATCTAAACATCACGTATTGCTGGGTCAGCATCCAGTCTAGACCAGCTCTCTTATAAAATGGTATGCCTCATTTAGCCACTTATGGAGCAAGTCCCACTGATTTGGGGCTAGATCTCGTGGGGTCAGGTATTCACTGGTGTGACTACAACTAGATGTGGTGTTGGTGCCATCAGACACCTACAGCCGGCAAGGTACAGTAGTAAGCAAATGTGTCTCTAGTGGTCAAGCAAGAAGAACAATGAGTAGGACTTTCTCTAACATTTCACAGTCACGAATTGGCATTTTACTACATCTTAATGAAAATGCCAGTATTTATTTATTTATTTATTGATGTAGTTGAATGAAATTAACCTTTCAATATGTTATACAAAAACAATAAATAAACATTGTTATACAACTAAAGATAAATAATTAGTGTAATACTTCCATCAATCGTCATAGTATACATTTGAACAGAGACAATTTTCTTTAAAAACACAGAAAGATAAAACAAAAATTCTTATCAATTGGTTACATATGGTATGCTGGTTACATACATTTTTGAGGGTTAAAATGATAACGGCTTTCTCGCACAAATCCTCAGCAATATTAAGTCAAATTGTTCTAGATTCAGAGAAGGTAAATAGTTTACGATTGCCATTCTGATAGAGATACGTTCGGCGTTCAATAGCTTGTTCCACAGAGATTCATGCGTGAGTCACTTAATCTTCAAATAGCCGTTGAAAAAACATCTTACGTTTTGTTAGCAGTGCAGGAAGCAAAGTTAACAAATGCCTGAGGGTTTCTTGTTGTTCTTTGTCGACGCAAAATCTACATTCATTGGCCCTCATCTCAAGGTTGGCGGCATGGGTTTACCGGCACCGGTAAAGGTGCCGGTAAACCCATTCCGCCCTACCACGAGGTCTCTTTGCGGGACCCGCAATGGGCGCCTGGAAAAACCAGGCGTCCATTCCGGGTCCCGCGAGGACACCAGGGAGCTAACAAAGGGCCCGTCATTAACGGGCCCTTTGTTAGCTCCATCCCCATTCCCATTGAGCCCTATGGGGGCTCGAATGGGAATGGGGATGGACCGGGTCCGGGTTCCTCGGACGGGGAATTACCGGGTCCGCCAAGGTTGCGATGGCCCGGTAATTCCTCGTTCGAGGAACCCGGGCCCGGATTGCGGTAAGTAAGCAACCATGCCGCTAAAAGCGGCATGGTTACCTCCAACCTCCTGATCAGGGCCATTCTCTTGTATGGTAATTATTATGCGAACCACTAAGTTGTCATTAGTTTTCCACAAATTGAGACGAAATCTGAGAAACAGGTTTCTATATCTGGCCGATGGAAATATCGCCGGGTATGATTCTATAGTATGAAGACTTTTGCAGTAAAATAGTGAGTGTTGGAAATACTTGCATGTCATCCATTGGTTTCTAGTGCAGATCCAATCATAGCTCCAGAGTTTTTGTTTCGCTCTGCAGGGATTTTGTTTCAAAAGTTCTGATGATATATCTGCCTGATTCATTAGTACTATGATCTTCTGTTTCCAGATTGTCATCAATTTGTGGTCAGTGGTTTTCACATAGGTAGATAAAATGTCCATCAATGAGCCCCAATCAGAGGGTAACAGACACTTTCTATGTAGCGACAATAATTTCCACATGTATGAACTATACAGAGATACAACAGCTAATTAATATCTCATTACACACGTGTCTTTGTTTTTGTGTATTGACAAAACGATTGTGGCTTTTTTCTCTTTTGTGGGCATGAACCATAATTTGTATTGACCGCCTTCGGCCACTCCTGTGACACCCTCCCAGGTAACCCTGATGGTTCCTGTCTATTTGAATATCATGTGTGCGCAAGTTGAGGTTGCATAGCAGGCAGCAATCTTGTGTAACATAATTTACGCACACCTAAAACCTTATAGCAGTGTAGGGACCGCTGCTTTATCTTTTTTGTGAATGCATTTTCATAATGCATGCCTTTTTTGGCATAAATCTATTTAAGGCCAGAATGAAGCTTTGTGGAGCCACCTATGTATAGTTCTCCTGTAACTCCATGTTCCCTCTTGTGAATTGATATATGCCTGTGCATTCCTGCCGTTCACAAACTATGAGCGAGGGGCCTCTAGCTCCTTCCTGTGAAGTAAACTGCTCACAGAGGCATCATCTTGGGCCGAATTGCTCCAACATGTTTAGAGCGTAAATGCATTTTTGCACTCGCGAAAAGAGCGTGTGTGCATGTCGTTTGCGCATGCTTAAACGTGCATTTGCGCTCCATGATTATCCAGCCATTCAGCCCCAATTCTTAGCGGGCCAATCAGAGAGTTCGATGTTTATCTGTGTGCGCGACAGTGCAGACGATCATGCTTTCATTGGATCATTTGGGCCTTGTGGTTTCCTTGAACTGGCCAGTAATGTTGTTCTCCCATTATCGTCTATGCTCCAGCTGCGTTTCTTTGTTTTCACTGTGGACGTTGGATCCCTCCCTTCAACTGAATGCAAAGTGTCTTTTTCCCTTGTGGGAAAACTCGCCTCATTACTCAAACTCCTGGGTAGCGATAATTGGAACATAAATGCAGGATTCAATATAAATTACCACTCTAACCGCAGCACCTTAGGCATTAAAGGCCACGCCACTTTAATTAACACATATTCCGTGGACATGCCACCTCGCTACCTTACTGTATGTCAGCGTGAGAACAGAGGCTGCTGTAAGGGTTGAGTTCCTTGCTCGGAGGACTTCTGCGCTCACAAAGGAGCTGTTTACCAGGTGAATTATTCAGACCAGAAGGAGCACGCGCATGGTGTTGTTGCACTTCCATTTTTCATCCGAAAACTTAGCTAAAACTGTGTAAAGGGCTGATAGCAGCAAGCTGTTTCAGAGCATCTAGAAACAAAGGCCTCTTTAGATGGTGAGTCACTGAGCCCAGCATTTTACCCTCAAACACATTGATGGAAATCCCTCTCTAGAAAAGAAAATCGAGTCTTAACTAGGGCGGCCTACTCAATTAAGAAATATAGGCACTGGCCTAAGGCACCAATCAGCATTAGCACCCGGACGGGGGAAGCCAGACAATCAGATGACTAGGAACGTGGGCTTGAACTGCTAGCACAAGCCCCCGTTCCATGTCGCCTGATGGCCGGCTCCCCCGCAGCCATCTTCCCCCCACAATCCATCCACGTTTTTTTTGTTGTCCCCTTCTCCCCCCACTTAGCTTATTTCGGCGCTGCTCCTTCCCCGTCCTCTGGCAGGCTGGAGGAGGAAAGGGAAGAGGGGCTTCGTACAGAACCCCGCCTCCCCTTTCCATGGTGGCCATCTTGGTAAATGATTTTCATTCATTGAAAGGGACGCGCAAGGCGTCCCGTTCAATCAATGAAAATCCTTTTTTTAAGCACCCCGGGTTACCAAAGCCGTAACCCGGGGTGCTAATCGAGTTAAACCCCCATTCCAAGAGCTGGAACAGGGGTTAATCACCCAGAGCCCTCGTTATCTGCTCTCGCTTCGCTCGGGCCAATAACTTGGGCTGCAGGGCCGTTATCCCCCATGCCAGCCCTTGGAACAGGGCCTTCCTTGGAACGGGGGTTTAACGACCACATTATGCCATTGCACAAAGAAAACTTTTTAGGTCTAGCTTTAGAGAGCTCTACCTCACTGTCATAACTAATGCTAATATATTATGGAGTCACTGGTGTCAATCAACTTTTTCTAGGACAGGCAACAAAGTAAAAATAATAGCAGGGCATCAATATTTATCATTTCTTTCCCATCCGACGTTGATTCAAACTGGTCATTTAATTTTCTGTCAGAAGCAAATCACTGCCTACCAATGAAAACACAAATGGTCTTAGACGTTGTTAGGAATGCTAAGTGCAGCTGTATTTCCGGGACTGGATGAAGAGGGCGGATTTAGAAGAATTGATGGGAAAGACTAAGGGGAAGAAAGGGGGACAGCAGGAAGGCCAGACACTGGTTGGAAACATATAAGGCAATGTGGCCAAAGGCTGAAGGGGGTTGAATGAAATGTCAGTGTCCCAGCATGCAACATGCTGCATCGTTTATCCACAGAATGTAGCGGCGCCTTTCTGCTTCGGTGTGAGTGAGATGGGCTGTTTGGGAAAGCAAAAGTGGTAGGGATACCAGCGGCTACAAAACATAGACTGCAACAGATTGTGGGCACAGTACACAAGCAGGACATGACATCTGATGTCCTTATGTCCAAAGTGGAGAGTGACACTGAGACCTGTCTTCATCAGCAAGGACTTGTCATAATTGTTAACTTGCCCGAAACCCGAATGTCTAAAAAGGTCGTTTATGTGACCCGATGACAAATGGTACAGACAGTGATGCTAAAACCTTGATTACCTGAAAATGGGCAGCTGGGAGACTGACATGTATACTCCACATCTGATATTTTTACACAGTCTAGGGGTGGGGGGAGAAGGGTGTGTGTGTGTGTGGTTGTGTGGTGTGTGTGTGTATATATATATATATATGTATATATATATATACATATATATATATATATACACACACAAGGGTTTTAAGTGGACTGGGCTAGCCAGGACAGTCTCCAAAAACCACTACTGTTCTGGGGCTCTATCGGCCCCCCACTTATTAGTACTCAAAGCTGCTTGTGTTATGCTGCATTGTGCTTCAGGAGATGCAGGGTCTAGCATTCAACAATTCACTCTGAAGTTATGAACACATTCACAGAAATGAGACACTTACGAGTCCGGTGGAAAAACCGGCAGGTAGCTGCCGGACCCGTAATGCATTACGCTGCATGACTTGCCGGAATAACCAGAGCATTGCAGCGGTCCGGTAAATCAGACTGCAGCAATTGTTAATCCCCATTCCCATAGGACTCAATGGGAATGGGGCGCATGGAAGCACCGGCACCGTTAATAACGATGCCGGTTCTTCCATGAATGTACTTGTACTTTGCCGGTCCGGAAACAACGGTGGCGGTAAGCTTACCGCCACCGTTGTTTCCAGACCGGAAAAGTTGTAAAGATGGCCACTGTTCTCTGTTCAGAGCAACCAAAGGCCCACCCCCGAAGGTGAAGCTCTCGAAGGAGTATATATGGCTCTTGCTTAGTAGACATTTGATAGTTCGGGTCATTGTTGTAACTGACAAATTAAAAAAGCACCAAACCCAGTGTGCTTTACGTGCTCAAAAATATGTAACTATTACATCAATAACACTGAAATATTTGGCCAATATAAAATCTGTGGTCATTCTTATTCTCTCAAAATGTTCTTTGATTTTATGTAAAGCACCCAGGTTTTCTATCCCCCTTCACACTGGCGATTTATTTATAGAACAAGGATAATTTACTCACTGACTGAACTGTTGTTCATAGCTTGAGAGTTGTTTATTTTGCATTTATGGACAGTAATTAATTTACAAACCGCCACCAAGAGGTGTATCCACAGTATGCAGACTGGATGCAAACAAGACCACCAGCGACTGTGCTGAGTGACCCAAGCTGCATGTTTGCAGGGTTTCATGATGTATAGTTTGGGGCAGGGTGCCCCCCCTTTTAGGTCATCCCTGGTACACTTTCCGACACACTGCCATTAGAGCCATCTCGATTTGGCATCCCACTAAAAGGACTGAGGTGGACACAGCGAGAGTAACCGTTGGTTTGGAACTGAAGCCTATTTCACTCTCATTCCAAATACCAATAAACAGATATAAAGAAAAACCAATAAATGCCGGCATGATTGGGGACGTCCACACGTAGGTCGGATCTGCACCTGATGCATTTCAAAACACAGAAAAGCATTTTAAAGAATATGCATTAACAATGGCACAATTAAAGGGATGTTTGGGGTGCTAGACCCGAGACCGCCTTTGTAAGGTTGGTATTTGTGCGGAAGGGGGGTATGTCAGGGGGTTCTACTGCAATGTTGGAAAAGACGGAGTGGTTTGTTTTCATGTGGCCAATGCTCCCCTGCAGGGGGCCCTCTTGTTAATAAACCCACCTTGAAGCAGAGCTTGGTCCATGCTGCCTTTGCAATGCAGGTGACGAGCGACTGAACACCTGTGGAGCTTGGATAGTTTTGGACTGCAGGTGTCGGCAGGAGATGTGGAGAAGGCCTCACAGCATCAACAGACGATGTGGTGTTGGTGCTAGCAATTTCACCCCACCCCACTCCTACCCCACCCCACTCCTACACCCTGCGCTGGTACGCAGCAAAGGCAGAGGAATGCCGCGGGGCATCTGAGGTCTAATGTGAGCGCTAGATGTGGAGCGCACACCTAAGAAGACAATGCACCGGGAGAGAAGAGCCCCACAATACTTAGCAGAGTGCAACATCCAAACGTGCTACGCAGCAACCGGGATGCTGTGCAGCTGCAGGCACCCAACGGATGCTGGTCGCTTACTAACCTTTATTCTATGCACCGCAGATGGCACCACTTCAGAGTGATGCGCTAGCAGCACGGACGAGCCGTGAATCCCACTGACAGGATCCAAAGCCCAAAGGAACCTGACCCACAACGTTGAGGCCAATCAGTTTGTACACCACTCCAGAGTAGGACAGTAGACATGACCAAGAGATATCAATCAAAAAGATATTTTCAAGACACTGATACCAGGCATCTTTAATCCATAAATCTAAATTGTTTTGATCATCAACATCAGCTGACGGGCTACCACTTCATGTGGCCAGTAATGGAATGGTCCCGGGCTAGCTCTGCTTCCAGTATAGTGCAATTTCTGGACAGGTTGTAACTAGTGGAAAGGTTCCGGTTGCTTTGTTGACTGGCAATGGTCTCCAATTGAAAGCAGTGTTGGTGCACAATTTCTTAAAGTCGGCACGCATGCAAAAGAAAAACCATGGCCTTGTACTGTCCCAAGGAAAATTATCTCATGGAGAGGTTCAATAGAGTAGTGAAAGGCCCTCTACAATTGGCCAAGAATTTGGGATTAGACGTGTGCATCCTCATTCATAACATAGCATGGACATACAGAAAGCTTGTGGTGGGCTTGCTCCCAAGTGGCTCGGCATAGCTGGCCCCATGCCCATGCAGGATTTGCTGGGGTGTGCTGAAGAGTGCCAGCCCAGGTCATAATGAAGGGATGTTTTTCCTTCTTTTCCACATCCCGTGAATACATTACAGGCCATTCCAATTGGTGAAGACTTGTTTGGTAATTCAGCACCTTCTCCTTTGTTGAACTCTAGTTGGTGTCCATGCTATCGTCCTAATGCTAACATGTTACAACTTCAAAATTTGCTTGGGGGCTCTCAGATTGAACTCTCCCCATTATTTTCCCTAGATGTCCGTCCCGGTCCTTGTGTGTCTACTGAAATTATTTTTTGCCATTTGCCTGAACATGTTGGATTGTGCAGATTATCTAACTCCAAGGTATGGTTACAAGTACTTTCTGTGGAGCAACCTAGGATTTCTGTATCTCCTGAGTGTGCTGAGACCACAGCTTTTAATTCTGTGGCAAAGGCTAAGGTGCGATTGATCCGGGTAGTGATTGGTGCGCCTTCACACAAAAATTCAAGGAAAGCTCGCTGTAGTCATTTTAGTAGAAACAAGTGTAAGAAATAGCATTTAGTACCACATATTGTTAGTCACCATAACACTTATAAAGCAGCACTTTTGAACGGTCATTGGGTGTCGACTTGTTCAGTAGAAATTGGAGAAACTATCCATACTGTGTGCCTTAATGATTTATTCTCATACTGAAACATGGTTTTCACAATCTTCAGTTACAATATTCTATTAACGTGTGCCTCATAGTCTTTCGATGTTTCATGTTGAAAGAGTTTGAAAAGTAAAAGGCGGGGTACCTTGCTTTTTGAAATGTTTTTACAAGTTTTAAAAATGAAAACAAATTAAAACCTTGAAATGTCCCTCCTTTGAACTCTTTTCCTGTATAGTTTATCTAGATGCACAATACTCTCTTAACAATCACTTGATTTATCCACCCACGGTTCAGATGCATATTTCTGACCTGATCGGTATTGGACCATGATATTAATAGATATCTTGGTGATTTTAACATTCCATCATGACAAATCTTTTCATTTTCTTTGAATACATTTCAAGACATACTTGAAGTTTTTAAATTACATCAGATTGTGATGAATATGAAACATCATTTAGGGAATGTTCTTAAGTTAGTTATAGAAAAAGAGAATTTAATTAATTATCACATGCCTTTTGAGGTTGATTGGTCAGACTATTTTATTATTAATGTTGACATTATTAATACAGTTTTTGTCTGTCGAGGCCAATTAAAATCTAAAGTGACTTTGACTGATTTTCAAAGTGCAATGTTTCTCTGAATCTATTTCTGTCTTGACGGAACATGCTGATTTAAAGGGGAATTTTCACTCCATGACTACTGATCTGGAAGTTACTTTTGCACACAAATGTTTTTTGAAAGCTGTTAAAATTGAGACAAATGTGAGGTATTCTGATGAACCTATACTAAATAAGATACAAGTTCATAATCTCTAAAAGAAATGGTACAAATCGAGATCTGGAGAGTCACTCTCTCCCAGAGATATGATATGATATGATATGGCATTTGTAACGCGCCTATACACAAGTGTTTCAAGAGGAGAGAACATTTACTATAGTAGCAAAGTCCTCTTTCTATGTGCAGCATATTTCACCAAGAGTAAATAATCATGATATCTGTTTAACATCATCAGGCATTGTATTTACCTTACTGCCTCCCCAACAAACTAACTCCCATCTGAGAAATATGCTAAATGTAATTCTTTTTTTCAGCCATGGAGCGATGTCCCTAAAATCTTCTTTGCAGTCTAGACAAGTTTTCGGATTCATTGTTAACCTGTCAACCCAGAGCTTTTGCTTCCTGAAATAGTTTTAAATTGGTTTCCCCTGAAGCTGAAAAGATAGTACAAACTGTTTATACCAATAATGCTAAAGAATTCCCAATTCATGCTATTGTTTTCCCACAGACCTTTGCTTTCGTTCATGAAGGCCGGATTGGTTAAACTGCTTTTGAAGAAACCCTCTAGGGATCCATATGACTTGAATTATCCCCCTGTCACTAATGTTCCCTGTTTGGATAAACGCTCTAAAAAGGCTTCATCTATTCAATTAGAGGCCGAAACTCATGCCTATAATCAACTACAGGATTACCAATCCGGGTTCCATATACAATGCAGCACAGAGACAGCTACTGAAACAGGGGGGTGTCCTACCCTCTAGAATTCAAATCTTTGCAATAATTTAATGCAGACACATTCAAACCCTTACGAGAAAACAGTGAGGCAATAGTACTTTTGTCTCATGAGTAAGCGACCTAGAAATACACATAATCATTCTGTAGTATTTGTACAGCTTTTTATTGTTTAGCTGTTATTTTCTTATTTTAAAGCATGTCATCATTCAATCAGTTGTGCCCATAATGCTAGAGCACGATGGTTTATGAACAGTGTAATGACCATAACACTGTAATACACATACAGCAGAAAACCACAACACGAAAATTGACCACAACATGACTTGGCCTCCAATCCTGTGACTAAACAGTAAGCATACATTATGTGACTGACACCTCATCAGTGAGTTAACATTTGTTGATAACAAGTGATGAAAGGAACGTGTAGGATAATGTATTAGTTCCACAGTTTGAGTTTTTAGTCTAATAAGGAGCCCTCAATGGAGGTGCACCTATGCCCGGCAGAAGGATGAGCTCTTGATAGGTCGACGTCTAGATCTCAGGTTAGGAATGTGGTGGCAGGCTCAAGCGCCACCCAAAATGATGGGCACGGTTGCTGCAGACGTTTCGGCTCGATGGAAGGGGAGCCTTCTTCTAGAGCCAAAACTCAGGTCTCTCTGTGTGAGGGACATACAAAAATAGTATCTATTAAAAGGGCATGTGTGTAGTAAAAAGAAGGGTAAAACAAAAGTATGCATATACAATACGCATAGCGACCTGTGTCGTTTCCGTTACGAAGAGAACTGACCTTGCTGGGAGCTCCAAAAGGAGTGGCTTGCTCTAGAGGAGATGAAGAGCGGCAGGTAAGTGGGGAGGCGCAGTCCCAGTGTAGTCCTCAGGAAGTGCTGTGGCTCGCAGCTGGTGCGGGAGAAAGGGCCCTATGGGGCGAAGTCTTCGGGGTCCGCAGAGTAGAGACAATCCTGGGGGGAGGAAGGAGGTCCCTGCATGCGCGGAGCAGAGGAACTGTAAATGAAGGGGGAAGCAGTATGAATACAGTACCCAGTCCCAAGGGACTCCAGTCCGGTAGTGTAAAAACTGTACAAACACGCTACCTTGTAAAGTAGAGTGGATGAGGTAAGGCAATCGTCCTTGACCTGGGCGGGGGAATCTGTCCGGGTGTGCAGTGTAGCTGTAGTCTGCTGCTACAATTGACAACCTATGGGAGCAAGGAAGGGCATGTCAGCAGCTGCATTGGAGGTGTCATCGTGAGCCTAGGGAGGTGGGCTAGTTGGAGAGAGATTTACCTTTGAAATAAGGCGCTGTGTGAGGAGGCGAACAACCTCATCCTGAACCTGTGATGGCTATGCCGTGTATGGGAAAGGCGAGCGGTGTAAGTAGGTGAATGTGCGCATGCACGGGGAGGAAGTGTAGCCAAGCAGTGCACATGCACACACAGCGTTAGCATGCCCGTGGGGGATGCTATGGTGGACAGGGGGGGGGTGGAGCTAGAGGCCTGAGGAGACCCTCTCATAGGTACGGAGACATGTGATACCTTGGGTGGTGCCTGAAGTGAGAACAATGCAGGCACATGTAATACGTGTACGTGTGCATGGGATGGAATACTGGCCTCGGATGCAATTCAGAGCAAGGGCAAAAAATTGTGTGACTAAATGCCTGCATCTGTTGGGTCTCGTGTCTCGTAGAGTACATGTGAAACACAAAACTATAATACCCTAAAACCTTACGTGGAGCTCACAGGTGGCTGGTTTCCAGTGCATACACATAAAGACATGTACTGAGTCAAATGGAAACAAGCGCGATGACTACAGGTGTGTAGGCAGATGGCATTTCAGGTGCAGACATCACTGTTACAATAGCTACATGTCACATAATAAACAATAAACAGACACAGAAAACATGACCGTAGGAATCACACAATGGTGCATATGACATTCTTTGTCTCATACAAGGTCTACACCCCTAGTGGGTTTAGTGGGCCAAGAGACAGACTAGGCACAATGAGTATTCCAGTACCTTCCTGCCTAAGAGGGAGGAGTTGTAAGGGTCAGGAAGTACTCAGGGCAAGGGGTACTATGCAACAGGGGCAAGGGCTGGGTAGTAATCAGCAGCTGTAGAACAATAGAGCCGTTATGTGACAAAGGGGCAGGGTTGGGCTTCATTGAGACCCTTGGTAGTGGATTGGAGTTTGAACATCCACCATGCTTCTTTCAAGTTAAGTGCATTCACGGTGTTGGATCTTTCTTGCACTTTGTCGACCATCCTCCAGGTAAAAGAGTCTAGACCGTGTTGGAACTCAGTAAAGTGGGCGACCGGGGGGGGGGGGCAGTGTGGTTTTTGCAGCGTATCCTAGATCTGTGCTCTCCTATTCTTTTATGAATGGGTCTGGAGGTTTGGCTTACGTACCGTAGACCGCAGGGGCATTGGATCATGTAAATCACATTGGCCGATTTACAGTTGGAAAAGTGTTTCAATTGCCAGTCTCTGCGATCTATGGAGAAGGAATTGATTTTCCTGGTCGGTTTGCATGCAGTGCATGATCCGCATGGATGGTGACCGCGAATCTCCCTCATATTCCATAGTGTGGAGCGTGTGGTTTCCTTACTGGTTCTGGCATGAAAATAACAAGGGGGGGTCCTGGGAGACTCTCTGTCAGACATGAGTTCTGGTTACAAGAGCCTTACCCAGAGTCTTTAGCTCACTATCTTTCACAGAGGAGAAATATCCCAACATATCAGTCTTTGTCCTGCCCTGAGGCAGTCCAGCACCAAAATGCTAGGCAATTCTCCTCTGAACTAGAGGACCAACAGCAACCCCAGCCAAGTGTTTCGGTCTGGTTGAACCTCATCAGTAGGGTGTAGCGGTGCCTCTCTAAGAATAGTGAGTAAGGGGTGAGACCCAAAGTTACTTGAAATATACAAACATACATCGTGGACAGTAGCAAAACTAAAAGAGCTTTAGCAGGAAAGCGTTAGATTTGGGGCTCATTGAAGCCTGTGATCCCGTGAATGCAAGTGACAGGGTGCAGCCACTATAAAGGATAGACATCAGGGGTATCCTTCCACTGGCCTCCTTATAAGAGCTGATACAACTGGATATTGGCAGAATCAGACAGGAGGATTATGCACTGCATATGTCGGTGACACCATTTGAATAAAAAGGCACAATATTCACGGGATAGACTCTTACTAAAGCTCCCAACGGCCGCGGAGCAGGCCGCGGAGTCAGGGCGCTGAGGCTTGTGGTCTTTGGGCTCTGAGGGCGACGAGTGCCCAGCGGCCCGGGCAGACGATTTGATCTACTATACTTTATCACCCATTCATCTGCCACGTTGATTAAATACCAACGAGCAACTGTCGCTAGTCCCTACAACTTTGGGAGACTGTAGGGGCTCCGCCCCTTTGATCCCACTCAACGTGATAAGACCTACCTTGCCACAACTCAATTTAACACCCAAGAGCGCGGCAATTCTATCAGCCATATAACGGGAGACTGCAGGGGGCTCGGCCCTTTGATCCTGTTTGTCATCTTTTTTTTTTTTTTTTTGCGTAATTATTGTGACAAACATCAGCGTAACTGAACTTCACATCAAGAAAAATGACTTTGCAAGCAAATTCAAACATGTCTATCCCAGACCCAATAACTAATAGTAAACTGCGCCCCAACACGAGACAACGTGTCAAACAAGATAAACAACCCGCTCCTACTAATGTGAATCAAGCTCTCCAACCTTCCATATTAGATGTCTTGCGCAAAAAAGAAACCCCAAAAAGAAGCCTGCAACAACTCCCTCCTAAAGTTCTGATGAGGGACTCGCAAGAAATAGACATAGAAGAAGCGAATTTAGCTCAACAAGAAGTTTGCGTAGATGAGGATGAGTCCACACAAGAACTTAGAAGTGCTCCTCAGAACATATCAAGTTGTATGACGCCACAAGTAACTAATGAAGAACAACTATTGTCCACTTTAGACCAAGGGAATAATAACACTAACCAACCAATTCAAACCACTATTGATTTGGCTAGTGATGACCCAAAGGCTATTCATAAAATTATGACGTCCTCTCCCTTTGCCGCTCTATCAAATCCACCTACACCTATGTCGCAGCCCTTGGGACCAAACTCGAGAGAGCGTGACATTGAGATGTCACAAGGACTGCAACAAGCAGAAAAAGCCATTGAGTCTAATTTGGCTCGATTATCAAAGACAATGACCATTTTGCCAATTAGACCCCCCAAAGATGCGGCAGCAACCCCTGATGCACTGCAAACACCAGAAGTATCCAAAAGGGAACAAGCAAAACAAGCAAAATTAAGATGGTTGCAGTCCTACACAGCCCGGAGCCTTGCCAAACCCAAACAGAAAAAAGAACCGCTTCAATCTAACTCAAGGACAGCCCGTCTTTCTTTAGACATCACCGAAATCGAGTCCTTGCTTGTAAACATTTAAAAAAGAAAAGAAGTATTTGGAGATCCTTATCTACAACGACCAATTAATCAGCCGACGACATCTACCCCGACTATGAATAAAGCACACCACTATGATATTCCTCCACAGATGAATGAGCCCTCCCGTCAATCGGCAAACAACCCAAAGCACGTACGCGGAAAGAAAAACAAATGCGACTACGAGGATTCTGATCCCCCTATGTCAAAAAACGATGCCCTATCTTTAAACGATGCATATGACCAAGAGCCCCCTAACAAATGCTTATGTCTCTCACCGGAGGCTCAAACAACTCCGCGGATACCGACGACGATGGTCGATTTACAGAACATCCTCACAACCATTATGACTCAAGCAATGATTCCATTCTGCAAACTCTATGAGGCGGCCAATGATACCATCAAAGATCAAGCTACCCTCCTAGCCCTAATTCATACAAAACAAATTCATCTTGAAGCATTTGTCAATAATATTGAAAAAAGCTTAGATCGGGAAGCAGAGCGCTCGCACCAATGGCAAGCAAGATTGTTCGAGATGACATTAGCCGAAAAAGCTGAGAAAGCTACGCTTACCTCGACTCTGTTTGCTCTGATGAAGGCCCAGTCTCTTCATAATCCTAATCCTGTTCAGGACCCTGAAACAAAATTGCAGCAGCTGAAGAGTACACAGCCAATAATAACCCCATTGGTAAGTGTCGACATTCACCCTCAACCTGTTGTCATCAAATCTCCCCCGCAACCAAACATATGCAATCCAATAGATACTTTTGAAATCTTTTCTAATAATAAATCTGGAAACCAACCAGCATCCATCAAACAGGCCATCAAACCTAAAAATACACGATCGAAGGGCAAAAAGCAAACAGGCTCTCGTGCCTTTCTAAGGCACTGTAAACTCACTGGACTCAATGAAACAAACCCCAACTTAAAAAAGAGTACCATCAATGAGGAAAGAACTATTGAACCAATTGTGAATATTGATCATGAACCTCCCGCTAATCCAATTCAAGAGCATGCCAACTCTCCAGAGGAGGAAATAGAGGAGTTACTGAACCTTACTACTCACATGAATCATGAAGCGTCAGACAACAACAATGAACCAATATTAATAACATTGGACGAATATCACACTGCGCAATCTGATGACTCCGTGACAAACAATCTAGATTGCAAAACCGTCTCAGACGCAGAATCTTGTTATACAGGTGACATTACTGATATCTCGGATTCCCCCTCAATCTATTCGATCAACACATCACGATCAACTGATGATTCGATCTAGAGTGAAACATATATCTCTGAAATGGAAAGAGAGACTCATGAAGTACAACAAAAAGGATTAAAGAAAAATCGCGCTACGGTTACCTATAACCTGCCACAATTTATTGATCCTTGGGAAAAAAAAGTGAAATACATCCTACGAGTAGCTTGTATTGAAAACAGACGACCGCAAATTACACTCAATAGGACTAACCTATTAAGACTATTTCAGGTATTTCCAGAGTTAAAATCAATACAATCACATGAAATTAAGACAGTCACCTTTGAATATGATGATGAGTTGCATAAAGTACTGATCGAATTTCACAACCCAGACACTATGAATCGGATTTTAAAGATGGCTGTTCCATTACTGTCATTAGGATTTGCGTGTACAGAGGCTACCATAGATACAAAGAATATAATTAAAAAAACTCAGGATCATGCACGCTCACAGATCCAGACCAACGACTATACTGATGAACACGACGCTATCTATACTTTTCGTCGAGTCTATGAAGATACGATTCTGAACGTTACAAATAGTTCCGACGTTCGATCATAACCAATAACACAATCAGCTCTACACACATGGACGCTATGTTCCTGGAACACAAGAGGATCATCTCATCTGTTTGAATCACTAGATCCTGTATTGGAATCCTTTCAAATTATGTTTCCAAGAAACCTGGCTATCTCAGACACCTGTGTGTGATGGTTATATAACTGTTCTCAATCCAGCCATAAAAGGATCAAGAGGCCGACCATCGGCGGGACTATTAATGGTAATAAAAATATCCCACTTGTGGAAAATTATTGAACCTGAAAACATCAACCCTTGGACTCAATTGATCATCATATCTATTGCAATACAGGGTGACGCAAATCCGTCATCTTCAACTCAAACTCAATCACTGAATATGACAGCAATTGTTAATGTATACTGGAGCCCAATGGCAATAAATGATGCTAACGTTCTGGATGGCGTCTTCCTGACAATTGACAGAACTGCCGCAAAATTCCCCAAAATCAGTTTTATTATCTGTGGAGACCTCAATATACATTTGTATACTGCAGAAGGCGAAAGAAGACAATTTCAACAATTATCAACAAGAGCACAACGGTGGGCAAAAGAAATCGCCATGAGGGACCTTGAACTAATAAATGAACCGCATGATAAACTAAACTGCTTGCTGCCAACTTGGGCAGCTAGAAAAACGACGGCAATTATTGACTACATATATCTGTCTTCAGATATTAACAATAAGCTAGTAGGCTTCCAAGTATTCCCTACCTCCAAAAGTGACCACCTAATGCTCAAGATCTCAGTGGCAGGAGGAAATGCAACGCATGCGACCACCCCCTCTACTTTGCTGGAAATAACAGGAGCAACACCCAGATTAAGAATCACCAATAATCAGTTGGCCGCTATTCCACAGATTTTCCAACAAACACAGATGTCAGATAGAACCAAAATAAATTATGAATGGATTCTAATTCCATATCATACGAAACAATCCATGATAGAGAAACCAGTCCATTGTCATTATTACAACCCAGAAATAGCAGCAAAATAAAATATGCGGCAAAATATTCGGAAGTGGTCAAAGGATCCCAGTGTAGAAAATCTCAAAAAGATCAAGAACGTCAAGCAAGCATATAGAAATTGGAACAAAACTAATGCGTCCAAGGTACAACAAGACGACGCAGAGGCAATGCTAGCTACTTTGCGCAATAAAAATCTGAGATCCCTCTGGAATTTGCTAAATAGCAATCCAGGACAGCAGCATTTGATGGTAGCCAACGTCACAGAAAAGAACTGGATCACACACTTTACGAATCTCTATAAATCTCGAAACCAAGTTCAACATCTGGATCAATCCATTAGTACAAACACCTGGACTATTACTTGGGAAAAAGAGCAATTCATAGTGATGATTAACAATTCAAATGTATCAAGAGCACACGGTCCCGATGGACTTTCCAATGCTGCCTTCAAACGAGATCCAGAGACTTGGGCGAATCTGTTGGATCACATTTTAACCTTGGTCAACACATTAAAGATATTACCCACCACTTGGTCCAAGGCGGTACTGATACCAATCTATAAACAGGGCAATAGAGATGATCCCGCCAAATTCAGACCCATTGCCCTGTTAGACCCTTTGGGCAAACTATTTGCAAGATATCTCCTTAAAAAATTGTCCACTTGGGCCAAAGCGACCAACCGCTTTGATTCCAGACAAACAGGATTCACCCCAAAAGTAGGGACGAATGTGAACCTATTCATTCGAAATGTTCTAAAACATGAAGCACTATCATCTAAAACCACCCTCTATGCAGCTTTTATAGATCTGCATATGGCATTTTATGGCATAAATAGGAACATTCTGTGGAAAAAGTTGGCGAGTTGGAAATTCCCTCCAGAGATATTGGAACCCATTAAGCTACTCTACTCCAATACTACAATTTCGATTAGATTAACGAAAGAAGGAACCACCACTGATGAGATAACAACTTGGCACGGACTAAAACAGGGCTGTCCGTTGGCAGCAACGCTATATAATCTATACACAGCTGACTATTCTGCCAATATCAAAATATATCTTCTGAACCCACTGAAAATCAATTCAGTGCCGATTTCATATTTGATGTACGCGGATGACATAGTCCTTCTCGATAAGACACCCGTAGGGCTACAGGAAAATCTAAGTATGACAGAAACATACATGAAAGAGAACGAACTACAGATCAATACCAAAAAAACCAAAACTATGTCATTGACTACCTATCGAAATACAAAATTTGGAAATAAGATATCAAATTTTACACTGGATAACAAGTCACTGGCCAATGTATCTACTTTCAAATACCTGGGCGTTGTGTTGAACCAACATAAGGCAGAATTAGCCTGGGCAATCACTTTAGAGACTAAAATTCAATCGTTGGCTCGACAAGGGGTGATGCTTCATAAGCGTTTTGGCAAATTTTCGCTGAATCCAATTATAGCCTTCTATCGCCAGAAAGTCGTCCCTATAATTATCTATGGGAGTGAAGCTATGATTACATCTACCCTTATAAACTGGCAAAAGCTTGAAGCTTTATTTTGGCGCAAGATCTTGCATCACCCCAAGAATTTTCCTATGCCACAAATTCGCTTTGAAGTAGCATTGCAATCACTCGCCTCATTAGTTCTCTGGAAACAGCTAGATTTCCTACGAAAAATCATAAATGGAGAAGAAACACCTGCTTTACAAATCCTACAGGAAATCCCTCAGGCGATGAATAATACAGTGCTGAAATAGTCGAAGTCACGACTCTTCCTGGCCATGACAAAAGAAGACATTACGGTTGAAATGCTTATCAAACGACCACAACGTGCAAAGGTTAAACTGCAACGTAATGATTGGCAGAAAACATCAGAAGACAAAACGAGGTACAACATGAATTTACTTTCATCATTTGATACACGAGCTCTGAATGAACTGCCCCAGTATCTCACACTTTTTCCTGACCCCACTATCCGGACAATATTCATGAAACTTCGTTTCAACATTCTCCCGACGCGACAAAGACTAGCTCACATTCGCAAAATACCAAAAGATGAACAATTCTGCCGATACTGCAAGGACATAGATGCCATAGAATCCCTTAAACATCTAGTCATGGTATGTCCCGAATTATCTGCCAAGAGAGCCCTTTACGGGGGAGCATTTAACATCGCCCAGCAACAAGAGGAAGGAGATAACAGATGGCTTAAGCTGCTTGAAGGCAAAAACAAAAAACTAATCTTCACAATTGTTCAATTCTTGATTGACATTTTAGAATATAATCTAAACTGAAGTGTTCTTCTTGTTTTTGTCTTGTTGTCTGCACCTTTCTTAAACATTGTAAACTAATGAAATGTATATGATAATTCAAATGTAAAGTTTATATATAAACTGTATCATTTAAAAAAAACAAAAAAAAACAAACAACAAGGGGGGTCTTGGGAGACTCTCTGCCAGACATGCACCCTGGTTACAAGAGCCTTACCCAGAGTCTTGAGCTCACTATCTATCCAGAGGAGAAATATCTCAGCATATCAGTCTTTGTCCTGCCCTGGGGCAGTCCAGCACCGAAATGCTAGGCAATTCTCCTCTGAACAAGAGTACCAACAGCAACCCCAGACACGTGTTTCGGTCTGGTTGAACCTCATCAGTAGGGTGTAGCTGTGCCTGTCTAAGAATAGTGAGCAAGGAGTCCACGTCTGGATTCCCCTAGTACCTTAGGGTGAGTCAGAAGGTCCTTTAGGTTTTTTGACCTCTTGAGTACCATTCTCGGTCTGGGTTCAGCTGACAGACTCAGTTGGACTAGAGGCCAGAACTTCCTGATAAGTGCCTTGAGTTTTCGATGTAGTCGGGCCAAATGTGGAGACAGAAGCCATGATGTTATCTGTCGCTGTCTCGTGTTGCTTGGGTACCAATAGTGTTTCCCTTGGTGTAAATCGGGCTCTTTCTGGGGGTTTCTAATGAGTTTTTTGGGGTAGCCCCTTGCTGTCAGTTTCTGCTGTAGAGCACTTGAATGTTTCTGGAACTCTTCGAGCTGAGAACAGTTGCGGCGTATTCTAAGAAATTGTCCATAGGGAAGATTATCCCAGACATTTTTTGGGTGATGGCTGCTGTAATGCAGAACCGTGTTTCTGTCTGTTGCTTTTTCGTAGATGGAACATTCCAATCTGTTGTCCTTGAGTGCAATAGTAAGGTCCAGGAAGTTGATTTTCTGATTGCTTTTGTTAATAGTGAATTCAATCTCCTGTGTGCATGTATTGAGCCACTCGAAGAACAGGTCGAGGGTACTGCCGTTACCTTTCCAAATGAAAATAATATTGTCTATGTACCTGTACCACAGTGTAACATAGTCGAGGAACGTGTTGGAGATATTGGGCACATGTGCAAGTTCATACTTGGCCATAAAAATGATGGCCATGCTGGGTGCAAAAACAGCCCCCATGGCTGTACCGCATGTTTGCAAATAAAAGGTGTCATTGAATGAAAAAAAGTTATTAATGAGTGCTAATTCAAGCAGCTCAACTATGAAATTGATGGGGGCTCTGCGTTGGGTCATGTGTAGAGCAAAGTGGCTTCTTATGCACTCCACTGCGCTGTTTTGAGGAATACTGGTATACAAGCTCTTGATGTCCAGTGAGACCATTAAATCTTCCATCTGGTTGAAGGGTTGTTTTCATATTTGGAAATTGTGTCCATGGTGTCTCTGAGCTAAGCAGGAGTGTGTTGACTAAGTGATTTGAGGAAGTGGTCTATAAATTTCCCTATGGGTTCCAGGATAGAGCCGCAACCCAAGACTATAGGTCTCCCAGGGGGTGTAGTGCTGTATTTGTGTATTTTAGGGAGAGCATTAAATGCTGGCGTCCTTTCGTCTGAAGAGTTCAGAAATGCCTCCTCCTTTTCAATGATCCACTGTTGTTCCAAAACATATCTGGTGACTTCTTGGATCTTGGTTTTAATGTCGAGTGTGGGATCTTTTGTCAGTTTTTTGTAGTTACCCTCACCATTAAGGAGGGTCATCACCATTTTGTTGTATTGTGTGGAGTTTTGCACCACAATACCTCCGCCCTTGTCGGCTGCTTTGATCACTATACTGCAAGCTGTGGATGATATTCTTTATCTAATTCTATCGATCCATGTTTATTGGTGCTGCTAGATTTGTCTCTAGCATTTGATACAATGAGTAATGATCCTCTTTCTCATATCTTGACAATTAGTGTTGCAGTCTTGAAATGCTTCCGGTCTTTTCTTTCAGCTAGAGCCTAAGCCACACAAATGAGAACCTTTTGTTCACCTCTTCTTCTGTTTCCTTATGAAGTACCAGGGGGGTCAAGTTTGTCCCCATAGATATTTAATCTAGACACAGGGCCATTGGGGGACATTTTCAGAAAATGTGGTCTGCATGTTAATCAGTACGCTCATAATACTAAACTGTATCTTAAAGTCTCTTGAGCTGAGAATATATCTTTGCTTGCATACATAGCATGGCTACATGGCATGGCATGGCTGCCTACCATGCATACATGGCAGGCAGCATTTATTCTATTTGCATTTGCACTGCAGAGTACAAAAGAGAGGTGTAGAGGTTTCTGCCGTCTCTTTACACTTCTCATTTGCACTCTGCAGTGCAAGTGATGCAAATTGCATGGCGGGGACCTGTTTGCACATAAGTGCAGATGTAAGCAGTCCCCTTCGGGCAATTTTACAAAATGAACTCAAACATGTCTTTCAAAATCAATGAGCTTATTCTGCAAATATTCAACTCTCCTTGTTCAGGAAAAACAATTCATATATTCCTCCTTATCTGTCTCGCTCTAGGGCAGGCTTTAGTCCTATTCCTTGATGATGGTCGTGCTATTTTCTGTTTTTTGTTTAAACTATTTTGATTAAATGTAATATAGCCAGCACGTAATACTGTACAGGATATTACAAGATATACATTTTACAGAATATAAAAATAAATTTAAATTCTATATAAGAAAAAGCTGATTATATTCGTGTGTGCTTAATATGAGTACAAACGAGGGGAAATGGCTATGGACATACCAATTCATATAGTAGTTATCATCAAACAAGAATGATTCCAATTTAATAATAAAAATGTATGTAAAAGATCTCTAACAGCCATATATTAATCTTGGACTATAATTAAATTTTTATGAATCCATATCTTTAAACAGAATATAACACGTATAACACAGAACACAAAAACAAAGACAAAACACACACACGCGAGGTGGGCATGCAACATCAAATGCAGGGGGAGCTTTATCAGACTTATTATATAAAGCTATATCAGTAACTGTTGAACTTGGTAGAAAGTTTGTAAACATATACCATTTATTTTCCTATTATAGTATAGGAGATGAGGTTTCTAATCCATGGATATTTCACATAGCGTCCTACCACAGTTTACAATTGCTTCCAGTTGGCAGTAATATTTTGAATAGAAACAAGAACCATAAGGTCAAACGTGTAATCCAGAAACAAACTACTTAATAATAAATATTTAAAATGAAATTTCAATTGAATTTAAAAAAATCTGTAACATAGCATTTCACACAAACCTTCAGAATGGTTTGGCATATTTACATTCCACAAACATATGCTTAAAGGATCCCTAAAGTTCAGAACAAGACCAACATTTGTTATTATCCACAAGTTTGCATTGAAAAAGCCTAGATGGAGTTATGAAAACTCTATGTTGGAAAAAGAAAAATGACACCGGAATGCTGGCTGATGTAGTGATATGCGCTACTTTGCTCCAAATATGTGGCCACATATCATCTGAAATCGTTATTTCACAGTCCTCTTCCCATTTAATTTTTGAAGTCCATCATTGTTCCCAAATTCTTTCTACATTAATAATTTGATAGAACACTGACACATGAAGGGAGTTAATATTAAAATATTAGAGTCTCTCATGCACCGGTAATAATTCCTCATTACACAACCAATAAATATTTTCCATTACTGCATCCATATGTTTTACAAATTGAGGAAGAATGGAAAAATGCAAAGAAAATCTCCATCTAAACCCAATAAATAAAATAGGTGCTCCATCCTGAAATACTTGAGAGACAAATGTGATACCTTTACATAACCGTGGTTTCCAACTAAATGATTTCCCATGGATTCAAATACACTTATTGTACCAAATATATTGACTTAAATTCTGTAGATTTTTTAATATAAGGAAACAAGAAGGTCCTCAGATATTTTGGTGAAATTCTAATACAAATATTTTTAAATATTTTATTGTGATTCTTAATATAATAAATATCCTGAATAGGAATGGGTGAAACTAATAACGTTTGCAGAATACACTAGGAGGGTATATCTGTATAATCTTCAGGTAAGAACCAAGCTTGAATTTTCTTAAAATTAAACACTGTGTGAATCATTCTAAAATTTGGAAATTTCACACCACCATTTCTAAAGGATTTCTTTAGTTTACTTAATGAATTTCTTAAAATAGAATCTATTGTTTTAAAGAACAAGGCGGGGAAAGGAAGAGGTAGCATATATATGGTATACAATGAAATAGGGGAAATCATTATTTTAATGGTTGCAAGGCATCCCAGGTAATGCTATTTTGACTGGATTTTAAATCACCATTGCATAGAATGCAAGTTTAATCATATTTCCCTTGTCCTGGCTGAATGACATTGGTCTCTTTCAGAAGAAAAGATACATTTTACAGCATATAAAGATGTTATTTTACATAAACCTCCTTATTTGCTGAGCACATTGAAAATAGCTGGTGGATCCCATTCTCTGAGTAGCAACTACATCTTGACATTCCTGAAGATTCTAAAGCAAAGAGAGCTTGCCAAGAATTTTACATTGCTATTCTTCGTTTTGGGAAAATTTTGCGATTGGACATTTTTTAAAAAAATTAAAAACATTCCTGTTTGCCAAAGATGTGGATGAATAGCTGAGTGGTTCATTTCTAGATCTTAATTCATACTTTTGCAGCTGTTACTTTGAACTGGACTCTGATTCCCGCAGTCGATGTCCGGATATTATTAAAACTTGTAAACAAAAAAGTACAATGAAAATGTGTCTTCTCTTAAAGCAGGAGGTTGGTTCATAATAAATAGAGCCATATAAGGGGTGGGAGGTTCATTCAGTTTGTCGATTAAAAAGAGGGTGCACAGGATCCTGGGATTAGTGGTGGTGATAGGTTATAGAATATGGTACACAATGGAGAACGGTCCAGCTTGTTAAGTGTCACAATCGGGATCGTGAGGCTTGGGAGAAGGAGGCAACGTTTGAAACTGTTGATCCGGCAGATAACACAGTGCAAGCCCTCGCTCCCAGCTATGCCATGTTTGTGCATAATCTGATCCAGGCTAGGGTTTGCCCAGCCACCAGTCAGATGGTGTGATGACAGGGTGGAAACCGTCCTGCCAGCTGTATAAGGATTATGTTCCGAGGAAGACCCAGCATGTTGTGCTCTAGCACCTTGAAGCGTCTCATGTGCTAGATGGAATTACCAATAACTATCTCGGACCCAAATAACCGGACAGACTCAAAGAATATTGCAAAGTACTACTTTGTTATCAACATAAAATAAAGTAGGGCAATCTGGTGAACAACAAGCAATAGTCCAAACACTCACACCCAAATGTGATTATACAAATGTTTTATACCATGATGTGCGTCATCTATGACGTCATCCTACGAGGCAAACTGTAAAACGTATTGAAGGGAGGGAGTGGTTAAGGGAACATATGTACCTATAATATGTATATGTGTTAATAACATCATTGGCTGCCCCTTATCTGCTAGGCACGCCTCGGACTTCCTCTAAATACCTATAATACTGATTATAGTGGAAAAATGACAGCAGGTTGGTCTTTGCAACATTGCATAGCATATTGCTACATAGACCCTCTGATTGGTTGGCATGCTTTCCCAACCTTGGACTTTCGGCTCGTTAGCAGCACATAAGAAAATCAAAACTCAATTGCCGAGAGTAACGTCAGACTACTCCCTACTTTCCCAATTAATCCATGATCTCTCATCAGTCCAGCCCTAAGCCAAGGCTTCTCCTTTGTAGTTGACCTTGCAGCCTGCTCTCTGTTCTGGGACATTCAAGGGAGTGTAGGTACACCATTATCTTTGTCTGGAGCTTAATGAATAGCTCTTGTTTTTTACTTCTGGTATTAAGTGTCATTACTCCTCTCAGCCTCTAGAGACTTGCTCACTCCACCTTGCATTCGATATGGTTGTCTGAGGGCATATTGTCTCTCATACATTTGATGTAGTATTGGGATGATACCTGGTGTCCCACATAGGGCGCTTCTCCTGGTGTTCCAATATGACGCTGGTGAGGGGACGGGAGCTAGGGATGACGTATCCTTCTGCTCCTCTACAACGTCAACTGGCCAGACATCATCATCTGTTTGAACACTTAAAGCACTTTATTATGAATTGTTCTGGCTAAAGCGAGAGGTGTGTGGGGAGCTGGGCCTGAGACTGCCTTTGAAATGATGGCACATGTGTGGAATGTGAGAGTGTCAGGGGGTTCGGCAGATTTAGATGAAGAACGTTTTCTGGAAGGAGGGGACTGTCTTTGTGATCTGCATGCCCCCGAGTGGGGGTTCTCCTGTAATAAACCAATCTTGATCCAAAGCTTGGCCCATGCCTCCATTGTAACAGATGTTATGTCTTTTTAAACATTCCCTCAAGCAATTGCCTTAGTTGACTATTAATTGCCTTGAATCAAACGCAGCCACTTTGCAAGATTCACAATTGAAAACTGCTAACTTCTTTTTGGGTCTGGATTTAGGTCTCTGCTAGAAGCCTTGCATGAGGGAATCCCAGCAGAGATATTCAAAGACACCCTTACCCGTGCTATTAACACCGTTGCCCCACTAGAAAATAAAAAATAGAAAAAATCATTCCACTCCCATTCCTGGTTCATAGAGGAGCTCCAAACTATGCGCAAAAGCAAACATCAGGCACTTGAAACATGGCAGATCAACTCCTGTGACATCCTTAAAGAAAAGGTTCAAACCATTGCTAAAAAATGCAAAGACACCATCTTCAATGCTAAATCCGAAGCATACAATCATTGAATCGCCAATGCTAACTCCCAAGCCAAAGAACTCTTTACTATCTTCAAAGAACTAACAGTCCAGCCCATCTGCACTGACGAGATCGTTAAAGAGGAAGCATTGTGCACCAGCATACAATCTGCTATGCTAAAAAAAAATAGACCTCCTCCAACACAAAATTTCAGACCATTACAAGGCATTGCCTAAGTAGAACCATCCGACTCAGACCCTGCCAATTTCCAAAAACAGCAACTTTCCAAAATTATCATTTACGGAAATCACAGAAGCAGATGCCATAGACATCCTAAACATCTCAAACCATCACAATGTAAGGGCGATGTGTGCCCCCCCCCAAAATCATCAAGGAATGTGCTGAGCAGTGGAGTAACGTTGCTGAAAAAGTTGGCGGGGGACATGACATCTGAAGAAAAGGTGCCCCATCCAAATGAATGGGGACAAAATGGTGTGCCATGAAAGTTGGGGGGACAAACACCCCTCTACCCCCCTAAAATTACGCCCATGGTGCTGAGCCACTTGCTCCTCTCATTACCACCTTTATCAACGCCTCTTTCAATACAGGCACAGTCCCTGACTGCCTTAAAGAGGCCTGGGTACGCCTGTTCTTAAAAAACCCAACGCTAGACCCCTCTCAACCTAATAACTACCGACCCATAACGACCATCCCGTTTCTTCTTAAAATACTAGATAAGGCCGCCACCAACAAATCCAACTGTACCTTGAAACCAACTCTATTTTGGGAAAAAGACAGTCGAGTTTTCGCAAAGGGCACGGAACTGAAACCGCCTTATTAGATTTAAAAAACCAAATCACCCATATCCACAACATGGGCAAGCCTACCCTCCTCCTCCTCTTAGACCTCTCAGCGGTGTTTGATCTGGTTGATCACAATACCATCACCAATTGTCTCACGCATGCTGCGCAATTCTCCAATCTTGCAGTGACCTGGGTCACATACTTCCTAAAAGGCAGAGCTATGAAAGTGTTCTCCAATATAGCAAATGCAGAGCCCACTATCATTCACTTTGGTGTCCCCCAGGGATCTTGTACTGCCCCCACTCTTTATAATCTTTTCACTAAGCCACTGTTTCATAAACTGGATGCACTTGGGATCACATACACAAACTATGCTGATGACACCAAAGTGCTCCTTCCCCTTACAGGGATCTATCACCAAGACGCTACATCAGAAACCGCAAATTTACTCCACCATCCAAACTTGGATGGCCATTAACGGCCTTTGCCTCAATGGGGACAAGACAGAAATCCTCATCCTTGGTCAAAGGTCCACATTAGCTAATCTCGACTCGCTCTACTCTAACTTCCGTATCGACAACTGTGTCATCCCAGTCTTATCATCCGTTAAAACTCGAGGGGTCCACATTGATGCTACGCTATCCATGGACAAACAAGTCAGCGCCATTGTCTCTGCCTCCGCCCTGAGCACTAAACTTATTAATGCTATAAAGCCGTTTCTAACCAAGGACAACTGCCTCTCCATTGCCAGAGCTACTATAGGAGCCAAGTTAGATTACTGCAATTCACTCCTAGCTGGCACCTCCAAAAAAAACCTAGCTAGACTCCAAACCACACAAAATAATTCACTCAGAGCAGCACTCAGTATACCTTAAAGGGACCACATCACTCAAGCAAGAAAGACTGTTCACTGGCTCCCAGTCAAAGACTGCATTACATTCAAAATTCTGCTAACCACACACAAATGCATCAACCTCTCAGCACCATCATACCTATCAGACACACTATCCAGATCACACTCAACAAGGCCCACTAGACTATGCTACACCAACCAACTCACGGTACTACGCATCAACAAGGTTAAGGCAAGAGGGATAAGCTTCCCTTATCTTGCCGCTAAGCTATGGAACGCGCTCCTTACTGCCCTCAGAGCTGAAACGTCTCTCTACGCCTTCCGCAAAAATCTTAAAACTGCTCTCTTCAACTGTCTACACTCACATACTCACTATCTGTGTACTTCCTCCACTACGCATACTATCTATTCCTAGCAAGCTTGTCTGTATTTTTGTATGTAACTAAACTATGCTGGTCTGTATTTCTGTCTGTAACTAAGCTATGATCACCCACTGTAACAAGCGCCACGATGCACCCGGCTGCTGTGCGCTCAACAAATGTGAATAAATAAATAAATAAATAAATAAATAAATAAATAAATAAACTGGGTGTCAATAAGTTGCTCTCAGATACAGAAAGCATCTTCTCAAGACATCTGTTCCTCCGTGTCTGTATCTACTATATGTGATGTCCACTATTCTCCCATAGCCATTGTCACTTCCTCTGAGAGTTGTAGCATTATTGCTGCTTCTCCAAAAATGTTTAATTCACTCAACTCCCTTAAACCACACAGTGCCAACAAAAAAGGTCGTTAGTGGCTGTTGCAAAGCTAGTTGAAAAAGAGGTTGAAAACACGTTGAAGAAGGAGAGGGCAGAGAAAGCAAAAGCAGGATTTCAGCTTTGGTAGGCCTTCCAGCGATGTTGCCCTCCTTCAGGTTTCACTGTTTTTCACTACTTGAGTGTAGAGCCGATGCTAGAAGTGTAGTTAGAAATTGTGCACGGGGGATTTCGAATTAATAATATCAACATGGTGGAGTGGCTGCGGCAGCTACGCATGTTACTCCAGAGATCTCAATTTGTCGCCTTCCAGTTGGGTGCCTTTCCATGCATCTTAGTACATCCAGCCATGGATTTATAACTAGAAATAAAAATGTTGAGCAAACGAATGCAATCAAATGTGATAAATGAACCTCTAAAATCTGGCATGGCATAACCTAGATCTGCGTTACCTACTGTTAATGTGAGGGAAGGCTTCTGGGTGGGAGAGGTAGGTGGGAGCACAGCTCTGTAGTGGGCGCGTGTGTGGAGGTGATGGTTCCAGCTTCTAGGTAATTTAATTAACTATAACAACTGTCAGAGCATCACACTACCATTTAGTGAGTGGTGCTTGCGTTTATTTACTCATGGTGCTTTGGTGATTGGTTAGACCATCCAAACGTATCAGACCAGTTCTTGTCTAGTCTGTGTCAGTCACAGCATCTGATTTCAATGCGTGGGCATTGAAATGTCAGTCTTCTAACAAAGTGATATTTCAATTTAATTCAACTTCGATATCTCTGTAACACTGATATTTTACAAACCGTCAAATAGCCAATATTCCAGTGCATCCTTTGTCCGTGTTAATCAGCTCATTCACAGTACATGGAGCTATGTTTGCGGTTTGTGCTGTCAGGGCATGTCTTCATGACAAAGGCACATGACCTGCTGAAAGCCCTCTGCATGCTCAGGTCCCTTCTGTATGGGAAGACAGTCTATGGCGAAGGTCCAAGGCGAGAGATGCTACTGTGTACCCCCAAACCAGTGTTACTCATTATGGGATAAGCTAAAAAAAAGGCAGAATGAGAGTTGTGCTCTTGGTCAAAAGAGTGATAACCAAGAGACACCATCCAATGGCTTTAGCTTTAAGGATACTAACTACTCAGCAAATCAAAGAAATCATGAAAAAGATGCACCCGACTAATTGTCCAGGAGATCTATTACCCTCTAGAGTTATCTTCGAAAATCAAGATATCTTTATCCCATTTCTCTGTAGATTTGAAAGTGCATGATCCAATGGATGCATCCAACTTGCGACCTATTACGAACACAGTGTTCTTTTTGAAATGTTTAGATAAGATTGCTGCCACCCAACTCCAAATAGATATGGAAGAGGCTAGAATCTTTCATAAAAAATAATCAGGCAATTTCTTGAGTACATACCTTCTTGGATGGACGTAGATCAAGGATATATTGGGGAGACAATGCATCAGAGGCTATCCTTTTGATGTGGGGAGTGCCCCAGGGGGCCTGTTTGTCGCCTCTGTTATTTAATATATATATACAGCCACTATGCCAGCAGTTGGAGAGACTAGGATTCTTTTTCTCCAACTATGCCGATGATTTTCAGCTTACAACAGAGCTGACAGGTAAGCTCCAAAATATATACCAGAAGATTAAGAACTGGATTTCGATAAACTGGTTATGCTTGAATGCAGCCAAAACGGAACTCATGATTTATCGCTCCAGTCAGGCATGGAAAAAGTTAAGTCAATCTTATGGAAGCTTCTCTATAGAAGAGAACTTAATTCTAGTAGTGGTCAAGGTCAAGACTCTTGGTGTCTTTATGGAAGCAAGCCTTAATGCTGATGTCCAAGTTCAAGGGATCATAAGAAACAAGGTTAGTTAGACCAATGATTATGAAAGGGATCTGTGCCAAACTTGTCAGAGCTGTCATTCTTTCACAGCTGGACTATTCTAACTCCCTATTGGTAATCGCAAGTAAAAAGTCCATACAAATTTTGCAAAAAACCCCGAATGCAGCTGTATGCATTGTGCATAAACTGACATGGAAAGATCCAACATCTGCAGCTAGGAGAGCGCTGCATTGCCTACCCACGGCAGTGAGAGTTGCTTTTAAAATGTTGACCCTGACTCATAAATGCATTTTGGGGATTGCCCCCCAGTACCTTAGGGATCAGCTGGTAGTATACCAACCTAAGAGAAACCTGGGGTCAGCTTAAGCTTGTCTTCTGAAAATTGACCGCTCCCCCTTCTCTGTCCAATATAAAAAACTACTGGTCAGAATGACCCCAAACCACAAAAGGATAGCGAGCCAACGATTACTGCCCAGGTTGTTTTGGACCTGGACCAAGTCCGTCCAGTGGTTTGGGCTGTGCGGTGGAGCAAAAATTGACCTTATTTGGCTATGAACAAATGAATGAGGAGTAGGCCAAAAGTGCTCTTTTCTTTTCTTAATAACTTGTTTATGTTTTAATGAATCTTTCCCAAACGTTGCAGTCTGTGGGAGGGTAAGGGGACATATACTACTGTCTGCAAACATTCAGCCAAATCTGTTGCACGTATTAAACATTATTAGCAATTCATTTTTTGATTTCCTATGGAACGCACTATTCGCCATAACTATACAGCGGTGACCGCCCCCCTATAATATGTGTATATACATATATATATATATATATATTTTTTTTTTTTAAGAAAGGGGGTGAGGGACGCACTCTGGTTCCCAGCTTAGTGTACCTTACACAGTCCAGTTGATCTTCTCTTCCACGCGCTTTCATGACTTGCAATCTTCAGGGAGGCAGTCTGTTCAGGTGTTACTGGTTACAGCCAATTGTGGCCTCCCGGAATTTTGGTTGCTGTAGTCAATGCAAGTAGCCAGGAGCCAACTCACCCTCCAATTACACAGTGTAAATCCCCAATTGGGGGGAGAGGGAAAACCAACAGTATATTTTACTCTCCCTCACACATACACGCAATCACTGGCACAGCAGAGCAAATGCAGTTCCAAAATGCATATGAACACGACACTCACATGCAAATACACCTAGACATCTCTTGCATACACGCATGTGCATACACACCAACACCACATAACTCAAGGTTAGTAAGCACATTTCCACTGATGGATCTTGAAGGGCCTTCTCTTCAAATCCTGTGTTTACATTTCACACATCCGCTTCAGAGGAGGAAATGGAAAAATAAATACGTCGCTCGTCATGCGCGTTTCCATTTAGGTCAGTGAAGTACTGCCTGTGGTCTGATGAGATTTATGGCAGCATTGCACCTTTCCCTGCACCTACCCTCCCATGCAGGAGCCCAGGCCGGCGGGAAAGAGATGCAGGGACCACAGCACATCCCATTGTGAATCGTGAAAGCAATTGAGTATGGCACAGCCATTCCCACGTCATGCCACCTTGATGGCGTTTTGCGGGTGAACTGCTTTATGAAGCATTTGCATGAGCAGAAACACTGTTGTGAATTTGCCTGCCCACAGCATGCAGTTGTTTGTGCACAGGACACACACACTATGAGGACACTTTCTTGTGAATGGGAAACATGTGTCATCTTAGTGACTGGTATATCATTTCTCTATTAGGGTACGTAGGTATGTATTGAACTGTGCTCACTAGTGGTGGCGTCGGCAGCAGTCATGGTTACAAACATTAGGGCGCAGATTTAAGTACATTATAGTGGAAAGGGCGATAGACACGTGGTGCGGTGCCCTCCAACCACAGACAAACTCTCGTCTAGTGGTCTGCAGAGCTGTGGAACTCCTAGTTTAGTTAAGATGAGACCTACAGCCTTTTCATTAATGCCTTCGGGTGTTCAGTAACAGGGGAAAGGCGCCGCGAAGGAACTGGCACCAGTGTGGGTTTTCTTGTTACCACTACCACGGAACAAAAACAGTAAAAATGAGCTTTCATTTTAAAACAGCAGTGCTCCTTGAACAGGAAAACGTGTGTAGTGTAATTCTATGTGTCAATTCAGCTTTTTGCTTTTAGGTGCAGTCTTCAACCCAAATGTAATTTTGCAATCTAGATCTGTGCCTTTTCTGGAAATAAAGATTCTCACCTGTGCTGCTTCACAAAATGGCTGTGTTGTAAAAATCCCACTGGAGGTCATCTATCGGATCCCTGTGCCTAAGGGGGTCATTCTATGGCAAGACTAGAGGCAAGCATTATGCTTCAACTTCCTTTATTACCACTCTCCAGCAGTTTCAACAAACTTATAACAACAACAACTTTTGAAATGAGCAAAGTGACTTTTCTTTTCAAAACTACAACTCCCATAGTCTCTGTAGTCCTCTCCAGCTCAGCTATGACCACATCCTGTCCCCGAGCTCCTCCTCTTCTTTTACTGCTCTTCAAGCAGATAAGTCACTTTTTGTTACCTCTCTGTATACTAGAAGTAGAATAGTCATGACAGGTTTTAGAACATTGCTTATGGAAAGTTATGTAGGAAGGATGTATTGCCAACACATTACTAGAGAGATCTAACGATATAAATAGTATTTTGCATACAGCAGCGTAGAGCGCCTGACAGACTCTATCTGAAAGATATTGTATATATATTAGGCGCGCAGCATTGATTCATGGTTTGAACACGCCACAGGTCGACACGAAAGGAGGTAAGTACCCCACTCAGCCTGCGATGGAGGGGACCTCGTGCCGCATACCCGGCACCTCAGGGGTCCTCTAGTCCCACTGGGCTGTCAAGCTCTCCTAAGAGAGCAAGGAACCGTTGCTGCGCTCCAGCCTCCACCTTCGGGGAGGCGTGGCTGGAGTCCTCGCAGAAGCAGAGAGCGCTGCAGCGCTTCGGCCCCCACCTTCGGGTAGGCGTGGCCAGAGCACGCAGTGCACCCACCACGTAGCATTGCAGCAGCAGCGCGGATAAGGAAGGAGCCGGCCTGGCGGTGTTAAACTCCCTCGCTAGTGATAGCGACGACACGGGAGCGCAGCTAATTAAGCACCGCACACAACGGTTAATACAAAGACTCACGGATTTGAGTCTTCATAGACAGCAAAAGCCTCAGAGATACACAAGGTTTTTCGGAATACATCACACAAGACACACAGCACGAGCCTCAACAAGGAGGCAAAGTCAAACTGTAAGCCACCACAGGTCCAAGAACCCATCACAAGTCCGGTGCAGCCACAAGCATAAAAGAAAAAAAAAGAAGAAGAATTATCAGATCTTTGATTGATTGATGCTAGGAACATCTGTTTAGCGAAGTGGGCGTGCAAAGGACACCTGATTCAGGTATACAGGCACACGGCACACTCCTCATAATGTCAGAATTCGAATAAAGCGAAGAGGAGCAGCCATAAGACCTAGCTGCCAGCTTCAAGGAGGTGCTGGGAAGTTCGCTAATAGATGCAGTGGCTCAATGGGTGCGCCCCCTCCAAGAAAGGCTGGAAACATTAGAAGCTATGCTAAACCAGCCCAAAGACAGCACCACAAGGACTGAGCGCACACCCACCGGACCCTCGGGAACAGGTTCTAAGTGGAGTATTCAGGCCCGAAAGAGGAAAGCCTCTGATGACCCCTAGGGCCCTACGGATGAGGCAAAAGAAAAGGCCTCAGAGGTTGCCGACGCCTTCGCAAAGCTTAAAGAAGCATATTTGTAGCGTCTTGCAGTGCCAGACCTCACGACCCCCTCTCCCGGGGAAGACAAAGAGGGAGAAGAATAGCCAGGCTCGGAAGAGGAGCCAACAGAAGGAGACCTCTCCCCACAAGAGGGAGACATACCTGTCGAGGAAGAATGGGCTAAACCCAGCTGGGGCAAGAGAACCCGCAAGGAAAAACACCTCCAGGAGGATCAAGAGGACATGTTAGATCTGGATAGCATCTGAAACCCGAGGACCTCAGACTGGCAGCCTTCACCCAGGGTAGCACGATACATGACGGTACGGCTGAGAAAAGCCTTAGACAAGGAAGTGCGACAACGCCTTCGGGCAGAATGCCCATAACCAGATCTGCCAGGAAAAGTGGCAGAGACCCCCGAATTAGACCCTAAAATGCTGACCTTTGTGTCCAAAACCAGCAAAGATCCACGCAACGGTATCGACAGATCTTGGAAAAGTTGCCAGGTAAAAGTACTGGACCTAACTGGCCCCCTCGCTAAGATCATGGACCTTGCTGAGAGAGCGAGAGATACGGGGGAGGAAGTAGATCCGGAAGCCTTAGCAGGGTGGGCGCAAAGGACGGTCTGCCTGCTGGGGAACGGCAACTGCGCTATCGCCTCGGAGAGGAGAAGAGGACTCTTGCTCAAGATAGACCCGAAGCTGAGCGATCTGGCATCCTATGAAGCCGGAGTAGCGGCTCAAGGTCTACTTTTCGGTGAAACTTTCGGAAAGGAGATGGGCTGGTTCGTCGGCACCTGCACATCCTTGGAGAAAGCTCAGGCGTCCATCAGGAAAATATTCCCGAACAGAGTTTTTGCCGGGACCGGTTGTTTCAGGGGTCGTACAACCGGTTGGCAACAAGGAGGGAGAAGGCCCCCCAATCACAGAGCGCAATACTGGAAGAACAGGCAGCAAGACGCGTTCTTCCCAGCCAGAGGCCGTAACACCAGGGGATGCAGAGGGAGAGGATTCAGCCGAGGACAAGGATTTACACCAGGTAAGAGCTATTGCCTACCCTCCAGTGGGAGGGAGGACCAGTATGTTCTGGGAAAACTGGCGCGCACTTTCCGCAATGCCTGGATCTTGCAAATCGTAAAAGGTCTGCAGATAGAATTTATACAACAACCAGTTCAAGCGTGCACCCCTCAACAGCAGCGCTTAGCAGTCGTAGAGCAGGAATGCCTAGACTACGAGATGTCCCAACAAGCGCAGAAGAGAGCCATAGAGAAATGCTCAGAGACACCCAGCTTTATAAGCAACATGTTTCTTGTACACAGAAAGGAGAAAGTCCATCCTGTGATAAATTTGAAAGAATTGAACGGATGGCTCGTATGCCATCACTTCAAGATGGAAGGAATACATCAGCTAAGAGATTGCCTGAGAGAGGGAGACTGGCTAATGAGATTGGATCTGAAAGATGCGTATCTGACAATTCCAGTGCAGAAGCAATACAGATCATTCCTAGCTTTTCGCTGGAATGAGCAGCTCTGGCAATTCGGACAATGCCCTTCGGTCTTGCACCAGCGCCCTGGGCTTTCACCAAACTGATGAAACCAGTGGCAGCGGCGATACAAGAGAAAGAAATCAGGCTGATTATATATCTAGACGAGCTGCTGCTTCTAGCAGAGGACTGAGAAACGCTAGAATATCAGACCAATTGGGTTCAGGTCCTGCTACAGTCATTAGGATTCCTAGTGAACACAGAGAAGTCAAATACCAAGCCTGCGCAGAGACTAGACTTTCTGGCGTTCATATTGGACACAAGGAAAGCTATGCTAGAACTGCCAGCAAGGAAGATACGAGATATCAAAAGAGAGATCAAGGCATGCTTAAAACAGCAAGTAATCTCACTGAGAGTGCTCGCAAGGATTGTAAGGCTGCTTGCAGCTTCCATTCAAGCCATATTTCCAGGCCCCTTGTGTTATAGAGCATTACAGAGATTGAAAATAAAACACTTGCAACAGGGATTGAAGTATCATCAGCAGATACGTCTAGACCCCGAGTTCATCACAGAAATGGAATGGTGGTTGCAGAATATGGACGCCTGGAATGGGCGTGCCATTTTTGGGGACTGTCCAGATCTAGTCATAGAATCGGATGCCAGTGTTTAGGCTGGGGAGCAAGATGTGGGGAGTTACAGACTGGGGGCGAATGGAGCGAGGAAGAACTTCGACTGCACATAAACTGCCTCGAGTTGCTAGCAGGCTCCTTCGCAATCAAGGCATTCACGAAGGACAATGTGAAGTCATGTTGAAGATGGACAACATCTCAGCAGTTACGATACATAAATCACCTAGGAGGAACAAGATCCAGAATGCTAGCTGAGCTAGCGAAGGATTTTTGGCATTTTTGCCTGCAAACAGGAACATCAGTGACAGCGGAGTACCTGCCCGGATCACTGAACGTGATAGCCGACTGGAACTCTCGTTACCTCACAGACTCCAGCGACTGGAAATTGGATCCAACAGTATTTCATATACTGGATCGGAGCTGGGGTCCAGTTCGCACAGATCTGTTTGCGTCTCACCTCAATGCGCAGACAGTCAATTACTTCAACTGGAGATTAGACCCAGGGGCCCTAGGGATGGACGCTTTCCGGCAATACTGGTTGAGCGATCTCCATTACGCATTTCCCCCCTTCTCAATGTTGAGCAGAGTTCTAGCGAAATGTCGGAGGGAGAGGGCAGAGCTGATTTTGATAGCACCATTGTGGAAGTCACAGGTGTGGTTCCCAGCACTGATGGAACTGACGATAGACCTACCGAGAGTACTACCCGATGGAGAAGGACTGCTCACAGACCCAGCTGAATTATATCATCCTCTGAGAGTGAGGGGGACACTCCCGCTCATCGCGTGCAGGATATCAGGAGACGCTGGGAACTGCCAGGCATTTCGATGCGAGCTGCAGAACTCATTGCAGAATCCTGGGCTCCATCCACTAGGAGGAACTATGACACGGCTTGGGCCGAATGGTCCAATTGGTGTAAAGTGAGAAGTCTTCATCCCATTTCAGCGCCTGTAGTGGCTATACTGAACTTTCTCGCACAGCTCCTGCAAGACGGAAAGGCTTTCCGCACCACAGGTGTGTACAGGTCAGCGATATCAGCAGGACACTTACCGATTGAAGGGGCCCCCACGGGGGAACACCCGGCAGTAGTAAGGCTCATTAGAGGAGCCAGATTCACAGTGCCGCCAGAGCCTAAGTACGATACCATATGGGATGTTACTGCAGTTTTGCGGTTAGTAGAGAGCTGGCCTTCGGACAGATATTTATCCCTGAAGCAACTGTCAGGGAAGCTAGCGATGCTACTTTGTCTCATATCCTGTAAAAGAGTATCAGATATCAGAGCATTGGAGACTAATAGGAGGACCTTTGGGCCTGACGGAGTAACCTTCTCCATAGTAAGGAGGACTAAGACAGGAACTTCTTCAGTTCACTACCCATACTTTCCGAATAATGTTAAGTGGTGCGTAGCAAGCTGCATCAAAGAGTATGAGGCTAGGACAGCAGAGAACAGAGCAGCGAGTACCACCAAATTGCTAATAGCGCGTAGGAAGCCTTTTCACGCAGTAAAGACAGCGACCATTGCCAGATGGGTTAGAGAAATAATGCAAGCAGTAGGGATTGACCTGAGAAAGTACAGAGATCACTCTGTAAAAGGAGCTAGGCCTCCAAAGCATTTATGGCAGGGGCATCATTACAAGAGATTATGCAAGGAGCATATTGGGCAAATGATCGCACATTTAGAGAATTCTATTTTAAGCCATCGGAAAATATAGCGGTTGCAGTATTGGGGAAGCTTTGAACAAGCATAATGCTTGCCTCCAGAAACAAGGCACAGAAATCAAGCCAGCAGATATAAACAAGTCCACTATAAACAACACAATCCCACCAGTATTCGGGGCGGTCCCTCAATCAACCCCTCAGATCACTGCACGTAATACATAGACAAGTTTTTTTGAAAAATGAATTTATTTTTCTTTATTTAATTAGAAACATTAAAATGATTATTAAATAGATCAGAGCTCATATAAGAGTAAGTATAAATATAGGACATACAGTTATACAACATGAATAAAGTGCAAAATGTGAAGAAAAATGCTAATATCACAATAGAGCTGCTGGGAACTTGCTGCCCAATTACAAACTGGGTAATAATCACCATCATCCAAAAAAAGTCCAAGTCAATGTCGAAGGATAAAATCCACTCAAGAGAAGGGAATCCCTCGGGTGGAAAAAATCCTAGTCAACCGAATATAGTCAGGATGGTTTCGAAATGAATTCGAAGATGGATTAAATCCTGATAGTGGCAGCAAAAAAAAGTTGTTAGTTCCGAATCTAGCAGTTTAAACATTGCAATAAAGAAGAAACTGAAAGGTCTTCACAAAAATGATATTCATAAACCCATACTCTAAAAAGTCTAACATGGGATGCTATAGGTCAACTACTAAGGTGACATGCGAAATAAACCACAAATACGTAAAACAGTATTGTGAGCATGGCGCCTTAAACCAGGTAGTTTCGATGGAAAACACATCTAGCTGGATTACAGATGATGTCCATCTTCGTCAGGACGTAGCATTCCCGTATAAACATTCATGAAGATTCATCTGTGTCTTGAAATTACCTACACAAATGTTATAGATTAAAAAGAGACACTAAAAATGTATGTTCTCCAAACAGTGAAATAAAGAAAAAGAAACGAGAAAATAATAATGCTAACATCAAAGCAGCCTTTCATATAGGCCGCACAATCATTCATACATAATGACCATAAAAACAAGTGATCTGAGGATCCCGATGAAGGACCCGGTCCCCAACACTGGGTTGGCACGTGTATAGTGGCTAGTAGGGGAGAAAATCTAATTACCATGATCTCAGACCCTTTGGGGGTGGGCCCAGAAGCCTGACAAAAAAGTCCAGGAAATAGCGATCCGGCTACACCAAAACAAATCACAATTGAATTAGATCTGTAAAAAATGAGAGAAAAGAAGGCCACAAATTGGTCATGAATTTCTCTGGTTAACAGGTTCGAGCAAGATACAAGCAGCCAAAGAGAAAACCAGAAGTAGAAAAATAGATAAATATAACTCTAATGAAATAAACATACAAAAAAAATACATATGTATAGAAAAGAGGAGCCCAAAAATTGGACTGCCCATATGTTAAAGATAAATTAAAAGAAATTGAGAATTAAAGTGAAAGAAACGAATGAGTGATGCAGTGGTATCCATAAAAATAAATAAAGGAAGATCCTGCACCCAAAGAAGAAGGATAGAACCGACATCATAGTTGTCATTATGCTCACCATTGATCAAGGCCAGATCTGTCAATCAAGAACCATCAACAGATGATTCCTTAATGTGTAGAACGATCTCAACTACATGTACAGAATCGGATGTCGAAAGGTTCCCCAGAAGGGTGAATCTCCAAATGTCATTAAAGGATAGGCAAAGTCTGTGGGGCAATAGAAAGTACAACAAACTAGTAAGACATCTGTAATGTCCCAAAGTATCACATACATAGAATGCAACACTGCGCTGTATGGAATCAAGTCATGAAGCGTAATCTGAAAAAAACTGAACTTACATCAGTCCAAACAGGATCTGTGTGTCTGTTGTATAGTCTACGTGGCAGTACTAACATATAGGTAAATCTATATAGATGTTTGACCTAATCTTGAAAATGAGAAATAAAACAAAGCCAAAAGAGTGAAAGATTCCGCCTAGCTACCCGTTCAAAGTTACTTACCTCAGCGGCAAAGGCCATAGACACCAAACCAGGAAGTCGGTAACCAAACTTCCTGTGTTGGCATTTGTCCGGGGTTTAATATGTCAATGGGCGTATCAGGACTGACGTCTACAATGTCTCTAGTGCACGTGACTATTGGCACAGAAAGGCACGTATAATCTCGGGCCGCGTAGCGTGCAATGGAAGGGAGCAGAATGGATGTAACCACGCCCCCTGAAGGCATACAGGCAGCCCAGCGTTTCCCGTTCCACCATGGGGTCAAGACAACAAAGGAAAAATAAAAATAAAGGAAAAAATAAGCTATAATGCACCCCATGCAGTGGTGGATCTCTACCAGTATAGAGGTAGACATAACACCTAGAATGATTAACAATGGAATGGAATAGGCTAATAACGCCTGAAAGCCGTATCGAAGGCACCAGGAATAACCAAAGCCTATAAAGCTAAGCCCAAAAGACGTCACGACATAGAGGATCTATTGAAATAGCGCATGCCATTCTTCATGGGCATTCAGGCCCAGTATATGGCTTTGGGTGTTAAATATCCACCACTGTTCCCTTCGGGACAAATTCGTGGCTATGGCATAATGGTCTGGTCCCGTAACTCTTTCAAGACACCACCAACGTAAGTTTTCACAGTCATGTTGGTGTTCAACAAAATGAGCAACTAAGGGAGAAGAAAGATTGTGAGTCCTGATTCTAGACTTGTGCTCAGAGATTCTCAGTTTAATAGGTCTAGAGGTTTTTCCTATATACGATTTATCACATGAACACATAATCACGTAAATCACGTTTTTAGAATTACACGTAGTGTGATCCCTCAGTTTCCAGACTCTGTGGTTAATGGTGACAGTGTCGCAATGTTGATATCTCGCCCTTTTACGGGACTGTCGCAATATGTGAGCTGGATAACCTCGCTGGGAAAGTCTGTTTTCTATGATGTTAGATTGGGACATAAAATCTTTCTTGTTGGTGCAGTTCCGCCTAGCCCTCAAAAATTGACCGTACGGAATACTTTCCCTTAAAGACTGTGGGTGAAAACTATCAAAGTGGAGGATAGTATTTCGATCCGTAGTCTTACGGAAAAGGTCCACAATGATAACACCATTCTGGTGTTTGAGTATTAGATCCAGGAAAGAAATAGACGCACTGTCCACCGACATGGTAAACTTGAGATGGTCATTCAATGAGTTAATCCAAGTCAGGAATTCTTCATGATCTCCCGTCATTTTGTCCCACACAATTATGATATCATTTATATATCTTTTATAAAAAAGAATAGATGGCAAAAAGGGATTGGAGGTATCAAAGATAGAGACCTTCTCAAAAGCCCACATAAAAAGTGTTGCGTAATTGGGTGCAAATGCTGCACCCATTGCGGTACCTTTAACTTGTAGGTAGAAACTTTCTTTAAACCTAAAGTAATTCTTGGTCAGGGCAATTTGGAGGAGATCAACAATGAATTTGCTTGGGACCAACTGCGGGTCATCTCTGAGATCCAAGAAACATTTAATAATGGGCAATGATTCTGACTGTGGGATATTCGAATAAAGGGATTCGACATCAAGAGTGATAAACAAGTTTTTGTCTGGATCAAACGGAAAATTTTCCAAATGGACAATAGCATCGGTGGTATCGGCCAGATAGGTCGGTGTACTGGCTGCCAATGGTTTAAGAAAATAATCAATGTATTTTCCCAAAGGTTCTAAGATAGAGCCACAAAGAGACACTATCGGTCTACCTGGAGGATTTAATATATTTTTGTGGATTTTTAACAAGATAAAGAACAGAGGTATGCGTGTTCCTTTACCGGTAAGAAATGAAAATTCTTTGGTACTAAGGATATCCGCATCTTTAGCCCGTGTAACCAGGGCTAAGATTTCACCTTGTATAGTCTCTGTAGGGTCCCCCTTGAGTTTAAGATAGAAGATCCCATTGTCCAATTGTCTAAGTACTTTTGAATCATAGAAAGTTGCGTCACAGACTACCACTCCTCCACCTTTGTCTGCCTGTTTAATGATAGAAGTGTCTCTTTTAAGGTCTTGCAAGCAGGACCATTCTTTTTTAGAAAAGTTATAACATCGATTAGAAGTGGGATTAGCCTGTGCTGAGAAAATGGAATGGAAATCACGAAGAACGGCACGTTCAAAAGTGATCGTTTCGCTAGAGACCATCTGTCGATTTTGGCCTGAACGGAGTATAGTTGATTTCTAAATCACAGCCGTTTGTGCCAAAATGGTCTCTAAGCCGAATTTTTCTAAAAAAGCTCTGAAGTTCTAATTCAAGGTCCATCTGGCTTGGATTGTGCATAGGAATGAAAGAAAAACCTTTCTCAAGTACTGCAGTTTCGTTGGTGGTAAGTATCCGTTTCGAGATGTTGTAAACTGCCGATGTGTTAGTTAACGTTGGTAAGACCTCCTCCTTGTCTGAAACATGTTCTCTATAGGCGGAGGTCCTACTTTGGCAGGAGGAAAAGGGAGGTTCGGGGGAGGAAAGGCCTGATAAGGGCCTTGAGGTACAAACATGGGCATCTGCATGTATTGTTGGTAAGGCCAATTTTGGCGTCCTCTTCTCCCTCTACGTGAGCCTCTATTCCATTGGCGACCTCTTGGCCCGCGTGTATTTTGGTTAGGAAAAGAACCACTCCCGTCTGAGGAACTATCTGAAAAGGTAACTCTTTTTCTATAATGCTGCGGACCCTGATTAGGATGAGACGGTTCCCCAAAGGCCTGGACCCGCATAATCGGGACTCAGATGCGGGTAGGCAGATTCCTTAGAAAAAGTAGAAATGTCTTTCTTGAGTTTATCCATTTATTTAGCAGTAGTAAGTTTGATAAACTCTTTAGTATGCTTGTCTATTAGGTCAAGCTTTTCTTTGATATTAAGGATTGTCGTATCAAGGGCAAATACGACTTCAGCTTCATCAATTTCATTGCCGACGAGTATGCTTTTCTTGAGGGCCGTGTTGATGGTTAATAGCATCCAGTCTCGGCTGCATTTAGTACCTACCCCAGAGAAAGCTGTTTTATATTCTAAATCGTCGACAAAAAGACTGGGTTCGTTCCTCACTAGTAGTCCCTGTGGTATAATGTTTTTCTTGAGATATTCAGTAAGTAAGTGCCCGTGCATCTCGGTCCTAAATTTCTTCTTTTTCAGTTTAAGGATGCCTTCGCTGGTAACGCCCATATTAGATTCTTCCCCTCTAGATTGGTTTAATGACTCAAAGAAAGATGGCACACGAATAGCTTCTGCTAGTTGTTCATCGCTAAACGAGTAAGTGTCTGAAGCAGCCATGGTCAAGGTAATAGATGTTCAACCAAAAAGAATAAAAAATACAAAATAAATAACTCAACAAGAAATGATAATTAAGAGATAAACAATAATTAGAGAAAATACTACAATATGAGAAAATCCCAAATAGTGTGGCCACCTGTAGATCACACTCGAAGCAAGACCAATTCCAGAGAAAAACGGAAAACAAAAAACCTTTCAATGAGGTTAAGAGGAAGAAGAAACCCACGCAGTGAACTCACTGCACTTAGAACAGCAATACAATAGATGGGTACCCCCTACATCGCTGGCAAGAGGGGAAACAACCAGAAACAAGGCACAGAAATCAATTTGAACAAGCATAATGCTTGCCTGCAGTCTTGCCATAGAATAAAGATTACCCCTGCTATCTGCACAGGGAGTATTAATTCTATTAAAGACTAGGAGGTGAGCATTAACTTCGCGCCCAAGCATGTATTGTTAATCATATGTACTGTAGATTGTAATGCATATTGATATGAGAACAATGCATAGACGCCACCCTTATGTTCTGATTTGTATTCTTTCTAGGAGAAGAGCAGAAGAATAATTGAGTGAGGCGACAGGTTGCCAGGATGGGAGCAAGCAGCCAGAGATGTTTTCGGCAAACAGTTTGAACAGATGAAGATTTTGCACTGTTGGCGAGTCAAGGTTATGGTTTATGAGTGACATTCAGAGCACGTAAAAGAGAGGAGGAGCTCAGGGACAGGATGTGGTCATAGCTGAGCTGGAGAGGACTACAGAGACTATGGGAGTTGTAGTTTTAAAAAGAAAAGTCACTTTGCTCATTTCAAAAGTTTTTGTTGTTATAGGTTTGTTGAAACTGCTGGAGAGTGGTAATAAAGGAAGTTGAAGCATAGTGCTTGCCTCCTAGTCTTTAATAGAATTAATACTACCTGCGTAGATAGCAGGGGTAATCTTTATTATCAGATTGGCAGATTTTTTTGGGCAGAAATACGCTGGCAGTGCTTTCAAGGGTTGTATTTCTGCAAATCCACCCTGTACTAACTTTATCACTGGCAGTAGTGATATTAATGAATCCCTGTTTGTCATCACTTCTCCCCATGGAAAGGGACACTTCCCATGGGGCCAGAGAGGTGAGGTCGCTACCCAATAGTCCATCTCAGGGTGGTACTCAGTTGGAGGATCTCATGGGTGGAGACTTCCCTCTCTGGGAGAAGTGAGGACTGTCAAGGGAGAATGCAGTATGTACACCATCATGTTGTTAGACATGAGGCCCCCAGCTCTATATGTAGGACTCAGGTATCCCCACCCTCTCTTTCTCCTCTTGCTTCAACTAGTTTACTTATGCATAGTAATTGTGACTATCAGACAAATAACACTATGACGAGGAAGAGTGAATATGGAGAACTTCAAAAGTCACGAGGAAGAGCTGGGCGATACGGAGGCCTACGCGGAACCTATACGAACATGTATGCTATTGGAAGCTAGAAAGCAGCCAGAACATAAATACTGACAACCCTCTGGGTTTGTCCTGCCCTAGAGCAGCTTCCCGCCAGGGAGCAGAACGCTGAGGAGAGGTCCCATGACAGACCCGACCACCTGGAACAGAGAGATGGGTAATGGCAAGGCAGAGAACCACCACGACTTACCTGGTTGTGAGATCCGGCGTCTAGTGGTAGAAGCAAAGCCACCCGAGTGTTCCTGGTGAAACCCGATGCACGGAGGGAAACCAGCATGAAACAGCCCTCGAACAAAGATCACGAGAGCCGAGGGTAAGCTGCAAAACCTGTCCGGTGGTGCAGAGGATCGGAACCTTTGCAATCATGGGCGTAGGACATTGGGGAGATGGAGGGGACCAATCCCCTCCACAATCTTAAGTGGAGGGGGATACAATGGCATTTATCACCCCCAGTTTGTTTCCCCCAGTTTGTGTGTCCTGGAGTCTGCTCTGCAGCAGCATGTGCCATGTGCAGTGATGCGTGCAAACTTCAGACTCTGAAGTGACTCTGAAGTTTCCACGCATCAGGCGTGGGCCCGCCGGGTGGATTCTATCCGAATCCGATTCCATTCACATCAACAGTGGGGGAGGGGGAGGAGAACAACGCAGGACCATGAGAAAGAGGCGTTGACAACAACTCTTGCTCCTGCGTTCCCCTCCTCCCCCACCCCCAGGGAATACGGCACGCCCAAGACCAGCCCTGTCTGGAGTGCACAGTGCACTGCTGCGCAGCCTGCCAGCCTCCTCCTCCTCACCTTCCAGAAGCCGCTAGCAGCAGGTAGCTATGCATGCTGCTAGGCTTCTGAGAGTGTGTGAGCAGCAAGCGTGAGGTGAGACAATTAGGCTGCTCCGGACCCTGCCTCCTGCTGCGATGCCGATACGTGAACAATTATCACCCCCAGCTGCACCTCCACGGTCCTCAGAGGTATTCTTCCTTTCTATCCCTGCTCACTGAACTGCCTTGTGTTGCAAACACTCGCTTCCCTGCTCTCTGGTTTAGACGCTAGTGATCCTGTGTCCTTTCCCTTCCTCTCACCTGCTTTCTCTCTTCCCGCTGCCTTCTTCCTTCATGTCATCGCGTTTTGGTAAATTATTCTAGAAAGTTTCTAACAACTCTACAGCCACATTATGCATTTAGTTTCTGTGCTTTTTGGAAATTTAATTCCTGATGTATTTCTAACACTTCCTTTTGTTAGAAAGACACAAGGCAGGATTAAAATGTATTGAAACGGAAGGAAAAAAACAGGTACAAAACACGACGAAATGCTCAAAATGCATTCAAAAGTCAAAATCCAGTCTGCAAACTAGAAGGAAGGATTACCACTTCTTGATAAGCCAAGAGACAAAAAAATTAGCTCCAACAGGCGTATAAGTGCTCAGAATGCATTGAAAAATCCATTATTCAACATACAGCCTGCAAACTACTAGTGAGGAACAAAATGTATTCAAACGTTCCAAAGACCAACAAAAACAGCTTCAAAACACACCCTTCCCTCGCGTTTTGGTAAATGCAAATTCTGGTGGATTCCCATGTAGTATTGGGTTTCCATGCTTTGTTACTTCGAATCCTGATATATTTAACAACTCTTCTCCCACACAAGGCAGGATCAAAATGTACTGCTGTTTACAGGCTTTTTCACTGATGAAATCTTCAATGCATTTAAGCTTTTCAGAGTTTTTTGGAGCTTGTATTTACCATCTGTTGATCCATTCAACACGTGTGCATACTCCCTTGTAGTTTTCAGGCTGGATTTTGAATGATGACATTTTCAATGCCTTTTCAGCGTGTATGTGTTTTTCAGAGCTAGTTTGTTCCTCTCTCCTCCTATGCATCTAAAGGCTAGTTTTTTCACTGATGACTCTTTAAATGCATTTTGAGCACTAGATCTTGCTCTGGAGCTGTTTTTTTCCCCCACTGAATCTTTCAATACATTTTGATCCTGCCTTGCGTTTAGAGGCTGGATCTTGAATGATGACATTTTCAAAGCATTTGAGCATTTATGTTTGTTTCGCAGCTAGGTTTTCCTTGTTGAACCTCTCAACACGAACTGGTTTTTACTTCCGTTGAAACCGAATACATTTTGATTCTGCCTTTCAAAGAAAGAAACAACCTGGATGGGCTGACAAAACGCTGCCAGTCCACTACTGAACGGCCACAGACTTGCTGGCTGCCACATAGGACAAGTGGATTTGGAGGAACATGCCCTTGCTTGTAATACAGCTGTGGTGGGGGCTCAAAGGGGGCCAAGTGGGGCATGCAATGCCCAAAGGCCGGCAGGTGAAGGAGCTGGAGCAACATCTCTGCCACCCCAATTGCTGGGATCCTGGGAGGAAAGCAAAGCTGTGGCGACCATGCGATTGCCGTGCCATAGAGAGATAGGGCAGCATTGCAGGTTTCTAGGTGACACATAGGTAGATTACGGAAATGAATTGAGACCTAGCACATGCCAGGTTGAGGGACCAGGCATGCGCCATGACCAAAAGGGGAAAGGAGGCACCTTTGGAATTGGTTGTCAGAAAGGGTATGTGCTGCAGTATTCGACAAGCATGAATAACAACCTGGAGATCACGTTGTGAGAGTGGTCAGTATGGAGGTGAAGCTGGCAATCATGATCCACAGCATGGATTCTTTGTAGCTGGTAATCACTGTGCAGACCCAGGTGCAATTCATCGCCAATGAAATGAGACCTGGCATGGGTGTAAGAAGTAGAACAATCTTTGTTGTAGATAGCAGTAAGATGCAGCCACTTTACTTTGTGCTGTACTATTACTGGCAAATGTGGAGCTCTGCCTGCTGCCCAATGCTTCATGTTATAAATTCGACTTTGCACATGGCAGAAGGTGGAGAGCTTAATAAAGCTGTTTCAGTTGTCCCAGAGGTAAATGTTAAGTTGTGACTGCTGCTCAAATGTTTTTTAGCCAGCAATTGACATTAGGCCGCCAAGCCTTTGCTGCTTCTTACAGTGGTTATAAGTAGCATGTTTGCATGAATGATGATGCCATTGTTGCATGGGCATGGCTGGCAAACTGGTGCTGGGTCATGGGACAGCACAATATTCTCAACTTTTTGCAAATGATAGCTATTAACGGTGTACAATGTGCACTCTCCACTAGCCCTTGCCTAGTGATATTTGACACTTGGGCAGTAAGAAATTGTGTGTTTTGTCATGTCTATATATAGAATTGCATTGGTGAGTTACTTTTTTATGGCTGACTAGTACCTTGCAACTTGAATTGTTTCTCCCTGGTTATTAAGCAGTTGTGGTCACTCCCCCTGCATCCACACAGTGTCATATATCATGTATGTCTCTATTCTTTTTTTGGAGTGATTGTTAGCGCTTACACCATTCGTTTCAACATGGTTATTGGCTCTGGGAGATTGAGGCTTGAAGGTGTGCTTGGAAGATTAAGTATTTGAAAAAGTTCCTTTAACAGGAGGGGCACCCTTTTTAGGTGCGAGCTACGGGTGCATAAGATTACCTGGTGGCGACCATGACGTCAATGGGTACACCTGCGCCAGTTCTGTGCGTTTTATTTATTCTTTCATTGCATTCTGAGAGTTGTCGTTTTGCCTTACTTTGACTTAGAAAGACTAAAGTAAAAACCAAATCCAGTACATGATAGTGTGCTTGGTGACATGGGCTCGTTTGTTGTGACTAGGCCACGTCACTAAGCAAGCCCAGTGTTAACCTTATTTGTCAGACATGACGGAAACTCGCCAACATTCATGCAGCATGTACCACACGAGTGTGCACCCACAAGCATTTAATGTGCAAATATGATACGACATGTCACACGCCCTCCACCAGTCTATCCGGCGAGCGCGGTTGACCATAATCGGACGAACAGAACATGTTTGACAATAATTAAACAGGAAGACTAGAATCTTGTGTGCCCTTGTTAGCAAACGGGGTTGAGGAACCCACGCACATACATTATGTAACCATGTTGACAATATTGTGTGTTTGTACGTTTTTAGTTAGGGCAATAAAATGTTGTGGTGTGCTTTGCCACTTGCACACGATGTATAATTCCCTGTTTGTATTTGCTTTCTGTGACGCAATTTGTGGGTGCCGCGTTTTAGGATCTAATATGGGCATGCAGCTCTATTTGGCAGCGCACAGTTTGAGCTGGGGCTTTTGAAGTTTCTGTAATTGTATTTACCAGATGGTCTCCCCTTTCTTGGCACCCCTGCACCGGGCTTTGTCTTGACCATGGTTTTTATTTTTACAAAATGTTCATATGTACCTTTTTATCTTAATAAGACCTGCCCAGTAGGTCAAAATGAGCATACAAAAGAAAGCGGGCCCATGCCAGGGTGCATACCCCCCTCATTCCTTTCGAGTCTGCCATAGTATACATCACATCACGTGACCACATAGTGTAACTTTTCCTCTGCCTCTCCAGTACAATATCAACTAGTTATGTCCTGTATCCATTCATCCCGACTATCACACCCTCAGTCAGTGCCAACTTTTGTGTTGCTGTTGCAGAACTACACATCCAGTTTTACCTTGATCTTGTGGTGTGGGGGCAGGGTTGCCTACCGATGAAGGGGAAGTGTGAGTTGAAGGTGTGAGATTAAGTTTTCCAGGCCTTTTCTATACTGTGACACCATGCACTCCACTGATTGGCTAATCAGGAGGCATTGCTTGAGGGTTCTAAATGCTCATGATCATCACTCACTACAAAATAATTGACAGATCATGTTACTCTGTGGTTTGTGTCTGCAGCAAAGCCCCCGTTAAGAGGGTTGTACAGTTTGTGAGATTTGTGGACAAGCCAGGAATGGTGGGTGGACACCCAATCTTTTTGGGACGAGCTAAGCTCAGGCCATGAAAGCCTTTTGACCTGGGAAGTGGTAACATTTTTATGTGAGCTGAGCCTTCTCAAGTGATTCGTCAAATAAAAGAATTTTGTACTCTGACTGAACTGCTTTTCTTTTTCTTAATTTTCTTCTGTTTTCTTTTTTTCTATTCTCTTGTTTTATACAGTGATGATATATGTGATTTAATACGTACTGCTATTTTAATTTTGCGAAAAGTCGAGTTCTTTGACTAAAAAATAATAATAATGTCCCCTGTGCCCCCCAGACTTTATGGGTCTCCTACGCCCCTGTTTGCAATCCAAGTACAAAGGTTCGAGGAGGGGACCGGGAAGGCACAGGGATACCCCAGAGGATGCAGTTGAGAGGAAGTGCAGAGCCATTTTCCTTGCCCCACTGGGACTGAAAAGAGAGAGACAAGTTGAGAATGGAGGGGTGAAAGAGCGCCCCCCAAGAAACTAAAGGAGAGGGCTGGCAGGATAGTGAACTGGGTCTAGTCAAAAGAAATTGCAAAGCTGAAAGAGGGGTAAAGGACCCTAACAATCGAGAGATACAAGTTGAGAACAGATGGGGTGAAAGAGCACCCCAGAGATACTGGAAGAGAGGACTGGCAGGAAGGCGAACACTGCCTAACTAAAAAACAGTGTAAAGCTGAACGAGGGGTCAAAGACCCGAATATTGAGAGAGACCACTTGAGAACAGAGAGGGGGAAAGAACACCCCAAAGAGACTGAAAGAGAAACCCAGCCTAGTTGAGAGACAATATAAAACTGAACAAAGGGTTTGGGACCTACCAGGCGTGACAAGAAGACCAAGGGGAAATAAACTTTGGCACAAAGTACGAGAAGTCCAGGGGAAGAGAACTTTTGGCACAAAGCATGAGATGTCCAGAGGAAGAGAACCTTTTGCACGAATCCCCAGAGGGCCTGGGGAAGAAAACCTTTGGCATAAGTTACGAGAATACCAGGGGAAAAGAACCTTTGGCACAAGTTGCGAGAACTCCTAGGGAAGAGACCCTTTGGCACAAGTAACGGAAAGCCCAAGGAAGAAAGAAAGATTGCTTTGGCACAAATCACAAGAAGACCAGAGACAGAACTGTGATAAAGAGACTATTGATGAAGAGAACCTGAGGAACGCTTGGGGAAGGGAGATGCCTTCCCAATATTGTTTTGGAACTTGGAATTCTGAACTGCCTAAAGCATCCCAGAGAAGGGAGTGATTCTGTTCTAAGCAGGGTGTAGTTTAGTTTTAGCTTTTATGTTGAGGTGCAAGGGGTGGAAATAGGTTTAGGACATAGGGCAGTGGACTTTATACTTTTGATGGACATTCTGACATTGTCATTAGTTTTGATTGAGGCAAGCAAACCCCTCTTAGTCACAGGGACAGGTAGGGTTCTTCCTTATTTTCAGTTTAATAAATGTCTATACCAATAAGCATGCCACCTTTGTGTCCTGAGTCTACATCTACACCAAATTGTGTCGACCATTTGTCTGTCGACCATTTGTCTGTCGACCATTTGACTAGACACCCCTTACAAACACCACACGCAGCATTTATGCAATACCACTGCCTCCAGTGGTAACTTCTGAAGGTTTTTGTTTTCTCTCCATGTCCACCTTTACTGTGATGGTCGAAATTAATAATGTACAGTTATGGATTGTACCGCTAATGTACATTTTATTTAAACGCACAAAAGTGTTACATCTGGTCATTTTGTGCATTGCATGGGAAAGGTGGTGAAGGGGCATCAGAGATTTCCATTCCCTTTCAATGGTCCATTGATAATGTACTTGCTTTTTAACTGATTAAAAGGGAAGCATTTGTCCTTTCCTTCTGTACAGTTAGAAAAGTTAACACATTTGGGCCAATTAAAAGGTTGTACCTCCCGCTTTTAAGTGAAGGTAAACAATATATGGATTTTGGTATTACAGTAGAACACCACTATAGGTAATGTCTCCAAAGCCAGATCCTGCCAGATGGAAACTCTGGCAGTATTTTTACAGCCAATGTCTTAATGTGAGACCATCAAGCAGGCCAATGTAACAATTTCCCAGATGAAATGGTGTGATATCCTTATATAGACTCTACATCTCTAAAAGGAGAAGATGCCAACTTAATGAAGGTTCTTCAAAGAGGCACTTTCTGCTCCCCGCTCTGACACGCTTGAAAGTGGTATGCATGTTATCCAAAACTGTAAAACAATTATTTGTATTATTATAGGCCAGAATGTACACATACAAATTGTTAGCAAAGCTGCTTAAAAGGGGAGCCTTTATGCTAATTTAGAATTCGATTAAATTTGACAAGGGAGTGAGTGCGAGAGTGAGTGAGTGAGTGAGTGAGTGAGTGAGTGAGTGAGTGAGTGAGTGAGTGAGTGAGTGAGTGAGTGGGTGGCCATCAGTGTCGGTCTGGGGCATAATATTGTTTCGGGCATCAATGAAAAATTGGCCCACAGTTGCAAATGTTCATTCATTTCTTTATGTACAGACTGTTTGGATAGTACCGAAGGGGGAGCTTTTCTGATAAAATGTGATGCAAATTGTGCATTTTAAAGAATATTTATTCAGCACCACTGGTCAAAACTACTAGCTGCATGGTGAAGTAACTCATCAAGCTGGCCCATATTGCCCAAAAATGTGGCCCACTTTGACCCAAAATAAAAGCTGGTCCACACTCGCATTTTGTGTTTTTGGTTTCGGGCATTGCCATGTTGCCCTATAGGCCAGTCCGAGCCTAGTGGCCATGTGAGCAAGTACCACAGTTCTACTGCATTTGGAAGATAGGTGGGAATGAATTACAGGAGCCCTTCTAGAAGTCACCATGGTCTGATTCCTGTCTCAGAATGCCTGATGAGTAGATACTCATGGCAGTAAAGCAAGAACTAAAGCTGACCATGGCTGCCTGTTGAAAGTTTTTGGTCTGCAAACAATGGCTTCTTTGATGTCCCTGGGGCAAGTAATGAATAAAGACAGGGCATATGAACAAGTTCCTCGAACCTTATTCCTTTCCTACCAAGGATCAAGTTGGAACCATTACTACAGAGCCTGGCGCAATCTTGCAAGGATCATAGCGTAAAGTACTGTTCGGCGGTCAAATGCCACCAAGAAAGCAAGCTACACTCAGATTATAGGCAGCTGACAAACACCAACAAGTATAGTTGCATTGACCTGAAGTTCCATAGCAATCATGAGTACACCAGGACTGCATGGAGCAGGAACATCTTCTGTCATTCTGAATAGGGCCACTAGTGAGAAGGATTAGCATCAACGAATCACTTTCATTCAGCCCTCCATCCCCTGAAGACATGGTGCCACAGTGTATTTGTCTCTGGCCTACCACCTTGGTACCAAGTTTAGACTGAGTTGAGTATCATCTGTATAACTGTGAAAAACAGCAGAGTTAAGGACACGAAAATACACATACCATTATTTTCTGCAAAGGCTTCTTACAAAATGAACAAAACATTACCAAGCATACATTTCGCGGAAAAACTAAAGAACTAAAAACAGTGTGTGATCTGGGATTTCTCACACAGGAAAGATGTGTGATCTTCAGAATGACAAAGAGCAACCCTCTGAACTCTGCTGATGGGTGTGACAGTTCTACTTTAATTCCATAGACCTGCCCCTAAGAGGGGTCCTCATATAAAGAGTTAATCTGCTGCAAAATGAAAGTGTGAAGCATGATTTAAAAAAGTGATATAGTAGCTTTACTGACTGCTGAGCCAGTCAACACTGCAATTGATTGGCCCTCCCCTTTCATAGGTCACAAACTGCAGACAGGATCGTATTGAGATTCTAAGGAAACCACTGTGATTCAAGACCCCTTCTAGAGTCAAGTAAGCAATTTTGTTCATTCATAGCAAACTGATTGACTGCTCTCAACATTTAAACATATGTCCAAGTGGGTGATTTAATTTTAGAAATGTGTCCAATAAACTTCTCCAAATAAGGTAGTTAGATAGCATCTTTACCAATGTTGGCTGTGAATTTCCTACACACATTGCTCTGCCTTAATATATGCCTATCACTGCCCATATTTGTAGCATGTAGGGTTTATAACTAGTAAAGTAGAAGCTCAGTGGGGTCATGCACCCATTGTAAATCATGAGATTTACAAGTTTATCGTATTGCAATAAGGAGGAGCACTCAAATTTCGGAATTGTTCTGTATCAAATCAGAACAATGTTTCTAAACAATATTCCCTTAAATATCTGACCCACCAGGCTACTCCCTAGACATGGAGCCCTCTATTTAACATGTATTTATGTAGGATGTTTTAATCGGGTGACATCTAATTCGGGAGAATTATCCGCCCACCCCAAATCAGGCATGCACCATTTATATTTATTGAATAAAGTTATGTTTATGAACCTCGGAACCCAATTTAACAATATTGTTTCCCTTCAACCGCCATACCCAAAAAGATCCATTTATTAATTAAATAGAAATAATGTAATCAATTTAAATATATACAAATTATGCATCTAATAAATTCCAACTTCAATGAAGAATGATCAATACACTGGTTGCATCACGTTTCTATGCTACGTTTACATGATTGTGGACTTTTGAATCACACATATCACCATACGAACATTTGATTTATCCTGAGCTCACATCTATTGTGTTGAATAGTGTACGAGGGCTCAGCATAACATTGTCATTTTATAGGGAACCAAATTAAATCAGAACATCCTTGCCTGTCTAAGTCCTCTACTTCATATTCATTCAAAAATAAACATCTCCCCCCACTCAATGAGCATGTCAGAATTTGAAAAAGTGTTCTAGAAAACTCAATTGAAAGACAAGCTACTTAACATTCCTGCATGTGATTCCCTAACAAAAATAAAAATGGATGTCTGCTAGATTCCCTTTAATGGTGTGTAACGCTCACCTGGTATCCACGGGGACATCACTCAGCCTGTTCTGACCTCCTACGACCTCGAACCCTTCCCTGGAGTCTACTCGATTGGAGACTGGGCCTTGTTTTCTTGGAAAGTGTGCTCTCCATCCTGCTTTCAGTGCAGGGGCGCGTTGATTGATGCGGGCTTGTTGCTGCCTAGTTACTTCACTGGCAAGAGTCCGACAGGTAAGTATAATGAGTCTTTTGAACAGTTCTCTAACTTCGTTCCTTTCCTTCCTTAGATGATGGCCGGCGACCGGGGATGGTGACGTGCTGCTGAGATGAGTAGCGCTGAAGGTGAGTGAGAGCACGATGCGCGATGCAACCCTTTCGTATTTGTATTGAACTGAGTTATTTTTCTGTGTCTTTTAGGTGCTGCGACGTTTTCAGCGTGGATGCCGGTTATGAAGAAGAAATGTGGTGAGTAAGCGCGGTATGCAGCGCCTCTAGATGTTTCCACGCTAACCTGGAGTGTCTTTTCCCTCTTGCAGATGGATGAGAAGTTCCGGAGACAGAGTTCCCCCAGAGCGCTGGGATTCAGGTAAGCGTTTGAAGCTCGTACAGTCTTTAAAAATAAGCGAAGATTTGCTGAATGCTTACTAATGCCTTTTTTCTGTTCTTTTCCCTTTTCCTTAGGAAGCGGCGTGCCGGGAGGGGAATGACACCGCCGAAGATGCCCGCAGAACAGAAGAAGCGATGAATGATGGGCAGAAACGCCGCAAGGTAAGGCTGTTCCTAACGGTGTTCTTGTTCTTGCAGGAACTGATCGCAGAAGAAAGATGCAGGCCTATTGGAGACCAATCCGAAACACGGTGACTGTCACGCTGCAGGTGCAGAAACCACAAAGCATGTTTCTCAGCCTGGGCGTGGCTTAAATAGTCTCTGGGTATCCCAGGTGTCTCTGGGCTGAACCACACCCAAAAGACTAGACTGCACATGCAGTTCTGGGAACCGAAATATGTGGGGGCATCCATCTTGTCCCCATCAATGCACTACAAGTCCAATCCCCAATGTTATCCTATAGGAGTGAGTGAGTCTGGTGCCACAAGCGCCAAGTCTGACTCCAAGTGGGTCTTTGGGGGGATGGAGAGGCCCTTGAGGGCCATGTAGGTGATCGTGGCCTGGCTCCAGCCTGACATCTTGGAAGGCTGGGGACATGAGGGGCAGGAATCATGACATGGTGCTTCTATTGCATTACCATGTATAAGTGCACATTTCTCATTTTCAATGGGCAATTTAAAGGCGGGGAAATGGGTGGCAGTTAATGACCCTTTCCCTGTTGTCTTGAGTGGTTCAGCACTTAAAACAGGATTCTGCTTAGTGATGTAACCAGAACTTACTTCAATTACCTTTTTTTCTAGGTATACACAAAGCCACATATCTTTTTGACTCCTAGAATACATCTTCTGTGTTTGATCATTACACAGAGGTGGAGGCAGGGGATCTCCCAGTATAGGACCTATTCTATCAAATCTATAATTCCAGCAATCATACACTTCTAAAATATTTATACATTTCTCAGGCTCTTTGGTCATTTTATCTACCTGACCTCCCGCAGAACATTCACTAATAAAAAGGGACTTTGATTTAATATATTCCTCTTTAGAGTATTGCTTCCCTCAGGATTACTTTCCCTTAATATTAAACTAACATCTGAATTTATTTTGACTGTCTCACAGACAGATGGGCACCCTCTTAAGCAATGTTTCATTTGTCCCCCTATAGGAACATGTGGGCATCAGTCAGCAAGCATGGGGTCAGCTACCATCCACAGCCTGGTGTGCCTCTTTCTGGATTGGGGCCTGTCTGCTGTCTTTGCCACTGAAGAAGGCCTGGGATATAATTTCCAGCTCGGTCTCTCTTACAGTGCACTGCTAATATTCCAAATGGGTCCAAAGGAAGGCAATCTATTCCAGTCTCCTTTCTGTTGTTATCAGTTCTCCTTTCTCTCATTCTGTCAGTCAGCCAGTCAGTGAGTGAGCGAGTGAGTCTCCTTTTGTCTATGGGTTTGGACTTTTTATAGATTAGAAACTCCTCCCTTTAGCTGTGGGAATAATTTCTCTGATCTGTTTGTTCAGTGTGTGTGGTAGGACAGCATTCCCAAAGTGACATCCCACTAAACCATCCCCTCCATACTCATTGGGCATCTTAATGAAGAGAGCAGACTAATGGGGGTGACTTCTAAACCTAGTTTCCCTCCCAATTGATATTATATCATCTTGGAGATTTTGTCATTAAGCTGTTGTAACTTTCTAAAACATCATATTCCACACATGTGATTGTGTTACTAATTAGTTGATCAGATTGCTCGCACTCAGGATAAATCAAATAATTCTATTTTCATCTCGGCAGGACATGGGATGTGTGTGCTTCAGAGTTTTGTCTTTTGTGCTCTGATACTCTCCCACAAAAATCCCATTCCCAGCTCATAGAAACAGGCTCAGCAGCATGAACGCAAGAATATATGAATCAATGTCGTGTGCCATTTCTGTGCAAAAATATCTGCATTCAGTTAATTTACATAATGAACACACACATACAAAATAAATATTTTTTTACATTCAGCTAATAGAGCGTTTCCTCCGGGAACAATTTTAAAACAAATTCAATTGCTAGGACCTTTCTTTCAAAGTTTATAAGCACAAATGTGATTCCATATGTCAAATTAAAAAGGCAGTTCTTTTTCACACTTTACAAAATGTTAAATGGCATCTCCAGTCCCTCTCCCTGGAAACTAGTACCTGTTCCTTTGAGCACAAAGATGCTGAATTTATGATTCCTGAGAAAACTGACTGTCATGGCAAAGGTTCTTCAAAATCCAGTTGCTGAAAGGGTCAGTTATGCCTCAGTCACGTCCCAATGAGTGGTACTGTCATCTCGCTGTCCCTTGTGTCAGACATCCAGTCTCCAAAGGCGTGAATGTCCTTCTCTTTGCTGATAGGGAGATTTTATTATTTGAGACGAGACCACTGCAGACCACTTCCCAGAGTAAATGAATGGCATTTTTAAGGGTTTGTAGTCTAAGCTCAGAGACAGATGGAAGCTGTAAATGAGTACCATTAGTTTTGCTTTGGGAGACCTATTCACTGGAAAAAAAGGCTCTTCTCTTCCGGGAAGAGTAATAAACTTTGATAGTTTGGCAACAAAGCCAGTGATTGCACTTTTCTGATGGGAATGCAAGTCATTCCCCAGTCCTGTTGCTATTGCTGGGGGGCTGTGGCACCATTTGGCTGTCCAGGCCTAAGTTGGTTTCATTCACAAAGTCAGCCTTTACAGTCATTTTCTCCATTGCAATTTTCAATTTAAACAGAGCAGCATTATAACATCTTTTCAATCAAACTCTTATCAACATTACATCTTTAATATATCTGTATGCATACAATATAGGGCCCAATTCAGTTTTGACTCCCCCATAAAAATGCTATGTTTTTCATCCCAAAAGGGACTGTTCTCCAACAAAAGATTGCTGGATTCTTCCATGTAACTAAACATATTTCTTTTTGGGCCTATCTTTTACTTTGGGCATATACTCTTGTAGGCAGGCTGCTAGGATCATACATTTCCTTAAACGTGTCTTTTACTGATTCTGTACCCAGGCTGTAGCTCACATTTTTGTTTTACTTTGCCTCCTTTTCTTTTGCATAGGTTTCCCTATGCTATATAATTATGCAAAACGTTTCACACAGCCCGAGTAAGAATTGACTGTAAGGCTATTAATGTTAATGTTAATGAACTCTTATAAGGCGCAACTCGACCGTAGGCCTCTGTGCACAGCAAGTAAAGAGCAACTCAGATAGAAAGGAGCTAGCGAGCTGTAATCGCTGGAGTTAAAGAGAAAGGTTAACACTGGGCCACGGGGCTGGGTGCTAGGCTGAACCTCAAAATGATTCTCGGGGCTGGGTGCTAAACTGAACCTCAAAATGTATCAAAATGAAGTTAAAAACATATGGTATAAGGCCACTCCAAGATGGCCAAATAGCAAAGGATGCTTGGTTGCCTGATAAATGTTACTACCTGGCAAGACAGGTTTACATTCAACTATTAGTGCCAGTCCTCATATATTTCTTACTGTGGCATTGCATTTTTCACTTGGCATCAAGAGTAAAGCAAACATGGGGTTATTATATGGCTAGCCCAGCCTATATTGGTGGTGTCAGTGTGCACTGTGGCATGACACTTCTTAATTTGTACTTGGCATCAAGGGTAAAGCTAACATGACAAGTGTTTATATGGCTAAGCTGGCTTACATCAGTGAGTCTAGTCTGGCCCCATATTCTTTGTGCGTAATGACATTTTTGTACTTTGTATCAAGGGTAAGAGCAAACCCAAATGTGATTACATGGAACACTGGTCTATGTTTGTATAGCTAGTATGGTACTTTCTTTCTGTGGAATGTCATTTGTTACTGCCTGTGAGTCCTTATATGGTAATACTGGCATACATTGGTGCATATTTGGTGCAAACTGCATGGACATGTATGGGCGCAGCCAGCATGTTTTTATATACTGGCCTATTTTGTGGGCAAATGCATTCGAAAATGGTCCTGTGCATGTTGGTGACTTGAATCTATTGGGCTTTTTCCCGTGCTGCCATAAAAAACCGATTGCAAACTGTGTGGCTTTTAACATAATTGGTCAGCAGAAAGTGCTGTAAAATGCACCTTTTTGACCTATTGTTTTAAAACATTTCTCCCTTGGTTTGGTTTGGGCTTCCTCAATGTATCCGGTCACTCACGCATATTTGGTGCATACATTTAGGATCCTCCAGTAAAATAATTGACCAGCCATCACTAGGAATAACACTCACCAAACATTAGGCAGCAAATTAGTGTCACTGCAAGAGGTAACACAGCTAATACCACCAAACTTGCAATGCTTCCAATTCTGTCCGGCCAGTCATCAGGCTCGGACTATCCAATAGATCAAATGTGAAACGCACAAAAGGGCCAACCCAACATGGCAGTGAAGGCCAGTTTTCTGGTCCAATGTTGGCCACTTTAATGAATCAGTGCACTGTGCCACAGGTGGTTTACTGGCCCAATGCGCTTTAACATGCACTACTTCTCACACACGTTCCCTGAGGTACTTCTGAGACGATTTGCCATGAAATGTCACAAATTGTGATTCAGTATGTGGAGGACCACTTTATTTTGGAACCCGACACTTTTATTTGCCTCATTATGTCCTTATCAGGATCTGACACCGAGATGCACAGTAACAACTACTGGGCCAACATGTGGGTTCGCGCATGCTCTCTTCATGCTTACTGGAATTGTTCTTTCTTGAACGTGAGCCAAATGGTTTCCTTGGCAAGTTTGGCTGCCTGCCCCCAGAGTCATGTTTCTGTTTTAAGTAATTAATGCTGTAACGAGAAGTTCTTGTAAAAAGCTTCCAACGTGCAAAATCACGGGCAGTGTTAAATAAATGTATGACATGAAAAAGCGTCTTTCCTGAAAGATTTAAAAGATGAAAACCCACTGCCAAGTGGCTCTGCTTCAAACCAGAAAAGAACATTGTTTTTTTAACGTCCGCTTCTTGCCAGCCAGGCGAACTGATGCTGTACCGGCATAGCTCTCAACTCACACGCTTTTGGCGGGTGTTACCCGCCTTGCAAGCAGCTGAATCACCCGCCAAGTACCTGATATGCCTATTCACTTCTATGAGCGTTCAACAACCAAAAGAAATGTCTCCTGCCTTGGTGACACAAAAGGTTGGGAGCTATGTTTATTTAATTTATTTATTTAATAATTTCAATTGCACCGGTAACTTGCAAGTCTCGGGCGCAGATACATGGACACGAAGGACAAACAAAAGACAAGGCAAACATAGAAGACAAGACAAGAGCTAGGTGCTTAGTGCATGAGTCTGATTATACCATGAAGAAGAATTTAATTAATGAGATGAGTCTACACCAGTATGCAGAAGCGTAGATAGTTAACTTCTTTTCTTATGCCTGTAGGCAGATTATTCCAAAGGCCTGCTGTGATGATCGGGAAGGATTTACCCAATCCAAGCTTGCATTTGTGCATGGCTACCGCAATCCTGTTTTGATCAGCTAATCTTAAATTGTGGATGGGAGCGTGTGTGAATATTTTAGATTTCAGGTACCCTGGTGCTTTCCCATGGATGCATCTATGGGCTAGGGTGAGGGCCTCGAATTGGGTTCTACTTTCAACTCTAAGCCAATGTAGCTCCTTCCTGGAATTGCTGATATGGTCTGATTTGTTTTTGTATTTGATAATCCTGACCGCATTATTCTGAATGATCTGATAGACTTGAGTGTATTTTTTGTTTGCCCCCACCATCAGCGCATCACCATATTCAAGGCGGGATAGGATGGTTGCCCTAGCCACGGTGGCGAAGTTACTTTCAGATAAGTATGTTCTAATGGATTTTAGGAGTCTTAAGTAGTAGTTACATGATTTTTTATATATTGTGTCTGTGCTTCGGCTCCAAAAGATGCTTCCATCATCATGCATAATGTTTTGACTTTATCCAGTACCTTAATCTGTGAGTTTTCAATCTGGAATGAGCAATAATCTGGAGGAAGGGAGTTTCTGGCCTGTTGGGATCCAAAGGCCATCAACTCAGTTTTCTTGCCATTTAGGCACATCCAGTTTATGTCCATCCACTGTTCTATGATGGCGTATTTTCTGAGTAAGTTATCGTTGAGTTCCATCACTAGCTGCGTATCATCTGTGTAATTTGTAAAAAAGATGTTTACGTGATCTAATACGTGGCATAGGAATCTAATGTACAGGTTAAATAGCAGCGGTGACATGTTGGCTCTCTGTGGTACCCCACATAGGATTTCTCTTTCCATGGAGAATTGATCTCCCCAATGGACCTGAGATGTCCTGTTTTTTAGAAATGACATGAGCCATTTTTTTGCTGCTGATGTACAGTTGGCCGTTTTACTCAGGGCTACTTCGAGCAAATTATGATCTAACAGATCAAAGGCCGCACTGAGATCTAGTAGGATGAGAAGACCTGCTTTTCCTTTGTCCATGATGCTGAGCATCTTTGTCTGGAGGTCTATCATGGCTGCTTCTGTACTGTGTGCTGGTCTAAATCCCGATTGTTGTGGGTGAAGTGAGTCAGAGACATCTACATGCGCCTGTATTTGTGCGGTAGCTACCCTGTCCGTAATTGGCCTGAGATTACTGGGATCTCTTGGGGCTAGACCTGGTTTTTTAACTAAGGGAGTTACAGTGACCCTTTTTATGGCCTGAGGGGCTGACTGATCCCTGAAGGAGGTGTTAATAATTTTCACTAGTATGGGAGCGAATATATCTGAGTTTTCTAATATCATTTTGGCTGGTAGGGTGTTTTCGGCACAAGAGGTAGGTTTCATAGAGGCAAGGGTTTTTTGCATGTCCTCTGGAGTGATATTAGAGAAATTAAAGGTTTTGATGTTGTCCAGGGCCTCTTCTAGGGGCATTTTTATTTTATTAGATTTGTTTGATTGAGATTTTGTGATTGTTGTGATGTGTACGTCGGCAGCGTGGCCCGTCTTCTCTGTCTGCGAAGGGCCTGATTGATAGTTTTACGATATCACAAAATGGTAGCACGGTAACCCCAGGTGGCAATCATGCTGCATCTTTTCTGGCCCGCATGATTCCAAGTCATGCTGACCAGAAGGACATTCCCCATTTTGGAGACCCATGGGACTCAATGGGGAATTATTATTACCACATGAGGTAATTACCATATGCAGTAATGTTTTTGTGTGGCGGTAATTACCAACACAAAAAAACAGGTGTAGAAGAATAATTTGAAGTGTGAATGTCAGAGTTTGGTGGAGTGGCATAACATGCAGTATTCAAACATGTTTTACCACTAATGCCAAACTTGTAATTAGGCCCTAAATTGATATCCAAGGAGAAATTAACCAGCACAATATTGCCGAATTTCCCCCCAAAAAACGAGTTGATCTTTAGTAAAACATGTTATACATGTAGGCCCAAACCATCTAAATCAACACAAACACAGAATGTATTTGACTATTTGACTCATTTTAACTTAAAATGATTGGCGTTGGTTGGGTTTGTACATCAGGCTCCTGCTTCTTAAACAAGGCACAAATAAAGGAAAGAGAAAAATCTTTGGGCCTGTAATATGGAATGTGGTACTGCTTTTATGTGGACGAAACTACCCCCACAGAAGAGCAGACATAAAGGAAGCTTTACTGTAACAAAACTCATAGCTTGGTGGAGCTATAAACCCGGTAGTATTCAGAAATACACGTTTTACTGCCAAACTTGCAATAACCCTCAAAGTTCTATTTTCTGTGATGTACGGTCCGCTTTTTTTGGAGGATAAAGATTAACTAGAGCGGAACGGATGAGTGATCATTTCATGAAGTACAAACGTCGCAGTCTTTAGTGATGACACACAGTCACCTTCAACAAAATAGATGAAAGTCAGTGAGCGAGAAGCAAAATGCCAATTTAAGGGGTATCGGCGCATGTGAAATGGCCTCTCCGGGTTTATCGAGGATTTGTGTGCAATTTCTGGAGAGAGACCGTTTTCTCAGGGTTAACCATATTTCTTGGGTGGACCTGCACATTATATTTCATTCCTGCCTTCATTGGCGCTTTTTATCTTGTGAAACCAGCTATAGTGTATTTCTTGATAACAGTAACATGATGCCTTATTCCAAGTTTAGCGGTGCAGGGAATAAATTGAGGTGATTCCATTACTGTTTTTTTGCGGTAACAGAATTTTCTCAATTTTTCCTGCACTGCCAAATGACGAATTTTGCAAAAAATCAGTGGAATTACCACTCAGTAATTCTACCTATGGTAATTCTGCCAACAATCTGATAGATGGGACTAACACCGCCTTACCAGCACTTGTAATTCCATGGTAAACCCCTGGGACCAAGTTGCGGTAATGTAACCGATTTTAAACTCTGAATGAGGCCCGATGAGCTATGTACACGAAACATCACATTTTGTGTGTTGGCTAACAGTTTTGGTTGAGCAAGAAAGGCTTTGAACCTTCTAAATCTTGCTCCACTCTCAGGCAGCACCCGTTCACACCCAGGACATGTCTTCATACCTGAAGATACGTTCACCATCCATCAAGTCAATCCAAGGATATGGACTTGAGCGGACTCCGTCTGCATCCTGCTCCACCTTTTAAGGAAATGTTCTTCCGATGCCATGTCTCTGTACAGTCCTGACATACGACTTCAGCCAGGTGCACCGCCGACTTCTGGCCAAAGCCTGTCATTGCTTTCCCTGATCCCCTGAGAAGTCACTCTGGATCTGGTGAGTCTTCATCAGACACTGCATGTGAACTGCTCCTAACTCTGTAAACTGAGCTTCAGAATAATCTGTAAACACACAGTCAATTTCTTCGGCAGCCCCAATCACCAGCACATGCCAGCCTTATCTCCTCTGTATTCTGCCTGCCCTCCCTTGCAATACATCTAAAAAGGCACACGTATATTGGCACTTATATTTTTCCCTTACCCTCTTTCTACCAAGAAAGAGTTAAATGGCCGTCACAAAAAGTGGAAGCAAAGGCTTGCATGTGCATTTCAAAGGCAGCACTCTGGGTTGGCACAACTCTTACACTGCAGCTTGCATCAACAAACACGGATGGCTTGATGGCTCAACGGCATTCATGTACTACAGGGAGTGGTTTTAGTTGGCCCAGATCTATTTATTTATTTATTTATTTTGGCATTTGTAAAGCGCGCCTAACCCTGGGGCATCTGGGCGCTGACAATCTTAAGAAGGGCGTAAATACATTATGCTATCATTATATAGCATCGAGGGGCTAGCTCAGGGGCAACGTGCTCGCCTTGGAAGCAAGACAACACGATCCATTCCCTAGGTCTGTGCTTGGAAACCTCTTGGTATTAAGCGTGTTATAAATAACCTATCATATCATGTATATTGTCAAATAGCGGTTAGTTACATTAGAGGGGTGGAATACATGGTTATACATTCTAAAGGTGGTACAGATATAATATTATCATTAATTGCATACAGGTTTATCAGGAACAGTTGGTTGCATTAGTCAGTGAGTTGAAGATGGAGGTGTGTGGCTGTGCACAGAGTGAGAATCAGATGGGGTAGCAAGCAAGTGCGCAGTTTTCATGGAGGGTGGGCTGTGATCTGTGGTTGCAAAGATGACTCAAAGTAAAAGAAGCAGGAGAGTGTGTCCAGTCATCTCAATGCCGGTCGTGGCCTTGAAGGGGCTTGATCCGCAACAATATCCCTGTTTTAGATCACTCAACTAGCTTTCGTGACTGGATCTAAAGTCATAGAGGGGCTTAGAGCACAGAAGACGTGCAGGTGCCTGACACATGGTAGCTCAATGTCCCAAGGCGGTCTGGAATGCTTCTGGTTAGCATTGCCAGATATAATGCCCCTCATCCAAAAATGATGCTGAGCGGTCTACAAATAACACCCTGTGGCGATGGAGAGATCTTCTGCATTTTCCTCACAGAAGGAAGAATGGCGTGCTACCTACATCAGTGTCCCGGTCAAAGCATCCTCCGCACAGGAAGGTTCCAACTTCTTTGAAAAACGTTCCACAAATTCCCAAGGTCAGTAAGGGAAGTGTCTCTCTCCCTCCTCTGGTCAATGTCTTCACTCCTATGGACATTGAACTGACCACAATTCCAACAAGAATCAATAGAGTGGGGGATCGCTAATCCATTTATAGGGAATGGCCAACATGATATCGTTGCCTATCAAACCCTCTGCTAGAATCCAATGAAGTGCCCACCGCCAATTTAAACAATTCCCAGGGGGTTCAGCTCCCTGTGGAGTCACTGATAGGAAGAGCAATGCCTGCAGGGATTCCTCAGTAAGGGGCAAAGAGGTTTTGCAAGGTCTGGGCTTCCTGGCTTCCTTAGGTCCACCCATGTCCTGCCTCTAGGGCGACAAAAGGGCCTCTGCTTGACCACCCTCAGCAGACAGTCTCCTTTTAGATATTTATGGTTCAGCCCAACCTTTAGAAACTAGGTTCTTCACATGTTAAGGTTTCATTTGAGACTCACAAAGGGTGCCTGGTTTGTGATCAAAACCCTGAAACCATATGCTTCCATTCTTGAAGAGAGTCATGCTTCGCAGTAGATACTTCTTGCACCTGATTGTCCAATTAGTGTAGAGCAAGGTTGAAATCAGTCAAATTGCAATTTTCTATACTTTACCACAATCAAAATACTAGGACTGTGCTGAATTGGTTTCTTGCAGAGTATTGGGTAAAAATGTATTTGAGAGCAAACAACAAAACCTTCACCCGAACAGTGAGAGTTTTATTAAAAATATACAAATGGTACTGTTTAAAAAAAAAAACTTACAGCAAGAAACACATCGATAAGACTACAAGCATTTGACCTGTTTGCCGAGAGATGTGGTCAACACAAAAATAACCACACTGTGTTCAAAATAAATGTACAATGACTTAGCACAATTATCCACACCCATGAAGGCCAAAAACAGCGTGAGAACACACTCACTCTCTCATGTGTGTCCCTCACAGCCAGGTGACACCAAACAAATACGAATCCAACATAGTTTGTTCCCTTTTAAACTTTATCCTAACATGAACCGATTGAATCAATGGGGCTACACTGAATTGATATCATCATGATGCCCACACCAGCCGATTAAATCACAATAGCACCACACAATTGGTGAAATAAAGCCCAATATGCCATGTTTCTGTTTGTGTGCTATACAATGCAGAACATTCATCAGGAGTAACCATAAACGTGATTAAAGCCTGTGTACTATACAAAAGACAACCAAAATTGTGACTTAGTATGGTAAAGGAGTTAGCAGATGTTTCTAAACTGGAGCAGCAACAGGGAAAAGGGTTCTGTAATTTGAGCAAGGGTGAAAGGTCACCCTTGGAGGATCTATCAAAATACCCACATATTGGCCCACATTACAACCCCGGCGCTAAACCATGGTGCTATTAGCACCATGGTCGGTGCCGGGGTTGTAACGAGTCCGCCATGGTGGAATGGGGAAATACCGCCCCATTCCAAGGTTGGCGGGGCGGTATTTCCCCATTTCACCATGGCCCTTCCCCATTCGCATTTTCGCCCCATAGGGCTCAATGGGACTGGGCAAGGCGCTATGTACGGTACCGCAAATTGCGGTACCGTAATTAGCACCGAGGTCCCTTTGCGGCACCCTACTTTAACGGCTGGTAAAACCAGCCGTTAAGGTCGGGTCCCAAAAAGGGACCTCATAATCAGGCGTTAAGGGTTTAACGGCACCGACACCTTTTACGGCGCCGTTAAACCCTTAACGCCAGGGTTGTAATGACCCCCATTATCATTAAAAGTGCTGATGAGACTGGGGCAATTGTCATCCAAAAACATGACTAAATAGCAGTGTGTAATTGACAGCTACCAGACACCAATAGCTGTAGACATTTAGAGATTGATCCTACTACTACCCTTAAAAACAACAATAAAACGAAAACCATTAAGGCAGCAGATAGGGGTTGGATAAGTAAACAGGAGGCAAACTTCCTCATCAATGAAAATCCGTGAGTACCTGTAAACGTGTATTTCTCAGTATTATGAAATAAGTACACGGAGACTGAAAGTAGATGTTTTTCTGTTTCCAAAACAACTTTTATTAGAATTAACTTTCTTTTCTTTTCTCTTTCAGGAAAAAAGGATACGTTTTCAGCTTGGATGAGTTCTCCGACGGTTGACAGCTTCATGCAGCAGCTTTGGTTCTTTCAGGTGAGTCTTTAAGGGTAACGATATTCTCTTCTCATTTCTTCAGACCTTTCTTTTAGTATATGACAATTCCTTTCATATCAAGTGTCTTTGTCTCTCCCTGTTACTTTACTGCACACGTTTTCAACTCATTGAATTGTTCAGTCTCTGTTCCTTTCAACAACTACTGGTGCTTTATTCTCCTACCAGTCTGTAATTTCTTATATCTTTAGCACCTTGTTTATTATCCCCTTGAGACTTTAAATCCTCACCACAGTATTTTATAGTTTCCTTTTCTGCTCCTTTCGTCATATAAACACATGTTCTTTCATATATTATTAGGTGCTCCTTCAATGGGGAAAAAACAGTCTCTCTCGTTTTGAAAGTCTATTTCTCACTCACACATGTGTTCGTATTTAAATTCCTCCCTCTCTCCATCTCACACGTGCCTTGGTTCGGTAACGTTGACCCCTGAGCCTGGCTTACAGCGTTTCCTTTTCTCCCAGCCTCGGGTCTCCTCTTAAATGCTGCGTGAACGTTTTGGTTTCTGCCTTTCAGCCGCAATTCCCCCCTCACGGCTTGACAGAACCTCACCAGTCCCGCCCCTCAGCTGACTGCTGGATGAAGCACAGCGGCTTCGGGTTTATCTGGCTTTTCTGAGCGAGTTCTGCCCCCTTCAGCTGTGTTGTGTTACGCACACTCGGCGGCTTTGTCTCTTGTCTGCACAGTTCCTCATACCTTGTTACGCTCCTCTCGCCGCGCTTGATGTGTCGATCTTCAGATTGTGTGTTTCATAAGGATCTTCTCCCTTGTCTGCTTTAGAGAGGGAATCACTTCTCACACGGTCCTTTGTTAAAAAGTAGATGCCAAGCGGTTCATCGGTTAAAGACTGGTTTATTTAAGTCTACTACAAGCGACAGCAGGCACCACCTGGAGAGGCAGTACCCAACTGAATATTTTCAGAACTAAACACAGAACTCACAAACCATAACACTCTAAGAATACACTTGCCTTAATTGGAACCTTAAGTATAATACATAAACAGAATATTGTGGTTGGTCTGATTCCACGTTCAGAACTATATATGCATATAGATCATTGTTAAGTACAACCTACTTAAATAACACCCAGATCAGTAAACTCAACACACCTTCCCCCTTTCAATAACACCAAGTTACTCTAGCACATAATCTCGCAACCAAGAAGGTTTACCTCTCCTTCTTTCCGTACTGGTACTAGCATCTGTATCTTGCTGAACACTCTTACCCACGCCTCCAGATTCATATACTAACTCGTTGTCCTTTCCCTTGTCATTTCCCTCACTATTTTCTCCATCCTCTACAGCTTGACCATTATTATTACATTTCACCAATTTTGACATGGACCAGCATTCCCCACCTTCCATTATGACCACATTCCCTCTTACTACCGCTATTTTCTTAGGCCCAATAAATTTGCTCTCGATGCATTTAGGGGACAACCTGGGTTTTTTTACATACACGAGTTCACCCTCTCTCCATACCAAACTCTTGGATTTCTTTTCAGTGTCAAACCTTTCTTTGTATGCATCTTGGGCCTCTCTGATAAGTGTCACAATTTTATTCCTGTCAACATTCACACTCCTGGCCAGATCCAGCCACCCTGGACAGAGTTTTGTACCTGGCTGCCTGCCTTTGAGAGACATACAAGGTGAGACTTTAGTAACAGTGTGGGGCGTCGTGCAGTAGTTCCAAACCATTTCCCTCAACACTTTCTGCCAATCCAACCCTGCCGCCATGGCCAACTGTAAGCCTCCCTTTACAAATCTGTTTGCCCTCTCCACCAGCCCATTAGCCCTGGGTTGATAAAGTGCTGTTCTGTAGTGCCTTATACCAAACTTTTTGAAAAACTCCACCATCTTGTCAGAACAAAATTGGACACCATTATCTGAAATCAATTCCGTGGGAAAGCCTTCCCTGTAAAATGTTTCTTCAAAAAATGATATCATTTGGGCCGTCGTTGCTTCACCAATCGCCTTCCATTCTATCCATTTTGAGTGATAATCTACTAATACTATTAAGTATTTGAGATTCTCCCCCAAATTTTGTAGCGGGCCCATCAGATCCACCGCCACCTTTTTCCAGGGTTCACCCGGAACACTAACAGGTCTAATGGGTGCTTCCCTAACCACCTTACTTTTATCACTCTTCTCGCACTCTCTGCAGTTCTTCACACACCTCTCTACTTCACTGTCCACTGCCGGCCACCAATAAGATTCTCTGATGTATCTTTTGGTTCCTCCCATCCCTAAATGGCCTTGGTGAGCTATATTCACTAGTTTGGGTCTGACATTGCTAGGTGGAATCACTTTGGTACCCTTCCTGAGCTTTATACCATCTTCGGATAAATTAAGCTCATCCTTTATGCAGTAAAAACAGTCAAACTGTTTTTCTACACTGTTTTTGTGAGGCCACCCTGTCTTAGTCCACACCTTAACTTGATTCAATACAAGATCCTCCCCATCAGCAATCTCCCATTCATCTCTACTTATGGCATTGTATTCGACCTCAGAAATACTAACACCCTGCTCTGAGAATGCTTCCTCTGAATCTTTGCCCTCTACCGGTAACCTAGACAAACAGTCCGCTACCACATTGTCTCTACCTGCTATGTACACTATTTTGAAATCATATGCCAGGAGTTCAACCATCCATCTAGAAATTCTGGGTGATCCTTTGGCCCACTCTACACTGCCTAGTAATTGGACTAACGGCTTGTGGTCAGTTTTTACCGTAAAAGTTTGACCCCATAGATAGAATTTGAAATGTGCTACGGCCCATGAGACTGCCAATGCCTCCCTCTCAATCACTGAGTAATTTACTTCTGCTCCCCTCAGTGGCCTTGAGGCAAACGCGATTATGTGTTCAGTCTTACCAGAGTCTACCTGAGACAGAGCTGCACCTAGACCCATATTGCTTGCATCAACCGACAACACAGTTTTTCTTCCCGACACAAACCCTCCCAAGGAGGGTGCTTGTACTATGCATTCTTTTATTTTCCTAAAAGCTTCATGGCATTCACTCGACCACACAAACTTCATATTCTTTTTCAATAACTCTCTTAACGGAGTGGAGATGGTGGCAAAACCATTTACAAATTTGTGGTAGTACTCCGCCAGCCCCATGAAGGAACGCAACTGATCCTTGTCACGTGGTTGGGGAGCACCGCTGATGCTATCAATAAGGGACTTTTTCGGAGCAATACCATCACCAGAAATTCTATGGCCTAAATAATCTACCTCTCTAACTGCAATCTTGCATTTTTTTCTTTGCACAGTCAAACCAGATTCTTTGAGTCTGACAAGGACAGCCCTCAAAATCTCATTGTGTTCTTCTTCGTTCTCGGCAAACACTAAAATGTCATCCTGAAACACTGTTACTTTCCTTAGCCCTTTAAGCACTTCCTCCATCACGCTTTGAAAAACAGAGGCAGCGGAAGCTAACCCAAAAGGCATACGATTGTACTTGAACACCCCTTCAGGAGTGATGAATGCTGTGAGATGCTGGCAACTTTTGGACAACGGAACTTGATGATATGCCGCTGACAAGTCAATAATGGAAAATACCTTCGGTTCTCCCAGGGTGGAAAGAGTCTCCGATATGTTAGGCAGAGGATGTCTCTCTACAACAATATTCCTATTGAGGCTCCGTAGATCTACACATAGTCTTACATTTCCATTTGCCTTGGTTACTAGTACAACCGGCGATAACCATTCTGTTGCTGTCATTGGCTCAATTACTCCTTTATCCACCAAGTCATTTAATTCTTCCCGAAGTTTACTTCTCATCTTTAATGGCACTTGTCTAACTTTTTGTATCTCTGGTTGCGCATTATTTTTTAATTTGATATGGTGTTCAAAATTTCTAAGTTTCCCTAATTTCTCGGAAAACACTTCAGGGAACTCCTTGGTCCAGAGGTCATCTTCCACTTCCTCAATGGAAATTGGCTGGGAGGCATTTGCCTGTATTCTTACACCCAAGCTCTTTTGTTCTTCCCATCCTAATAAAGAAGCTCCCTTGTTCGTTACCAAAATGTTGGCCTGACATTCCTTTCCTTTGTAACTGACAGATGCCGAAAATTCCCCCAAGATTTCTATCGTAGATTCTCCATATCCACATGCTCTAACATTTGTGGGTTTAATTGACCCTTCACCCTTTTTCAATATGTTAAGGAAAGTATCCCTCGAGATTATGGTCCACAGAGAACAAGTGTCTACTTTCATGACTAAATCTCGCCCATCAATCAGAAAAGTGTCTGCTGGACCTTTAGCCTCTCCTGAGATGGCTGAAATTTCAAAAACAAATTTGGCGCTTGGTTCCTGGGTGACTGATACTTCTTGAATATTATAATTTCTCCTGACCGATTCTTCAATGTTGGACCTGTACTCTATTCTAGGTTCGAGGAAGCTTATGGGGTTAGCTTTACATACATTTGCAAAGTGTCCTCTATTCTTGCACTTAAAGCATTCAGCAAATTTGGCAGGGCACGACGGGAAGTTTGCACCATGTCTGGGGTTGCCACATCTGGTACATGCATTTCTCGCAGTCCAATTCCCTTTCTTTCCACTGGAAATGTTTGATCTTTTCTTCTGGTCTATTGTACAGACTGACATGGTAGTCGGATTTTGTTTGTCACCCTTTAACTCCTTAACATACAATGACGTCTGTTCGATGCTCCTGGCTAATTCGAGCGCCTCATCCAGTTTCATGTCCTTGGCCAGTAGTTTCTCTTGGATCCTTGCGTTATTGGTGCACCTGAGTAACTGATCCCTGATTAGAGAATCAGTCAGGTGCTCAAATTCACATGAGTAACTTAATGATCTTAAGCAGGCCACATATGATTCAACCGACTCAGATTGTTCTTGCACTCGCTGAAAAAATTTATGTCTTTCAAAGCTGATATTTTTCCTGGGCTCAAAGTGGTCCTGTAGTTTTTTGAGGGCCAATGCATATTCATCAGTATCACCTGCCTCCAACATGTGTTCTCCTGTCAACCCATCAAAGATCCTGCGTCCTTCTGTGCCCAAATTGTGAACCAACAGAGCCTTTTTGCGAGCTGACGAAAATCTGTCACCTCCCATTGCCACTAAGTAATTTTCAAATGTGTCCTTCCATTTGTCCCACCTGAGTGGGGGACGGCCAGGTTCATTGAGGAACGCAGTAGGTGGAGGAATTGATGCTGCCATGGTGAGTAAAGATTTGCAGCTATGTGTGTGTGTGAAGTGGCAGAGGTGGCTGTGAGACGGTAATTCTTCAACAATTAGATTAGGCAACGAACCCAATAGTCTCTTTGTTTACTTAATGAATATTTACTTTGATGTACAGGCTCCTTTGTTCTTAATGTAAACGTGTTCTTCCTATTTCAATAGCACGTTCTGGAACGAGTACCATTTAAATGTTCTTTCCCTTTTTTTTTTTCGTGTCAATTGACGTCACAATGGAGACCGGGGCTCTTGAGGATAGAGTCTAGTGGTTGCTGGGCAACCGATGTCACAATGAAGACCGGGGCTCTGGTAGGCACTCCCCCCTCAGCATATGCTGCAGCGCGTGTCTGTGCACGCTAGGACCAGCTGAGAGCCGCGTGCGCTGGCACGCGGCGGCAAAGGCGGAGCAAGCGCACTAGCAGCTGTGAGCGGCTCGTTCTTAGCTCGCGAGCCTGCTCTGCTGCCTGTCCTTGCGCGGCTCCCTCGCGGCTCTCCCCCCAATCTTGCCACTTGCCTGATTGGGTTTCTTCCGCAAGGTGCTCCCTCTGCGTCACCGCATACACGGGCGGTGAAGGGGTCTGGGCTCTGCCAGCCGTGTACAGCTCCCTCGCAGCTCTCCTTCTTCTTCCGTGCGAGCGGACTTCTTTGACTGTCTCCTTCGCACTCGATCTGCCTTGCCTGCTGTCGCTTGGTGCGGCGGAGACAGTGGAAATAGAGTACCAGCCCCCGGCTGAACACGGAGGTGGATCAGCTGGGCCGGCGTCAGAGTCCGTAACACAAATCCTTGTCGCCAATGTTAAAAAGTAGATGCCAAGCGGTTCATCGGTTAAAGACTGGTTTATTTAAGTCTACTACAAGCGACAGCAGGCACCACCTGGAGAGGCAGTACCCAACTGAATATTTTCAGAACTAAACACAGAACTCACAAACCATAACACTCTAAGAATACACTTGCCTTAATTGGAACCTTAAGTATAATACATAAACAGAATATTGTGGTTGGTCTGATTCCACGTTCAGAACTATATATGCATATAGATCATTGTTAAGTACAACCTACTTAAATAACACCCAGATCAGTAAACTCAACATCCTTCCCCCTCCTCCGTTTCGACATGTCGGTCTCCCTCTCACCTCAACACGCCGTTCACGGCGCAGAGAGCGCAGTTCACCCAGCAACTCACAGCGAGTCGTTCGCTCTCACAAAACAGCAACTTTTTTTGGTATAAGCGCACCGGCGCAACTTAAAACACAAAAACAACAACAATCTTCTTTGTCTTCTCACCAGACCTTTTTTTTTTTAATAAGCCCAGCTATAACCGTCGTTTTCCTCCTCTCGATCCTCCGTCTCCTAGCAACCAACCAAACAAGGAAAAAAGGTAATTACTTGAATCCTACGCAATGATTGGCTATGAGAACTGTCAATTACTCCCTCCCACTGACAGCTATAATTAACCCTTTGCCGCCCTGTTCCTCCCGGCATTGCCAGAGCCAGCGCCTGATTGCCGAACTCCTGTGTACTGCACAGGGGATTTATCACAATACCACATTTCTTTTGTCCCAAAATCCATAAAAATCTCCAACACCCCCCCCACCCCGGCGTCCTATTGTTGCAGGCACTGACTCGGTGTTGGAAACCTTTTCCAAGTTTGCAGACTATTATTTGAATCCTCTTGTTATAACAATGCAATCGTATATTAAGGATACTGGGGATGCTTTTTCAACCTTTGAGGACATAGAGTTCAATCCAACCAGAAACTTACTTATGGGTTTAGACATCGTTTCACTGTACACCGAAAGTCCACAGCGAGCCACATTAGATGTAATATGGGAAGGATTATGGAACAGGACAGATTCTGATCCAGTTCCTAATTCTTTCCTCCTTTGGTGTGTGTGGAGTTAGCCCCTACTGAGAACTACTTTGAATTTATGGTATCCATTTACCATCAGGTGGAGGGAACCGACATGGGGGCCATCATGGCTCCTAGTCTAGAGACCTTATATGTCTAACCAGTTTAGCCGGCCTATCTAGATGTGGAAGCTCTACATCAATGATATTATGGTCATTTGGGAAGGCGGCCTACAAAAAACGAAATAATGACATTTCTTCGCCCCCCACCCTCTCTTCCCGGATTTACTCCAAATCAAGGGGTTTTACCCCCAAACTTCCTCCCTCAGCCCTCGCCAACTCCCTATCCTCCCAAGACTCCTGCCCCACCAAAATGCACACAAACACACACACACACACACACAAACGCACACAAACACACACACAAACACGAACACCCAAACACACACAAACACACATGCACATAGCAATGTATCTGTTCTCCGTCGAGGCCGCTTCCGGATACTGGCATGCCTGTCACCCCCTGCGCGCACTTGTGTGTGTCGCAGGGGCTGACAGTTTGATTTAGAAAGACCACTCTGTGCGGTCACAGAGCGGTCTTTCTAAATCATTCTTTCCCCAAGTTTTTTAAAAAGGTCTCTTGATCTAATACCTTAAAAACAGACTTTACCCAGCTTTTATCTTAAGCAATAATGGAGTTGGAAGTGCCAATAGACATCTTGATGATATTAATCCATCTCGTTTGTGTAGTTTTCATTGTATATTAGGAGTAGGAGAAGGATGGAATGAGATGCATGGAATGGTGAGGGAGTTGGACTGTGGATGGAGCGTGGGGAGGGTTCTCTGGGTGGCAGTTGGAAAGAGATAAGAGAGAGAGAGAAGCATTGTTGTTTGTGGGGCCTCTTACTGGTATAATCTATCTTCATCTGGATAAATAAAGGAATGTTTCTACAACTGCGGATGACTAATGTGCTTACTTCAAATGTATCAAATGAGCTCTTAAAGGGAGACAACACGAGAAGCTGCTACACAGCTTTGCAGGCGCACACTTTCAGCACTGTGTTACCTTTGTATATCAAATATGGATCAATTCACCTTTCATCTGCTGGTCTCTCTTTGAACTGTGCACAGTAGAAGTACATATATATCCCCTATATGCATGCCAGTGAGTACGCTACACATTCACCAACCTTGAAGTTAGCCCAGGTGTAACCACAGACACATTTGTTGAGCCACAGACCAGAAGTGGTAAGTGTGTTCAGCTGACCATGCTTTCCTGTAGTGAAACCACCATCACGTTGATTCACATAAATCCCAAAGGGTCAAGAAATTACATTATTTTAGGGCCCTAACATAATTCCAATTGAGCCATTGAAACATGCATCTCATTTTCATCCTGACTCCTCATTTCTTCTTCCTCAATATGTTTTGGCAACAAGCACATTCTTAATATTTTATAGTACAATTTGACCCTACATTCGGTTATGTATCTCTTCCCAGTTTCGTACTGTGATTGGCAATATGTAAGACTCAATAATCGCTCGCAGGGTTAATCCTGGAGCTCTGAAAAGTTATGAAAAAGGATCCCCTGCGGTTGTCAGCAGTATGGTTTGCATATTGTGGAAGTTCAGTTACCACATAGAGAATAATGTACCCTCTCTTTTCCATCGGCGTGGCTAGTGATATGAACAGAGGGAATCAGGAGTCAATCACATGGTTTTCAGTGAAGAGCATGAAGTACATTTAAAAATAATTCAAGAGAAACACATTTGGTTTCTTACTAGGCAACATGATGATTTTAGGCATGCACTTAGAGTCATGTAAAAAGGGGAACCCTCTTAAAATGTGCTTATCGGCTTAGCCACCCACTGGTCATAGAACCTTTCTGAATCCGGAGAATAATGCATGCAAAGGATATAGGATCTAGATAGTCATGCCTATACCCAACCCTACCAAAAAAAAACTCATCCCTCTGCATACACCTCTCAAACCCTGAACTAAACACAACCATACCTCTAAAGCACAACAAGCCGCACATACTTCACTGCACTGCAAAAACAAAACAAACCACACATAGCCTTGCACAACAGCACAAGGCGGCTACCAACCGAAAAACACACCTATGCTCATTGAACGGTGTAAACCGAACTGAAGCTGCCAACAGCACATGACAGCCCTATTGCTCTTTCTCCCGCTCTGTCCTACTAACTTACCCTACACTCTTGCCTTTCAGTGCTGCCAGAGCGCCAGGGGACAGCTCCTCTGGGGTGACAGTGCGTGGTATAAATATCCTTTGATATGATATGATATGATATGATATGATATGATATGATATGATATCATATGATATGATGGTGTATTTATTTCAATGTGTTTCAAAGCGCTTCATGACAAGGTAGGGAACATGGGAAAATACAAAAAGTTCTTACAGGTCATGAACAAGAATGTGAAATTAACAATCGTACTCAGCCTAGCGACATTTCAGATAGGGCAAGTGCTAAGACACAGATAGGAAGGAAATGGGAACAGACAGGCGACTACCGTACTAGGCCTGATGACATTTCTGGTACAGCTGGAGAATACACGAGGTGAGGGAGAGGGGAGTAGAAAGGAGGGGGAGGAACAAAACAAGCGACTATCGTACTTGGCCTGATGACATTTCAGGTAGTGCTGGAGGGGGAGGGAGGGGAATAACAAGTAAGGAGGGAGACAAAACATTATTACTATCATACTAGGTCCAAGGACAATTCTGATCGATTAAGTGCGTAGAAGAAAGTAAGGGAGGGGAAGGGGAGAGAGAGAAGGGGGAAGGGAGAGGAAAAGAGAATAGAGAATAAAAGTGTAAATAGCAGAGAAGCAGGGTGGAGAACGAAAATTGTTGCAGAGGTCAGTAAAACACATAATGTTACAAAGGAACATAAAGGTAGGCAAGGATTCACAGTGACGATGGGCACAGCATGATACAGGGCCAACATGAGTGCAGCAACCAGGGGAGGTTCAGCATGAAAGTTGAGGGGCTGAAGCACCAAGAGTCAATGGGTCCAAAAGTCAAATCCAAGCGTTGGCAAAAAGTCGCTGATGATGCACCCTTTGTGAATCAAGACAACTGCTGCTATGAAAAAGAGGGGGCAGAGGGTTTGGAAGTAAAGATGAGGTGAGGGGAAGGAGGGAGAAGAGATCAGGGAAGGCGCAGGAGGACAACAAAGGGGGAGGGACAGAATGCGACAAGATGGTGGACAAGATATTATGTGTGCGCACCTGGAGAAATGTATGGTGTTATCATACACTTCCATAAAGTTGGTCTGCTTGTTCTTCCCCAGCTGTGTCCAGTAATTCTCGATTAGTGCCACCATGTGCCCAACAGAAAGAGTTGCATGAGATTATCCCAGGGCTCCACAATATCCCTGCTTTTCTTCAAAATGACCCTGTGGCATAAGGCGGGTGAATGCGCAATACCCGCTCCAATGTATGGCAAGGATGCTCACATCCACCTGAAGCTGAAGAAAAGATCAGAGAGATACTGGTACATCAATGTGCAGCAAAAACATCACTGCTTATGGCTGGAGGAACACTAGGTACACTGGAACAGGTCCAGAATGCTGATCCTGGTATTGGGTAACACAAGCGCCCCCACTTTTAGTTATACACAGGTCCTCAGAGCAGTCACTTGATCAACACAGAAAGTAAAGAACTGAGCCATCTTGCTTGACTCAGACGTCTCATTCATCTCGGACAGCAAATGCTGAAACGCCATTATTAAGAACACACCATTCCAACTTTTGCTTCTCCTAAATGCCTACCCATTCCACCAGTACATGCACTAGCTTGAAATCACCACAAGATACAAATATAAAGGAAGTGTAAAAGTGACCACACAACACCCCCAAGAAAGAACTCCAGTCACAGCCGATAGAACAAAGACTCAAAACAATGTGTACCAGATTCAAAGATTATGGAATCAAAGTCTTAATCAAAGACAGCTTGCCCTACTCATCCCCAAATACACACTACTTGCATCCTTCGATTCAAAAGCACCTGGAAAACCTGCTGGCCAAAATTCAGGTAGAAAAACCCAGTGGGAAAACCATCAAAACACAAAGCCTCATCTCTGGAACTCTTTGGATCTGTGCTTATAATTATAATTAGTTATTTATAACGTGCTTAATACCGAAGAGGTTTGTAAGCGCAGACCCGGGTTTCTACCTGTGTTGCTCTGCAACGTCTTGCTTCTAAGACGAGCGCCTTGCCACTGAGCTATACTACCTGTGCTTGAGAGCCTTCCTTAGCCTTCTAGCCTTTCAGGAGCACATAAAAGCAGAGTTCCTCAGTGGGGGCTGCCCTACCACTCCCCTGGGAGGGACCAGTCACAATATGGGCCTCATCACGAGTCTGGCGGTAACCCTTAAATGCGGCGGTAGCGCTATTACCGCCGCATTTAAGGGTCCGCTAGATCATGGCCTTGGCGGATTTGCCCCCAGCTTAGAGCTGGGGGGAAATCCGTGGCAAAAGTGCCAATTTTCGGCGCTATTACCGCCGGTGGGAAATCCCGAATGGGCCCAATGGGGAATGGGCACTAACCGTTCCGCCAAACCTGTGATCCGGCGCTAATTGCGCCGAGGGGTTTGGCGGTAGGGCTATTAGCGCTGGCGCAAATAGCGCCGGCGTTACCGGCCAACTCGTGATGAGGCCCAATGTAAAGAACATTCACGTTGCCTTGTAAAGGAAAGGTGCTTGTAGTGCTATCCTCGCACACATTAGGCAAAGATATCGCAGAGAAATGGTCGCCTGCAGCATATAGGCGCTTAACAAATCACACAAATTCAAACAATACAATCAATTGCTGATGTGTTCAAAAGTCTGACTCTCTTCAGGAAGTCAGTGGGAGCTGCTTCTCTGTCAAGCGCTGAAAGCTTTGGGATATGATTCCCATTGGTCTAAAATGTACAGCGATCATTAAAGGTTTTCAGGACCTCTATGCTTTCAACTCAAAATCCCTTGATATGCGATTTTGCTTTCAGGTGAAAGTTAGCTACTAATGATGAAGTGATCCAGGTGGGTGGTCCATGAGAAGATGCATCCAACACTTCCTGGAAATATTTCCATTGTGCTGTGAATGGCTTTGCCGCGCAGTGAGCTGTCCTTTCACAGAAATGCGCCACACGAGAAAAGGGATCAAGGGAATAAAAAGGTATTGAATAAGAGGCCATCAGACACAAAGGTCAAGTATTAAGCCGGGAATTAATTTTGGAGAAGTACTTATCGGCAGTAATTTAGCTCAGTGGGTTGAGCACTCGCTGCCTATGATTGTCGCGTGTGATCTGCAGGTCGCAGGTTTGAATCCTGGCAAGGCCAACCCCACATTTCATCCTTCCGAGGTCGATAAATGAGCAGCAACCTTGGTTGGGTGATAACTGTATGTAAATATGTTCTCATTACTGTGCGATATATAAATAAATCATTATCATTACACTTGTTTGAAGATGAAACACCAAGATCATCTTTCTACTTGCTTAAAAATGTATCTGAACAGTACCAAACATGTATGTTTGTAATTAGTTAATAGTACAACAAAGACAACTAGTAAAGACTAAGGCCTTAGACATAAAGGATGATCGGTGTGTGTGGGCACAGAAAGATGAACGAGAAACATGGGAAAAGATAAAGTATTACTTTAACGACCCATCAAAATCCTGAAATAAGTACGCAGTCATTTGTGTGGAGTCAGCGAAGACTGTAGTTGCCTCCTCGCGCTGAGGCTGTGAGGACGGCATCATGACCCTAGACCTGGGGTAACTGGACCTGGGTCTCCGGTTGTGAAAAACGAGACAAATTACCATAGATGGAAATTAGAAGGCAAGACTGTAAAGATCGCTATCATGAGGGGCAAAGAGTCTCAATAGGAGGAAAACAGGAAAGGATACTTGGAATAGCTGTAGTATTCAGGAAAGGTAGTCAGGAGCGCACATGTCAAAAAAACAGAAGAACAAAAGATATTCAGCGATACTTATGAAAAAGGTCTGTGTATAGAAAGAAATTAATGGGGATAAAGGCTAATTGGAGAATTGGAAAAGTGAGGAGCTGGCCACATTATTTTGTGATTTAAAAAAAAATATTATTTGCATATGGTTAAAAATTCATCCAACTTTTGCAAAAACAAGAAAATACAAAGAAAGTACAAATACGAGAACAAAACATACAATACTGAGAATAAAAGAACATCACATAAAAATAAAAAATAAATAAAAACATATTCATGATGGACAGTTGATCTCATGCCATCAAAAGATAACATATGGTATAATGGAAGGGTGCTGTATCTATAGGGGAGGGGGCCTGATTACAACTAGAAAAACTAAAGATGGATTGAACACCCATGGCAGATAGGAAACATTCTAGAGCAGGGGGCTGAAACCTGAGACTGGACAGATGTTTTGGACTACGACTCCCATGAACCCTCACCAGTGACTATGCTGGCCAGAACACCTGGAGAGCCAATGATTCCCCTGTTCAAGGGTGTTCCGGGAACAAAAGACGTAGAGCAGGCACCACTGGCAGCCATTCATAAGTGGAGTAAGGGAAAGTACTGGTGCTATGTGACTGGGGAAAAGCAGATGAGGTCCCACATCACAAAACGGGAAGCATAGAGGTGTCTGCTCTGCCCAGAGCACAGTGTGGCTCCATTCAATTAGGGGTTCGGAACCTTTGTAAACACGCTATCCTGATAATGTTTACACAGAACATGGTCCATTTGGCAGGGCTGGCTTTCTGGTCAGTAAAGTTGAACATCTGGGTCGCATGTTGTTAGGAAAGATTCCCATTTATGTGGTTTTCCCTCCAGTTGTCTACCCACCAACTTTTTGCTGCTGTTTAAACACCATAGTCGGACTTTGCCAGTGAAGCACAGCCTTCAGCTGCACTCCACTGGGCTTTCCCTCACTTTGTTATGGGGAAACTGACATGCCCTTAAAGACAGTCAGTACTGGGAGACTTTGTTTCCCTTAGTGCTTTCCATTGTTGCAACTTTTCTGCAACATGTTACAAGTGCACAATGTACCTTACAGTAGTGTGCGTGGGTCTTCCTTTCGTTTTCAAAGACCCTAGACTCCCTCAAAGGATTTTTCAAGAGAAGTGCAGATGCGCCTTGGACAGGGCTGGTGGCAGCTTATCTTTTCGCGTATTATTTACCCTTTCTTGCCATGCAAACCGTGTTTACAGTGGTTGGCACAGGAAGGTGGCCTGGCTACAAAATGGCCATTCCACAAGGCTCGTTGTCCTGTCCTTTGGCCATCTTGCGCCTTTGCCTTCCCCAGGTCGAGTGACCCAGGTCAGTCCTTATTTGGGCATGCATTCTCCCGAGAAACGCCAAGCTTTCGCAGGTTTCTGCATGCCTCGTGTGTGTGCTTCCAGGATGTGGGCTGGACTGTCTAGTTCCAATACACATCCTGGGTGCCAGAGAATCTGGTGTGCTGTGAATGACTGGGACCGCCGTGGTCCATGATTGGTCCACGTCTGGTGCGCCTGTATGTGAGCAGATCTCCCATTGGGTCCTCTTCGTTTTGGTGCAACGGAGATTCTGGAAGAGAGAGACCCCAAACACCCACACCAGGTTACTCTCTTAGAGTTTTCACTGAACCTAGGATCGGATCCAAGTATCCTGAAACTAAGAAGCCGAGTCGAGGAACCAGTGGTGACCCGCTGGAAGGTTTGACACCCTGAGCCCACTGTTGTCCCGCTGGACCCCTCTGCATCTGATCGAACCAGAAGGTCTGCAAACGCGCTTTGACACATTTGAAAGGGGGACCAACTACTCACGGCACCTTCCTCTAAACCTGCAAGTAAGCCTCTTCGGAAGTGTCTGACTCAATAGCATTAAAATGTTTGCAACAATAAGTCACAGGCACTGATTTAGATAGTTTTAGGATTTGGAAGTTAGGAGAAAATGGCTGTGGCATCTATCATTCCATTGGGGTCCAAAGGTGTTCTACTTCTAAGTTTCTGGAAATAATGTTTCCTCTCCCTATACATAATTTTAGGGGGTGGCGGGAGGGGGCTGAGACAGGAAGCTGCACATGCTCAGTCCCAAATTCACAGACAACCATAAAGAATTAAATATTTAAGATCCCTATGTAGCAATCACATCTGTCATGCCATCTTTGATGTCCTGGGTGTTAGTCTTAGCAATGCACGGTGGTGGTGCGAGTTATGGTTGCTTAGATTACCATAACTGGCAAATTCCTGAGGTTTTTTGGTTTGACTTGCAACCATAACATGCCTTTAGCAACGTTTTTTCTTTGAATTTCATAGGTTTTTATTAGTGCAACTTAACCATACCGTCCCTTTAACAAAGTTTTTTCAGTAAATTCGGTAGGTTTTTATTAGTGCAACTTAATCATGACGTCCCATTAACAACGTTTTTTCAGTGAATTTCATTTGTTTTTACCAGTGCATGCTAATTTCCTACAACTTACTAATATCATACTTACCCTAATATAGCAAAATTTGTGTCCAACTGACCAAGTTTCACCTTAAAACTCTGCCATTTCCCACCTTCTAGCATCATTTCCAACACTTCTATATGATTTTTGCAACTTTTTCCACTGTTTATGCGTCCATCGATGTCCGCGAACGTCTGACGTCATCGCAGACTTTTTCGGAAAGCGTCATGTGACCTTGTGCGCGGCATGATGATGTGTTTGCAAACGCATCTGCACTTTGCGATCGGGTCTGTCCTTCGCGGACAGTTCGGAACTGCATTTTCTGCTGATCTAGCAACTTTGAGGTTTAAAATGTACCCTTGCACAGCTCCTACACCTATTCTTACTCAATATCCATTAACAATCTAGCACAGAACACATACTTGGAAGAATATTAGCAAAACTGCTATTTATCTTAAAAATGGCATCAGCTATTGCCATCCCTCTTCCCCAAGAGCCACAACCACCACCAGCTGGAGGACGTACACAACAAATAAAGCACAGTACTTCCAAGATGATGACGTAGAGAAATTGCCTACCTATAGCCCCAGAGAGAATCATGGGGGTGGCAGTTCTTTACCACTGTTGAGAACGTACCATAGGCTAAGGCTACCAAAGTGAAATGCGCCGAGTGCAACGTTGTACTCAGTCACAGACTACCTGTACAGTACACCTACTGGACCACATCCATGCTCCGCCACACCATATCCAACCACCGCAATGCTCTCAGAAAGGTTGTTCCTTTCTTAGCAAGTAGTAGTCTGTCTTGCTCCACCTCATCTTCCTCAACCAATACTGTAACCACACAGCCTACCTCTGTGGGAAACAAAATCCCACCAGCTACCTTGCAAGCAATAAAAGAGGCTGTTGATCCATATTTTTCGAAGACAACAGTCCTCTGTATATACTGCAACACACCCCTCTGCAGGGGGAAGCAATTTTGAAGTGCTTTTGAAGCTGTAATCAAGGAGCATGAGAAACACTGCCCCCTACCTTAGATGTACCACACGCGCAACATCTTCCCCTGTCTACCTGCCCCTCCATATTAGTGCTTGGTGACTCTTCCCTCATTTCTCTCCCCAACTTACTTTCTAACCTTCCTGCCGAAAAATGCAAAAAACAAAAAAAAGGTTGCTTTAAGAACCACCTTTCACAGTTAAAAAATAGAACTAAAAATAATGATCTTTTAGACTCCATCTACTTTACATTTCTCAGTAAAGTACATAGACTCAAAAAGATTTTCCAACATTTCCATTAGCATTTTGTGTTATGCCAATGGGAATAATGAGGTGTTCATCCCCGTTCCAGAAATTGGAATGGGGGCTAACGGCCCGGCAGCCCAAGTTATCGGCCCAAGCTAAGCAAGAGCGGATAAGAGGATCTTCCAGACTGTTATCCCCCATTCCAGCCCCTTCAAATGGGGAATGAAGGCCATTAGCATGCCGGGTTGCCAAAGCGCTTGACGTCCCGCTGTAGGAAGGAAAATCCTTTTCCAAGATGGCCTCCATTGAAAGGGAAGGCAGGGCGCCGTACAGAGCCCCCCTTCCCTTTTCATGGCGGCCTGCAGAATGCGAAGAGAGAACACTATGAACATATTAAGCTTGCACACACAAACTGCCACTTAACAATCCTTTACAAATCTTTTCCATCTACATTTCCCTTACTTATCCCAAACATTTTTACACAATGCTCCTATAAATGCACATATGCCTTGTGCAGTGAGAGAAGTGCATAAATAGAAGGGGCAGTACGGGTGGGCGAGTGCTCATGAGACCCCGGTAGGGAAATGCCAAGGTATGCCAAGATGTCACGCCACTGGGTAACTACTAGAGAAGAGGAGTCCCACGGGTGGGATGCATCTTAACCATAACATCCCTTTAACAACGCTTTTTCTGTCAATTTAATAGATTTTTATGAATGAAAATATTTCATGGTGTTACATTATTGCATGTAAGTTATTAATAATTCCTCTTTTCATATATATGAAAGAACTATAAAGCTCCTTTCATAAACATATTTTTTGCAACACATTCTTGTCTGTTGTTATCAAAAGTGTCAAAATGTCCATACATACAATAGTCATATAACTTAGCCCTCACTTGACAAAATCCATTTAGACTTTCCACAAACATTCAGGGTTGGATCTATAATCTTTCTGAAAACGTTTGTCCATATTCGTCAAACGGCAACAAAATTATAAACCATCTAAAAATGTTGAGAACCCCCCCTCTTATTTAGCCCCCTCTTGACAAAATCCCCAACCTTTGTAAAAACCTTTATATCTAGATCTAAAATCTTTTTGCACACTTTTGTGCAGATTCGTCAAATGGCACCACATTTATAAGCCTTTACAATATTTTGGAACTCCCCCTCTAATTTTGTCCCCTCTTCACAAAAGCCCACCAAACATTGCAAGAGCAATTCAGAATCAGGTCTAGAATGAGTTTCCAATATTCCATCCAGTTTCATTGAGTGGTGCCAAAGTAATAAGCCATCCAAAAACTGTTTTTCACCAACCCTGTAATGCACAAAGCATAGATGCCCTCAAACATCTAAAATGTTTGCGGACATTGGGCAAGAAAACGGCCTGTTTTTTGGCTTTTAAGGCCATATCCCATCCCATCCTCATCACCCGTACCCTCCCCAGAGATTGTTTGATAGGTCTGACAAGTGCAATGTTGTGTTTTTTAATGTTTTTACTCCGATGTTCACGGATACCAGTGGATGTCGGCGAATCCAACATTGTGGGCGTTTTGAAAAATCTGACGCACTTCACGCTTTTCACCATGCAATCAGCGGGTGCGTCCGATGTCCCGGACATCACGCCGCCCTCCAGACCAATTGGGGGCCCGTCCACGGACCAAACAGAGAAATGAGACAGCGGTCGAACCCATATATCTCAAGTTTTCAGTCGTTTTATGGGTTCAGCAACTTAACCATAACCACAGGACCACTTATGCAGGCCCTGTAATATGCATACATAATAGGGTTACTGTAGCAACACCACTACTTTACAACACTTGCTTTTAGTATCAGGTATTGCACATACTTGCTACATTTTAACTTAGTCTCATGAACTATAGCATAGTATGAATTAAGGTTTAATTTGTAATACAATGGGATCTGTTTGCATTAGTGAAATAGTTTATTTGAACTGAGTGTCTGTACCTCAATATTGGCGTTTCCAATGTTTGCAGATTTAGTTTTAAGAAACGTTAACTTAAAGAAAGCATTTTTGCCATACACATAAATAAGTGGGTAAAAAAACATTTTTTAAATGTGTTTAGATCAGATCCTTTCACTGGTTGAATAATGCTGTGCTGCTGAGTATTATTCAACTAATTAAGAACAGACATGTTTTCAGTTCATCATACGCTCACTAATTTCTAGGAACATCACTAAATATAATTCCATATTCACGGTGTGAAATCAGATGCAGCCATCTGGAGTAGCTGTGTTATTATTTTGCATTTCACAGGTCGAATCCAAGTGTGGCGGCCCTGAGAGCTAAATCAAACCCATTGCTCCCTTCAGGTATGGTTTATATGTCTCTTGTGTTACATTTTTGAACATGCTGTATTGTTTCATCCAATTCACTTGATGTATTAGCTCTGATAACATGTAATGTATCTCCCCCCCTCTCTCTCACTCTCCCCTCTCTTTCATAGCCAAACCAAGCACAAACATATCACAATTGAGATTAAAAAAGTGGACAGTTTTTATTTGTATTGGTATTTGAGTGTATTTAGCAAGGGCCTAGCTTGGAGTCAATGGGGTGCTGTAAAATGTAGTCACTCCCTAACAGCTCCATAGTCAAGGATATCTTGCGTCGGGCGCTTCGCAGGAGAAGGAAAGAGGGGGTAAATCAGGACGACTGCACACCGGAGGCAGGTAAGAGGCTTTATTTAAATCGTAGCCTTGCTCCCAACATGGGAGCCGCGCCATACACTGGCTGCGCCTTCAGGCAACTTCCTGCTGCCACCCCCCGCGCAGCGCGTCACACAAGCGCATTCAAAGAATGCTCCTTCACGACCCGGCACATGAGGGACAGCAGCCCAGCCGCCCACGAGACCGCCATACACAGAACATGCGGACGCAGCCGCACGGGTAGCTAGTAGCCTCCTGCCACCCCCTGCGCAGTGCATCACCCAATAGAATTCAAAGGATGCTCCTGCAGGACCCGCCACATGAGAGACAGCAGCCCAGCTGCCCACAAGACCGCCATACACGGAACATGCAGATGCAGCTGCACGGGTAGCTACTAGCCTGCTGCCACCCCCTGCGCAGTGCATCACTCAAGCGAATTCAAAGGATGCTCCTGCACGACCCGCCGCATGAGAGACAGCAGCCCAGCTACCCGCGTGACCGCCATACACGGAACATCAGGACGCAGACGCAGGAGTAGCTAGTAGCCCGCTCCACATTACTTCTAAACTTTACTCTAAATCTAGGGGTTGATTTCCCCATCCCCGAATCCCTATGTCCCTTCAACAGAGACTGCAAAACAAAACAGCTCTTTGATCATTGGCTTACAGAACTCTCGGAACATTTCTTCCGAATTTCCAAGTGTGAGGCCTTCGCTATCATTTCAATTTTCCCCACAATGTGCGGGCCGTTTCCGAAATCTTTGACATGCAACAGAGCCTTGCATAAGGCAGACCTGGTTATGCTGACAGTGAATAACGGATAGCACTACATTGGGCTGCACAAATCATAAAATAAGGCAAATATTTTGGATCTAAGCAGGGGTGGACTGGCCATAAAGGGAACTCTGGAGATTTCCCAGTAGGCCTCTGCACCCTGGACCTCTTCTGTGTGATATTTCCACATTTTCTCATAGGAAAAGAGTGCGGCTTGCTGAAAATGTACAATTTGGGGTCACTTTGAACATTATTTCTAGGGCCTTTTTTGGTTGCAAGTCCATCCCTGGATCTAAGGAGTCTTCACTCTGAGGATGCTGCTTCTAGAAAGCCCTCTGGTCCCTCTGTGGGCTGTGTTTGCAACTAACACTATGCTTGGTGGCTATACATACATGGCACCCCACTCTGGGGCTTCTCTCCTAACGTCACTGGGGGAGCCAGCTCCTCTCCAGCTGTTTAAATGGGTGTAAATGAAACAGCCGGCTGCTAGGGTTGGCACTTACTATGAAGTTTTAAAAGCACGTGCGAACATGCCTCGTAGTTTTAATGCACGATGTTTACATTGTGTATGAAATGAGTTATTCTGCAGATACCTGTTTTATTAGCATGCATTGAAAAGGATAGAGAGCGATGTCACCTGCGAGTGACATCTAAAAAGAGGAAGAAAAGTTTAAATGGCTTTCGAAGGGCTTTTGTCTAGCAAAATTTTGCAAGCTGCTTGAAACCCTTGTCTGTAGAGGTTATGTGAAGGGCTGGTCTCCGAGAGCCTTGGGAGTCTGGAGAGAGCCAGTTTCATTCAGAATGGCTTTGCTGCTAGACTCAACCAGGTAGATTCTGCTGACTCAATTAACACAGTGGACTCCCAGAGGCAGGACGTGTTTTTTGGCAGAGTTGACCACTGAGCCACTGTCCTTGGCTTATAAGCACAGCGGTCATTTAAGAAAAATCAAATGGTGGCATGTAGCTTTGGACCTGAAATCATCTTTTCACCAAGTAAGGTCACAGGTCACCTTTATGGTGTAAGATGTATGAACTGGGGATGTCATTGTGCCCATGTAAGGTAATATAGTCCTTTCCCACTGTAACACAGTGCAAGGTGAGGATGGATGCAGGTGGCAGGCTGACTCGCAAAGTCAGGATTAACAATGGTCTTACGCAAGAATGGGTGCTTGCACCACTAACATTTAGTTTATATTTGCAAGATCTACCATGGTATATGATGTCCACCAGACGGTTGCCACCCAAGATAGATCTTAAGCAAGGTTCTGCAACCTTTGGCTCTCCAGATGTTTTGGACTACAACTCTCATCAGCCCTAGCCAGCACAGTCAATGCTGGGGGGTCCTGGGCGTCGTAGTCCAAAACATCAGGAGGTTGCAGACACCTGTTCTGGAGCATGTAAACTGTCTCTTTTGTGAAGCCTGTCATATAGAGAACTTCTTTTGTTACTGATTATAGTGAAAGAAAGTTTTTGCTCCTCTGTAATAATTGCCATAGAACATTTATCTTAGAATGGCAGGCAACACATACATGTATCTAGATTTGACATTACCTTTTAGGATCTCATTGAAACCGCGTTTGTCTGCGATGTGCGCCAACTGGAAAGGGGTCTTTTCCACATTTCGGCGGTCCATTAGCAAGGGTGTTAGGCTTGCCAGAGGCCATATTAAAAATTTCTAACAGGACGTTTTGAGATGTTTTGTATGGGGGCAGAAATACAGGGGAAATAAATTGGAATCCCTCAAAGGTAGGGAATGAAGTGAGCCAGAGCGAGATAGAGCTGTCCACCGGCATACATTTTCTTGCTGGGGAGCTGTTCAGCGGAGGGCTCAGGCCCAAACCCCACCAAGTTCAGGAAGCCCTCTGCCTCTAACTGCAATGTCTCCTGTGTGCTGTTTTAGGTTTGAGCGTGGGCTCTGGTAGACTTGCAGTATCTGGTGAAAAGTCGTCTTATGCTTACCGGGACCCATTAACCCCAATTCTGCTGCTAGAGATGAGGCTCATGGATGTGATTATCCCTGATGACGAGTATCCAGGACAGCCCAATCCTGAATGCTGAAATGGTCCAAAGGAGTATATATTGCTCTCTGGTGGCAGATATTTTACTATTAGGGTGAATATTGTATCAGATGGAATAAGCGCCACGCCTGTGAGCATTACATGCTCAGAAGGATTGCAAGCCGCAATTACTACTATTACATATTTATCAAAACGTTGGTCATTTTTATGTTGCAAAAATACACTTTGATTTTATGCACATCAGCCAGCATCTGACATTCAGAACATCCCAAATTCTTCTGCACCTTACTCCGGCCATCAGCCCAACCCGCATCACTCTGCAATTCCCGACCTCGATCCTATGTAGGGAGGGAATTCCCACAGTGAATTCTGTCCATTTCCAGCACCGCTATATTCGCCATTAGGGATAATCACAACCATGAGCCTCCTCTCTAGCACCAGAATAGGGGTCAACGGGCCCCTCTCAGGGTAAAGTGGCCCAACACGAGTAATATCTCAATGGCTAAACATCTTTGGCAAGAGAGAAAAACCCCAGAAGGAAAAGAGATGTAATGTGAAGTAAAGTGCTCTTGTATCATGCACCTCTGTCATTGTGGTGGTCTGTTTACATGTGGCCCTCCAACCAAAGAGAGACAGTGGTTATGGGATAGAAGGAAAGGCAGGGGCAAATCCTGAGGTGTTGATGCATGCGGTCAAAAGTACCTTAGCCCTAAGTGTTGGAATGGAACTATGCAGTGTGTGGTGGAGACACTTCAGTGTGTCTTTCATCCAGTAGGGAGAGCCCAAGATCAATCAGTTGGAACTCAGTGCTGCGAGACCGCTTAGCCACTGACGTGGCAGTGACATAGGTCCAGAAAAGTGAGCCGTGGCATTGATCTATTAGTGTGGTATGTTTGTAGACAGCTCACTACCGTGTACAAGGGTTGATTGTGTGAGTAGTGCAAAGTGGCAAGCGGTAGAGACGTGAGTTCATTGATGGGGGGAGGAGAGGCTGACTGGGTTGGGGAAAATTAACTTCTTGGTTCCAGATGATTGTTTAGGTCACACTGAAAAGTTGTACTCTTGTCTCAGCATGAAGAGTCCTTGTCATTTTGATTCAATTTAAAGGATGCAAGAAGACCAACCTGAAGGAGTCCAATCTCCCGATTACCTTGGTTTAGGCATTGCGTGCTAGCTGGGACAGAGACCCGAAAAAGTGCTGTCGATTGAATTCCTTGGCTGAGAAGTTGTGAGTAGCACATAGGATGTTAGTGAGAGCAAGCAGTGATAGATTCCATCTGGATGATATCCCCGGAAATGGGAGATTTGTTTTTTATGTTGGTCTGAGGTGCTGGTTGGGTTTGATCTGGCCTTTTAGGGTGCCATACTCAATGTCTCATTTGACTAGCCAGGTTTCAATGATTGTCCAAAGGTTAGGTGGTGTTCTCCTATGCATGGCCAACCGGATATAGAGTTCTAGAGCTTATTTAAGAGAAAATAGAAGTACAGTCATCTATGGCACTTCCCATTGGCACTTAGCACGGTTACTTGGGCTGCGTTATTAGACCATAGTATTTTGGTTTGGTTGCAGGGAATTAATTTCCCCATGGTGGCTTCTGGGATGATGGCATGGAAGGATCTATACGTGATGCATTGGTCTTTGAATTCAATACTCTGTGGAATGAATTTCCCCATGGTGGCTTCTGGGATGATGGCATGGAAGGATCGATAAGCGATGTATTGGGTTTTGAAATCAGTCCTCTGTACACGAGCTAGAGGAGGCTTCATATGGCTGGTTGAGGTGATTATGATCCACCCAGAAATTCGATATCGCATTGATTCAGGGATGCCAGTGGCAAACACTGTCAGGAGAGGGTTTAATAAATAGGCCATAAAGTGGCACCCCCATGAAATTGCACTTGACTGGGAGTGGGGCCAACAAGTTCATTTGATGGAAGGAGAAACACGCCAACTGTACGCATGTCTTAGCTTATGGGTGCAGCAAGTACCCCAGTCATTTAAAGTCACTGTCTTACATCAACGAATTTACTTACTTGTGGGGCAATTCCTTATTTATTCAGGCAACAAGGAGGGCTCCAGAGAATGCATTCAACGTTTTCTAATATATCGAGTTGTGGTTTCATTTAATTCCATTCCTAATTGTTGCATCTTCACTGTGTGTAACAAGTCAATGGTGTGTGCACATGTAATCAAAAGGTGACAAAGAAAGGGATTCTCTGTGCACATGTGACTTACTCTCCTCTTTTCCCCCACTCACAAAGTTGTAAGACTGCAACATAGTACAATGATCGCCACAGCTGCACATCATTAGTTCAACTTCCATGCATTCATTTCCCAAAACTCCACTCAAACTAGCACCCTTCCCGCCAATAGCCATTATATCCTGTGTCCCTGTGAATCACTTTCCACTGCAAACAATCAAATACCAGTCAGCTCTCACCTGCTGCTACATGTCCATCATCTCAACCCTCCTTCCTGCAAATTCACTGCTTGTTTCACAATAGCTACGCCAATACCCACCCAAAAAGGCCCCCTGCTGGCCCCAACAGCTCTGTCATCTACTGGCCCGGCTCCCTTTCGCCATACTACTCAGACGTTCTGTAATGCAAGGCATTTAACTGGATCTGGCCACCTCCATGGAAGGCAACACACTTCGTGAGCTCCTTCAATTTGGGTTCAGAAGCAGACACTCCATGGAAATTACGCTGACCCATGTCTCCAACTTTCTCCCTACGGCTGATCAAACAAACCTCTCCTCAATTCTCATCCCTCATCGTCACACGGCGGCCTCTGACACTGTTGATCACCACTCCCTCCTCCCTACACTCTCTGCCCATAGCCCGTGGAACTCTGCCCAGGCCGGGATCACCTCTTACTTGTCCATATATCTCCATCTGATGGAAATTACACATCTTCAATCCCACTACTTTCCCAGTGATAGTTTCTGAAGGCTCTGTGTTTGGACCACTGCTCTTTACCCTCTCGCTATCTTCTCCCGGTAAGCTCTGCTGTGACTTTAACTTCCACCACCATGCTACAGTGTCAGTGACATTTTCTTCCCCTTTTTCTCCCTTACAACAGAGCTATCAACACGCATTTATTTCTCTGGAATCCGCCCCTGGTTGTTACTTGCTGAATGTATCCATGACCAAAGTTATCTACCTCAATGCCTCTAATGCCTTACTCCCCCAAATATTTTCCCACTGAGTCCCTCATACCTGCAACCAGCACTCAGAAATGCAGGTATCCTCTTTGACATTAAACCCAAATTCACCACTTTAATAACTTTCCCGGACAGGGCGGCAGAATGAACATTTGGATGATCCAGCCCCACGGCACCTACCACTTTACCAAACCTGTCCTCCTTATTCTTGTTCGCTTAAGATCGGAGCGTTGCAGACTCCTATCGGCTCTTCCGCTCTCTGCTTCTTTGTCCCGTAGCCAAAGTTCTGAACATTGTAACTAGAACCCTTTCTAGCCTCACCCACCCTTTCCCCTTGGCCTCCATGCTGGCTGCAAACCAATCCTTCTTCAAATGTATCCATCGGCTTTCCCCCACCCCTCCCATCAGGCTTCCTCTTTTTCCCAATACCACATCAAACCATTTGAGCTAATAACCCAGTTAATCTCCCTGTCTATCACTCTCCCTGGACTGCCTCTCGCCTCTGCTCCTTACCGGTTCTTCCCCTCACCACTGAAACTCCCTCCCAACATCAAGAGCATCCCCACTGTTGTAGCAGCCCTCAATCAGCAACTTGAAGGTGCGCAACTCTGAGTTCTTTTAAAGACATTTTATTTCTATGAAGGTATTCTTCATTGGGCCTGTCACTTAAAGTCCTAAAGTCAGGGTGCAGCCTATAGTCCATGGCCCAAATTGGCCCCGGCTAGATAGAGCTACATGCTTGTCCCCTAAGGGAAACCTAAACATAAAGACACAGACACCAGGGTTGTAAATAACATACTTTATTTATGTTAATGTGGGGTGTGTGTGTGTGTTCTTCGGGGCCTGAAGAAAATCCTGAGTCAGGGCTGTGAATGCACTGTGGGCGAGGTGATGATGTGGGCGGTCACCTAGGCTATAGGGCTGCCCGAAGCCAGAAAAGTGGTCACGGGACACGGCAGTAAAGTCGGGGGGGTCCCCCAGACCAAGGGGGCTGTTGAAAAAACAGCAGATTTTCCTGAGAGCAGTAGGGTGCGTGGTGGGTGGTCCCACCCAGGCTAAGAGGCTACCCAATAGTTAGTTATAGTGGGTGTGTGTGTGTGTGTGTGTGTGTGTGTGTGTGTGTGTGTGTGTGTGTGTGTGTGTGTGTGTGTGTGTGTGTGTGTGTGTGTGTGTGTGCGCGCGCGCGCGTGTGTGTGTGTGCGTGTGTGTGTGCGCGCGCGCGTGTGTGCGTGTGTGTGTGCGCGCGCGCGTGTACATATAGTAATGTTAGTATATAAGGAGGGTAGTGTATATAGTTATAGGTGTATGGCATTGTAGTGTATTGGGGATGTTAAGTATGGAATGTTTATAGTATTAATGATATGTCATTACTGCGACACCGCGGATGAAAATTGTGACTTTTTTCAAACCCCTTTACACCACATACATATAAGGGGGGACACCCCCGCATCTCCCCCCCACACTTGTATTATATCCCATACCCTACTCCCACATATATATGTGGTGTAAGGGGGGTTGGAAAAAAAAAGTCTGAATTTTCGGCAGTCGGAGTTCTGGAGGCGACTAATTGGTATATTTCCAAAGGGTTCAAGACCCTGCCGTGAGATAGCAAAGGAAAGTGGCGGCCTGCCTGAGGCCACCTAGGAGGTGTGACCACCCACAATGGCCATCCTCTGGTCTCATGCATGTGTGCGTGGTATTGATGTGCGGCAGGGATCTGTTCCGTCAGTCCCACCCTATGGATCTCTATGTGACCCCTTCAAAAAAGGCAAGGCTGATGGAGCAGATCTCTGTTTATAAGGAAATCACCCCGAGGGGAATTTACAAGGGAATTATTTAGTAAGAAGATAGAAATGTTTAATGGAAGGTGTATGTGTAAGAGTGGTCCCTGTTGGAATCCGTAAAGAATTCACCTTATTGTCTGTGTGCCAGTCAAGTCAGGTAAGAACTCAATATGTTTTAACAGTGATTTTATTTAGCAGGTGCAGGGTCCCTCCCTATCCAGCTGGCCTGGGGGTGAGGGATCCCATGGGGACAGGCCCTGGTCTGGGATGAGGGAGGTGTACACCCTTGCCCGGATCAGTGCCGGAAATCAGGAGCTACAGGTGGAAGGCAATCCCAAAAGGTAACAGCGAAAGATAGGGAAAGTGAATTAGATAATGAAGAGGAAAAAGTGCAATGAAACAAGATAAATGTACAAAACAAGTGGTAGTTCACAAAAGATGGAGGCATGCATTGTAAAACAATCTTGGAAAGGGTTGTAGGGAGGTCAGCTTTTATTAGCGCGGGAATATTAGATTTGGAATATAGTAAATAGTTAACCAGTGGCAAAGTGGGTTTCAATTAAATTATCAGCTACTGAACTAAAGAGTTCTTTGCTGGTGGAGGCAGCCAGAATGTGAAATGTCTCTATGTAAACAGAGGCATGTATTTGCCTTTCTCTTTGATGTTGACAGTGTTACTTCTATGATTGCTTAGGTGAAAACCGGCCGTCGTTTCACCGAAACACACCTCATTCAAATTCACTGGCACACCTGCTGTGTTCTGTCAATCAAAGAAAAGAACAGAAAAAGGGCGACGTTTCAAAGAACAATGCAAACACAATGATAATAATCAGAGCTTTTTTATATACCGTCAGCTATCACACGCGACCTCGTGCTTGCCTTTTCGCCGTCCTGTAAAAGGAGTTACTTCATCTCGCTTTATGACTTTTAGTATCACTTCGTTACATACATCTAATCTCATGCCTGTCACGGTTTCTCCTATTGTTTTGACACTTTTCTCATTGTTCACAAGTTCCCCCCTCTCACTGTTCACAACTTTCACGTATCCTCCCATTATTCACAACTGCTACACTCTCTCCTGATGCTCACGCTTGTTATTTCTGCCCCCATTGTTCACGCCTGCTAAACTCTCTCCTGCTGCTCACGCCTTCCATGCATGCTCCCATTGCTCACACCTGCTACACTCTCTCCTGCTGCTCACGCGTGTCACGCATGCTCCCATTGTTCACGCCTGCTACACTCTCTCCTGCTGCTCACGCCTTCCCTGCATGTTCCCATTGTTCACCCCGCTACACTCTCCCCTGCTGTTCACGCCTGTCATGCATGCTCCCATTGTTCACGCATGCTACAACACTCTCTCCTGCTAGTCACTCACTCCTGTCATGCATCCTCCCGTTGCCCACACCTGCTACACTCTATCGCCGTCCTGTAAAAGGAGTTACTTCATCTCGCTTTATGACTTTTAGTATCACTTCGTAACATACATCTAATCTCATGCCTGTCACGGTTTCTCCTATTGTTTTAACACTTTTCTCATTGTTCACAAGTTCCCCCCTCTCACTGTTCACAACTTTCACATATCCTCCCATTATTCACAACTGCTACACTCTCTCCTGATGCTCACGCTTGTTATTTCTGCTCCCATTGTTCACGCCTGCTAAACTCTCTCCTGCTGCTCACGCCTTCCATGCATGCTCCCATTGCTCACACCTGCTACACTCTCTCCTGCTGCTCACGCCTTCCCTGCATGTTCCCATTGTTCACCCCTGCTACACTCTCCCCTGCTGTTCACGCCTGTGATGCACACTCCCATTGTTCGCGCCTACTACACTCTCTCCTTCTTCTCACGTCTATCTTGCATGCTCCCATTGTTCACACCCGCTACACTCTCTGCCGCTGCTGACACCTGTCATGCGTCCTCCTACTGTTCACGCCGCCAACACTCTCTCCCGCTGCTCACACCAGTCATGCACGCTCCATTATTTATGCCTGCTACATTCTCTCCTGCTCACTCAGGCCTGTCATGCATTCTCCCATTCCTCACACCAGCTACACTCTCTCCTGCTGCTAACGACTGTCATGCATGCTCCCATTGTTCACGCCTGCTACACTCTCTCCTGCTGCTCACACTTGTCATGCACGCTACCATTGTTCATGAGTGCTACACTCCTGCTGCTTGCGACTGTCATGTATGCTTCCGTTGCTCACGCCTACAACACTCTCTCCTGCTGCACACTCATGCCTGTCATGCATCCTCCCGCTGTTCACACCTTCTACACGCTGCTCACTCACGCCTGTCATGCATGCTCCCATTTTTCACGCCTGCTGCACTCTCTCCTGCTGCTCACACCTGTTATGCCTGCTCCCATTGATCACACCTGCTACACTCTCTCCTGTTGCTCATGTCTGTCATGCACACTCCCATTGTTCACACCTTCTACACTCTCTCCTGCTGCTCACACCTGTTATGCCTTCTCCCATTGATCACACCTGCTACACTCTCTCCTGCTGCTCATGTCTGTCATGCATGCTCCCATTGTTCACACCTGCTACACTCTCTCCTGCTGCTCAAGCTTGTCATGCATGCTACCATTGTTCATGAGTGCTACACTCCTGCTGCTTGTGCCTGTCATGTATGCTTCCATTGCTCACGCTTGCTACACTCTCTCCTGCTGCACACTCATGCCTGTCATGCATCCTCCCACTGTTCACACCTTCTACACTCTCTCCTGCTGCTCACTCATGCCTGTCATGCATGCTCCCATTGATCACACCTGCTACGCTCTCCTGCTGCTCGTGTCTGTCATGCATGCTCCCATTGTTCACACCTGCTACACTCTCTGCCGCTGCTCACTCATGCCCGTCATGCATGCTCCCATTGTCATGCCTGCTACGCTCTCTCATGCTGCTCACGCCTGTCGTGTATGCTCCCATTGTTCACGCCTGCTACACTCTCTCCTGTTGCTCATGCTTGACGTGCATGCTCCCATTGTTCCCACTTGCTACTCTCTCTCCTGCTGCTCACCCCTGTCATGCATGCTCCCATTGTTCACGCCTACTACACTCTCTCCTGCTGCTCACTCACTCCTGTCATGCATCCTCCCGTTGCCCACACCTGCTACACTCTATCGCCGTCCTGTAAAAGGAGTTACTTCATCTCGCTTTATGACTTTTAGTATTACTTCGTAACATACATCTAATCTCATGCCTGTCACGGTTTCTCCTATTGTTTTAACACTTTTCTCATTGTTCACAAGTTCCCCCCTCTCACTGTTCACAACTTTCACGTATCCTCCCATTATTCACAACTGCTAGACACTCTCTCCTGATGCTCACGCTTGTTATTTCTGCTCCCATTGTTCACGCCTGCTAAACTCTCTCCTGCTGCTCACGCCTTCCATGCATGCTCCCATTGCTCACACCTGCTACACTCTCTCCTGCTGCTCACGCTTGTCACGCATGCTCCGATTGTTCACGCCTGCTACACTCTCCCCTGCTGTTCACGCCTGTCATGCATGCTCCCATTGTTCACGCATGCTACAACACTCTCTCCTGCTGCTCACTCACTCCTGTCATGCATCCTCCCGTTGCCCACACCTGCTACACTCTATCCTGCTGCTCACACCTGTGATGCACACTCCCATTGTTCGCGCCTACTACACTCTCTCCTTCTTCTCACGTCTATCTTGCATGCTCCCATTGTTCACACCCGCTACACTCTCTGCCGCTGCTGACACCTGTCATGCGTCCTCCCACTGTTCACGCCGCCAACACTCTCTCCCGCTGCTCACACCAGTCATGCACGCTCCCATTATTTATGCCTGCTACATTCTCTCCTGCTCACTCAGGCCTGTCATGCATTCTCCCATTCCTCACACCAGCTACACTCTCTCCTGCTGCTAACGACTGTCATGCATGCTCCCATTGTTCACGCCTGCTACACTCTCTCCTGCTGCTCACGCTTGTCATGCACGCTACCATTGTTCATGAGTGCTACACTCCTGCTGCTTGCGACTGTCATGTATGCTTCCGTTGCTCACGCCTACAACACTCTCTCCTGCTGCACACTCATGCCTGTCATGCATCCTCCCGCTGTTCACACCTTCTACACGCTGCTCACTCACGCCTGTCATGCATGCTCCCATTTTTCACGCCTGCTGCACTCTCTCCTGCTGCTCACACCTGTTATGCCTGCTCCTATTGATCACACCTGCTACACTCTCTCCTGCTGCTCATGTCTGTCATGCACACTCCCATTGTTCACACCTTCTACACTCTCTCCTGCTGCTCACACCTGTTATGCCTTCTCCCATTGATCACACCTGCTACACTCTCTCCTGCTGCTCATGTCTGTCATGCATGCTCCCATTGTTCACACCTGCTACACTCTCTCCTGCTGCTCAAGCTTGTCATGCATGCTACCATTGTTCATGAGTGCTACACTCCTGCTGCTTGTGCCTGTCATGTATGCTTCCATTGCTCACGCTTGCTACACTCTCTCCTGCTGCACACTCATGCCTGTCATGCATCCTCCCACTGTTCACACCTTCTACACTCTCTCCTGCTGTTCACTCATGCCTGTCATGCATGCTCCCATTGATCACACCTGCTACACTCTCCTGCTGCTCGTGTCTGTCATGCATGCTCCCATTGTTCACACCTGCTACACTCTCTGCCGCTGCTCACTCATGCCCGTCATGCATGCTCCCATTGTCATGCCTGCTACGCTCTCTCATGCTGCTCACGCCTGTCGTGTATGCTCTCATTGTTCACGCCTGCTACACTCTCTCCTGTTGCTCATGCTTGACGTGCATGCTCCCATTGTTCCCACTTGCTACTCTCTCTCCTGCTGCTCACCCCTGTCATGCATGCTCCCATTGTTCACGCCTGCTACACTCTCTCCTGCTGCTCACGCCTGTCATGCATCCTCCCTCTGTTCACACCTTCTACACCCTATCCTGCTGCTCACTCACGCGTCATGCATGTTCCACTTTTTCACACCTGCTACACTCTCTCCTGCTGCTCACACCTGTTATGCCTGCTCCCATTGATCACACCTGCTACACTCTCTCCTGCTGCTCATGTCTGTCATGCATGCTCCCATTGTTCACACCTGCTAAACTCTCTGCCGCTGCTGACACCTGTCATGCATTCTCCTGCTGTTCACGCCCGCTACACTCTCTCCTGCTGCTCATGCTTGTCGTGCATGCTCCCATTGTTCCCACTTGCTACACACTCTCCTGCTGCTCACCCCTGTCATCCTGTCATGCATGCTCCCATTGTTCACGCCTGCTACACTCTCTGCCGCTGCTGACACCTTTCATGCGTCCTCCCACTGTTCACGCCGCCAACACTCTCTCCCGCTGCTCACACCAGTCATGCACGCTCCCATTATTTACGCCTGCTACATTCTCTCCTGCTCACTCAGGCCTGTCATGCATTCTCCCATTCCTCACACCAGCTACACTCTCTCCTGCTGCTAACGACTGTCATGCATGCTCCCATTGTTCACGCCTGCTACACTCTCGCCTGCTGCTCACGCTTGTCAGGCACGCTACCATTGTTCATGAGTGCTACACTCCTGCTGCTTGCGACTGTCATGTATGCTTCCGTTGCTCACGCCTGCGACACTCTCTACTGCTGCTCACTCACGCCTGTCATGCATCCTCCCTCTGTTCACACCTTCTATACTCTCTCCTGCTGCTCACTCACGCCTGTCATGCATGCTCCCATTTTTCATGCCTGCTACACTCTCTCCTGCTGCTCACACCTGTTATGCCTGCTCCCATTGTCATGCCTACTACGCTCTCTCATGCTGCTCACGTCTGTCGTGTATGCTCCCATTGTTCACGCCTGCTACACTCTATCCTGCTGCTCATGCTTGTCGTGCATGCTCACGTTGTTCCCACTTGCTACACTCTCTCCTGCTGCTCACCCCTGTCATGCATGCTCCCATTGTTCACGCCTGCTACACTCTCTCCTGCCGCTCACGCCTGTCATGCATCCTCCCGCTGTTCACACCTTCTACACTCTATCCTGCTGCTCACTCACGCATGTCATGCATGTTCCACTTTTTCACACCTGCCACACTCTCTCCTGCTGCTCACACCTGTTATGCCTGCTCCCATTGATCACACCTGCTACACTCTCTCCTGGTGCTCATGTCTGTCCTGCATGCTCCCATTGTTCACACCTGCTACACTCTCTGCCGCTGCTGACACCTGTCATGCATTCTCCTGCTGTTCACGCCCCCTACACTCTCTCCGGCTGCTCATGCTTGTTGTGCATGCTCCGATTGTTCCCACTTGCTACACTCTCTCCTGCTGCTCACCCCTGTCATGCATACTCCCATTGTTCACGCCTGCTATACTCTCTCGGGCTGCTCACCCCTGTCATGCATGCTCCCATTGTTCACGCCTGCTACACTCTCTCCTGCTGCTCACGCCTGTCATGCATCCTCCGCTGTTATCACCTTCTACATTCTATCCTGCTGCTCACTCACGCCTGTCATGCATGTTCCACTTTTTCACACCGGCTACACTCTCTCCTGCTGCTCACACCTGTTATGCCTGCTCCCATTGATCACACCTGCTACACTCTCTCCTGCTGCTCATGTCTGTCCTGCATGCTCCCATTGTTCACACCTGCTACACTCTCTGCCGCTGCTGACACCTGTCATGCATGTTCCCATTGTTCACGCCTGCTACACTCTCTCCTGCTGCTCACGCTTGTCATGCACGCTACCATTGTTCATGAGTGCTACACTCCTGCTGCTTGCAACTGTCATGTATGCTTCCGTTGCTCACGCCTGCGACACTCTCTCCTGCTGCACACTCACACCTGTCATGCATCCTCCCTCTGTTCACACCTTCTACACTCTCTCCTGCTGCTCACTCATGCCTGTCATGCATGCTCCCATTTTTCACGCCTGCTACACTCTCTCCTGCTGCTCACACCTGTTATGCCTGCTCCCATTGATCACACCTGCTACACACTCTCCTGCTGCTCATGTCTGTCATGCATGCTCCCATTGTTCACACCTGCTACACTCTCTCCTGATGCTCAAGCTTGTCATGCACGCTACCATTGTTCATGAGTGCTACACTCCTGCTGCTTGCGCCTGTCATGTATGCTTCCGTTGCTCACGCCTGCTACACTCTCTCCTGCTGCTCACTCATGCCTGTCATGCATGCTCCCATCGATCACACCTGCCACACCCTCTCCTGCTGCTCATGTCTGTCATGCATGCTCCTATTGTTCACACCTGCTACACTCTCTGCCGCTGCTGACACCTGTCATGCATCCTCCTGCTGTTCACACCTGCTATACTCTCTCCCGCTGCTCACTCATGCCTGTCATGCATGCTCCCATTGTCATGCCTACTACGCTCTCTCATGCTGCTCACGCCTGTCGTGTATGCTCCCATTGTTCACGCCTGCTACACTCTCTCCTGCTGCTCATTCTTGTCGTGCATGCTCCCATTGTTCCCACTTGCTACACTGTCTCCTGCTGCTCAACCCTGTCATGCATGCTCCCATTGTTCACGCCTGCTACACTCTCTCCTACTGCTCACGCCTGTCATGCATCATCCCGCTGTTCACACCTTCTACACTCTATCCTGCTGCTCACTCACGCCTGTCATGCATGTTTCACTTTTTCACACCTGCTACACTCTCTCCTGCTGCTCACACCTGTTATGCCTGCTCCCATTGATCACACCTGCTACACTCTCTCCTGCTGCTCATATCTGTCCTGCATGCTCCCATTGTTCACACCTGCTACACTCTCTGCCGCTGCTGACACCTGTCATGCATTCTCCTGCTGTTCACGCCCCCTACACTCTCTCCGGCTGCTCATGCTTGTTGTGCATGCTTCGATTGTTCCCACTTGCTACACTCTCTCCTGCTGCTCACCCCTGTCATGAATGCTCCCATTGTTCACGCCTGCTATACTCTCTCGGGCTGCTCACCCCTGTCATGCATGCTCCCATTGTTCACGCCTGCTACACTCTCTGCCGTTGCTAAAACCTGCCATGCAGTCTCCCGCTTTTCACACCGGCTTCACTCTCTGCTGTTGCTAAAACCTGTCATGCATCCTCCCGCTGTTCAGGCTTGCTACACTCTCTCCTGCTGCTCACGCCTGTCATGCATGCATCCATTGATCACACCTGCTACACTCTCTCGGCCTGCTCATGTCTGTCATGCATACTCCCATTGTTCACACCTGCTACACTCTCTGCCGTTGCGGAAACCTGTCATGCATTCTCCCGCTGTTCACACCTGCTACACTCTCTCCTGCTGTGTACACTGCTTCCAGAGTGTCTTTCCCTTATCAGTGTTTTTATTACATTATATTTATTACCCGGTTGTTCTCCCAAATTCCTCACAATGGCTCTGAATCCATTAGCTAATGGGCCATGTGCGTATGTATGCCAGGAGAACAATCGTGGTAACTGGTGCACACTGAGAATATTGCATAATCTATCTTTGCATAACTTAAATTCGTTTCTGGGCCGGGAAATCACGGGCGAAATGTGGAAATACTGCTGTGAAATGGCTAGAAAGGGGCTATCAATGTGAGGTTTAAACTGATACATTTTAAATACTTAAATCAATTTTATTATACACCGGCCAAACTGAAGGAATATTTCCCAGACACTACAGGGAGATGCCTCAGATGCAATAGTATGCAAGCAGACTTTCTCCATGTGGCCTGGGGATGCCCGGGAATACGACAATATTGGGGACATGTAAGAGGATTCAATTCAACCCTACAGCTAAGTCAACGCCTAGTCTAGAATACTGAATGAAAGCCCTTATTGATATATCTTTATGTCCAGTTCATGCGTTCTGGATGACTACCCCTATATAACACCCCTCTCTTGGAATCCCCCTGACCCCACTGAGCCAAGAAGTAGTTCTGTTTCGCAAGTTTAAAAGGTTTATTTGAGAATTGAAACAATATAGATATATATCACACTTTATAATAAATTAATAATTGGATATCACACTTAATCTGATCAGTAATCAATAATGGATAGTCTGGCACTAGCACGCTTGTGAATAGGAACAGAAGAATAAGGTGGTAAAGAATACTTTATATAAGTTCAGATGGATGTAATGTTGAATGAAAAATGCAATACAGAAAATACTCAATATGATTTCAACAAAACAATGTAATCACTTTTCTCTGGCAATCCCCTCCCCCTTTATGCAATGCAAGGAAATGGAAGGAAAGCACACAGTTCTCAGAAATGCAATCAAATGTAATTCAGTTCACCCCAGCAAGCTTAGACTACAGAAGTTTGAAACACAGGCGCAAAATGCTTTTACATGTGCTGGCAATGAAGTGAAAAATATGCTAAAATGCTTTTAATTCCCTCTAGAGGTTCAGGGTGAGTGGTATCTAGTTAATATTAGTCCAGGCTCACTCTAGCAATGATTCAGGGATGGTTCTTAAGAGGCAAACGAATTTTTAGCAAGGAAAGCAAAAAAAACTGCTGTTTTCACACGTGGAGAAATTTGCAAATCGCGGCAAATTCGCGAGTGCGTTTTTCGCGATTGCGGCAAAAGTATCGGGGGGGTATGCGGTTCTATGTTCGTAGGAAAGCCACGATTCCCAGCTTTCAGAGGAAAGTTACTGCAAGTCTCTAAGACAAACGGTCACGGAGATATGAGCGATATGGTAAAGGTCGTTTTTCAGATTTGAAATTTTAAAGTTCAAAAAGACAAGTGACAGCTAGCAACTAGAAAATGACAGGTGACAGTTAGGAGGCAGTTCTGGTTAGATTAAAATAGATTGAATTATATTATTTTAACTAAGAGATTGGTTCTGCACAGTTCTGCGAGGTACTCACAATATATTTTTGAAATAAATGGGCCTCGCCACGGATCTGGTCAGGTTTTCTTCACTCGCCACGGACGGTCTCTGCGCACAGCGTCTGGGACAGCTCTCTAGTTCTGCGAACAACGATCTGGGTCAGCTCTGCTCTGCCTCTGGTTCTGCGAACTGCTCTGCTTTCTCTGGGTACAGCACTGCTTCTGGATCTTTCTGCACAGCTTTCTCTGGACCCAGCGCTGATCTGCACGGCTCCTGGAAGTTGCTATCGCTGTTAGGTTTGCTGGATGCTGAGGCCCACTGAGAAGAGTTCTCAGTTTGTGGGTTTAGGCCCTTGCTTTGAGTTCTGAATCAAGTTCTTTGGAGTTTTAAAGTCTAAGTATTGAATCTAGTATCTTCTGGATGTTGTGTGGTCCGGCAGAGCGCGTTGCAGCAAATGGAATTGAATGTCCCTATCTGTCCTGACTGTCTGCTTTTATGTGTTTTGAAAATGGGTGTGTGTGCAGCATCACTAGGCTCTACCCCTCTCCACTTGTCATTGGCCACTTCATCCTCTTCCCCTTGATTGGGGGAATGAAATGGAGTGTCATCATGATGAGGTCTGTTTATGGTACAGAGAACCCACCCCTGTCAAATTACACACAATCTATATTTTGACCCAAAAGACATATTTGCACAGGTACACATTTGTTTAAAATTACATGCACCCATCACATATCACAGGAGGTATAACCTGTCCAAATCTGCTCTTCCTGGGAGCTTGCATTCAGAAATGGCGACATTTGCACTTTTTAACTGGTTTCGCAATATCGGACATTACCCCAAATTTACACACATGTGCGTAAGGAGTATGGACATTCATTGATGAAGTGTCAGATTTTTAACATGCATACATTTTAAGTAATACCCTCTTAACTGCTAGCTTGCCCCCAGATCATGCCACCGGTTCTAAAAACCTCTTAAAATGTGGGCAGAAAAATCACAAGAATTATGGTATCATTTAAATAATTTTCACAAGTCCGCTCTATGAATGATCCATCTTTTTAGAGTTATGTTCTGGCCCCAAAGGGGTGTGGTTTCCCCCCAGCACAAGGTTGAATTTCTGGTTTTTCCAGTTCTGCCAAGCCAGCTTGCTCTCACAGGCAGTGCTCCTCCCCTTTCCTTCAGGAGGAAGCCACTTTTACGGCCCCCGTAATAAAACATTTGCCTGAGTCAGGACAGGGCTTTGTTCAATTTCCTGCAGAGCCCAGGTAATTCAATCAGGGAAGTGTCATATCCCTTTTGGTGGGAGCAGCAAAAGGCAGATAGGCCTGGGAACACAGCTGTTGTGCAAGTCTCATCTCCTGTCGGGGGTAGCTGGTGGGCAGAATTCAGTTCCTTAAGCCAGGCCCCAGCTAATGTCACTTTTAGTTACCCAGTTTTCTGCATTCAAATAAACTAACCATTTTTTACATATGCAGCTAAAATGCTGATTCTAAGTTTAAAACTATGACATTTAAACAATTGCAACCTAAGTGACACTCAAAAGTAGGTCACTCATTTCTTTTAAACATTTAGATTTTTAGTGTCTTTCAGTCCAAATTTACTTAAACTGCTGAAATCCACAGCTTAGCCAGTCTTGTTATAAACCTTCAAGTCACTTCAGAATATAACTTTACATTGTATCAGTCTTTCTTTGGCCTGCTTTGGGTTCATCTATTCAGTTTTACACAAAGTCTGGTGGTTTTAAAACGCCGGCTTTCTGATAGTGGTGAGTACTGGTAATGCACCCATTTTTGGGATTTAAGAAAATGAATTCCCCACAATTCTAGGTTGCTTTTGGCAATCAGCATTGCCATTCCCAATGGTTTCAGACTACGGTGTGGGTAGTCCAATGGTGGTTTTAGGCAGTTTCCTTCTGTGCCCATAACATCGGCAAAAATGGGTGGCAGCCTATTCTTCATGCCTTTCCCTGGGCATTTTCTGGGAAGCGCTGGCCATCATGATGTTTTTAATGCCGGTACTGCACAGTTTTTGAGGTAGGGCTCGGATGCATGGGTAAAAACATCCCACAAGCCCCCCTCTTGCGATGGCCATTCGGTTTCACTGATGGAACTCGCAAGATCTGGGATGTTTCCTCATCTTCTTCCAATAGATGGCACAGTTCAGCATCTTTTCCTCCATCCGGGACTAATCGATCGGTTCTCCTCGCCAGTCCTGATGGGAATATTGGGCGGTACCCTGGGCCCCTCGGATCGTCCTCCCAGTCTCCGGATCATCCTCCTTGGCCCGTCTCCAGGTTTTCTTTCTCCTAGGACGACAAAGGAAGAGCGGCAATACCTATTCATGGACATTTCTCCCCACCATTGATATAGTGGGGTGGCATATAAATTTATCGTCAAAACATATGAACATGCACATTTCTTTTTGCATTCAAAAACCAAAACAGCCACATTGAGAAACTCAGAATTTGATAGGCGATATGTAGGATATTTTAAGTTAGAACTGAATTAATCTGAGACAGTACCCTCTAGGATTCCAGAGGATTCCTCCAGTTGTTGCAGAGTGTGCCTGGGATGGCAACACTTCAACTGGTTAATGTGGACCCACTTGTCTTCCCCCTCTGCCAAACCGCCTTTGGGGATGCGGATCTTGTAGGACACAGGGGAGATTTTGTCTAAAATCTCAAAGGGTCCCTTTCATGTAGGCAAAAATTTTCGCTGTTTGGCCTGGTTCCTTTGGAAATTGTATAGATAGACCCGGCCCCCCACCTGATATTCCTTCCTGGAAGTCTTCAGGTCATAGTGGGTCTTCATGCTATCAGTTGATCTTTCTAGATTCCGCTGAGCATAAGCAAAAGCATGTTGAAGGTGTTTCCTTAAATTCTCCACATACTCATGAGTTGTGGAGGCATTTATCAGTGTCTGCTCTTGGGTCCTGTAGAGCAAATGCTGAGGAAGCACCATCTTGCGTCCAGTCATCAACTCGAATGGTGACATTTTGGTTGCAGATGAAGGGGTAGATCTGATGGCCATTAAGACCAGAGGTAATCGGATATCCCAACTTGGCCCAGAATCTGCCACAAACTTCTTTAATATGCTCACAATGGTTCGGTTATATCTCTCTACTGCCCCAGAAGAAGCTGGCCTGTAAGCAATATGTAACTTCCTTTTGACCCCCAGTATCTCCCACATCGTTGTCATTACTTCACTGGTGAAGTGGCTACCCCTGTCTGACTCAATCCTTTGAGGTAGACCAAAACGGGAAAAGATGTGGTTAATCATCAGGGCAGCTGCGGTTTCTGCCTTGCAATTTGGGGCTGGGAGACATTCCACCCACTTAGTAAACAAGCATGTCACAGTCAACATGTACTTATTCCCCCTAGCAGAGCGAATCACGGGGCCTACAAAGTCGATTTGTAAATCTGACCATGGCAGTGTCATCCCCCTCTTTTGGAGAGGCGCACGGTGCGTGAGGGATGATGGCTGAAATTGTGCACACACAAGACACCCCTTCAAGTATTGGTCGAGGTCCTGCCCCATATGTGGCCAGTATGCAACCTCTCTTAAGATTTCCAATGTTGTGTGAAACCCCCTATGACCGGCGGTAGCCGCATCATGGGCGTGACTTAACATCAGGCTTCGGAATGAGGTAGGAACCACCCACTGATCGTGGCCAGCTTTGGATTTCCTTACCAGCAAACCGTCTTGATTCTGAACATTTTTGGACATTTCATCAACACTCTTAGGTCCTCTTTCCCAATGTAATCGGTATCCGTCAGGGGAAAGTTCTCAGGGTCCTCAAGGTGCTGGTAAAATTTACCAATTATTGGATCCCCCTTCTGAGCGGTAATCAAATCAGCATCAGGGGTCTCCTTACTCCATTGTGCAATTGAAAGGTCGTTGTGAGCATTTGTCTGGGACCTAGTGATAGCAGTGACCTGGATTTCCCCCAACAGGGACTCAATCTCAATTAGATCCCCTTGGATGGCCCCGGTTTTGGCCAGCTGATCAGCTAAGTCATTTCCAGTTTTGTCTGGTCCCTCTACTTTGGAATGACCCTTGATCTTTTTCCAATAGATGGTCATCTCATTCGAGGTGACCAGATCATCAATGTTTTGGATCAACTTCCCATGTTTCAAGGGTTTGTTGTTAGCACATAACATGCCTCTGGTTTTCCAATTAACCAGGTGCTCCATGAACCCGTTCCGTACATAATCCGAATCTGTGATTATGACCAGTTCGTGGAGTTGATGCTGGACAGCAGTGAGGATGGCCTGATGCACAGCCATCAATTCTGCCACCTGACTACTTCGGGGACCAATTTTGTATCCAGCGGAGGGTTCTGGGGACTCATTCACCCATGCATTCCCTACGCCGGCCACCAGTTCTTTCTCCCCGTTGTTGTCAACATGGTAAGAGCATCCATCCACATAGACAGTGGGCATTCCCTCACACTTGTCCTCTTCAAAGACTTTGTGTGGGGAATTAAGGTATGCCTCCATGTTGTCCTTGATTTTTAGACTTTCGTCCTCGAGACAGTTTTCTCTGGCACAATCATGCAAGTCAGCCAGACCTTGCGCGAGGGGACTCTTCTTGTTTTGGCCATATCTGACCTCCACAGGAAAGCCTTGCATTGACAGAACCCAGGAAGTAATTCGGGAATTACTCACATTTCCGGCCCGGATTCTGTCACTTTGGAGATATTGCAGAGGCTGGTGTGGAGTCTCCACTATGATGTGTTCCCCCTGGATAAACGGGCGGTAATTCTTCAATGCCCACACCGTCGCCAGGAGTGCCTTCTCACAATCGTTGAATTTTTCCTCCACAGAGGATAAAGTTTTGCTCGCATAGGAGATTACTTTATTGACCTTGTCATGCTTTTGGTATAATACTGCCGTCAAGCACGTATTAGAGAACCCCTTCTCCAGGAAGAACTCCTTGTTTCTGACAGGGTAAGCTAGGCAGGGCGCTTGTGAGAGGCTTCTTTTGAGTTGTCTTACTACCTTGGCTTGTTCTGGACCCCATTCCCACTTGACCCCCCCCTTCAGGAGATGAATCAGGGGTCTGGTGATCTCTGCGTAGCCCTCAATGAACTTTCTGCTGTAATTAGTCAGTCCAAGGAGGCTCCTTAGTTCCCGCAGAGTTGTGGGGTCTTTCAGTTTCTGAAGTGCTTCCACTTTCTTTTCCTGGGGACAGAGACCCTGAGGAGTAATCTCATGCCCCAAGAAATTAACACGGGTTCTACACCACTGTGCTTTCTGAAAGGAAAGTTTTGCTCCGGCGGCCCTCAACTGCGTCAGAACATAACGGATCTCCGCTATGTGTTCCTCCACAGATGAACTTTTGATGAGGACATCATCTACATAAGCCAGGTTACCCCTCGCACCCAGGTCAGGCATGGCCTTATGTAGGAAAATATTGAACTCATTACCGGAGTTAAGGTATCCGAAGGGAGTCCGGGTCCATGTATACTGCTGGCCCCCAAAGGTAAAAGCCAGCTTGTATTGGTCCTCCCTACTGACCGGCACGGTCCAGTATCCATTGGTCAGGTCTATTGCAGTGAATACCTGTGACCCCTGGATCTGGGCCAGCCCTTGGTCAATGTAGGGCAGAGGCCATCGGGAAGTATGGACCCGTTTGTTGAGCTCCCTGAGGTCGGCGCAGAGTCTCCACTGGCCGTTTGGCTTCAATATTCCCAGCACCGGATTATTGAAGGTGCTGTGGACTGGACGGATTATTCCCCGGGACTCAAGGTTCTTAATTATTTCAGTAAGGGACTCCATTGATGCGAGAGGCAAGCGATATTGCTTCACAAACACAGGAGTCATGCCAGGGTCCGTGGGGATTGTTGTTGTGTGGATGTCAGTGCGACCACAGTCATATGAGTCTACCGCAAAGAGATCTTGGAAATCCAAGAAAACTTGTTTCAACTTTTGCTTTTGTTCCAGAGTCACACAGGCATCAGCTAGGTTGACTCTCTCTTCCACCATCTGCCTGAAGCCTGGAAAGACTTCTGGTTTGGCTATCTCTGCGGCCTCCTCCAGCTGGGTGGAGAAGTCCCTGGTCAGAGTGCTGATTTGGACCGGAGGCTTCAGGTGGGAAAGGCAGCCCTCATGGACCTGGAAAATCACCTCATCCCTCCTGAAGTCACAAGTCACATCTTCCTTACCATAAGGGCAAGAAGTGTACACCAGGAAGTTCCCCCCATGCCGGGTAAAAATCCTGTCTGGTGTCGTATTGTCATCACTGTCACTGTCAAAGCAGTCTTTGGGGATTGGCCCTAACAGTTCATTACCTAAATCAATGGAAAAATGTTGGTCATCAACCGCCATTCCAATAATGGTGCCTGCGGCTAGAGTAATACTCTTTAAGTCGCTGTTATCCACATCTATTAGAATGGTGTCATGTTCTATGTTGACTAATGGAGTTGGGTTTACCCCCAACCCTTGCTGTTGGAGAGAAGCATTTAGATGTATATAAGCATCAGGGTTTTGCAAATATTGTCCTCTTTTAACTTTCACTTCCAGGGAGAATTGTCGGGTCCTTTCTGGGATGGTGACTTCCTCTTTAATCTGAATTTCAACTGCATAAGGTAGCAATTGAGCTGACCTAAATGCTTTTTCTGGATCATCAAAGTCCATGGGATTATCCGCTAATCGGGACCAACCTTTGAAGTTTATTAGGTCCAAACTAATGGCAAAGCGATTTAGAATGTCACTGCCTAAGTAAAAAGCGGCAGTGACATCTCGCACGACCCAACAATTGTGGACTATGCTCTTGTTGCCAATGGAGATTTTGAGCATACACCTGCTTGGCAGGAGATGTTTGGAATTGGGTGCTTCCAGGTCCATTTCCCATTTGTCTATCAGTTTGAATGTGGGAATGGCTGGATCTTTTGGGAGTCGGCGGAACATGGCTTCGCTGATGAAGCTCTTACCATTGTTCACGCACACTCGAGCGAGAACAGAGTCCTTCCCATCATTTAATTGGACAGGGATGAACAACTGCTCTCCAATTTGCTGAATATCAGCCAGGCTCTGAGCTGATTTCACATCTTTCTGGACTATAGGAGTGGGAGTTTCTGATTGTGGATTAGTATAGAATCTCAGAGTGTTTCCTTCCAGCGTGGAGTACCACTTTAGACTGGAAGGAAGGTTGATTTTCAGAAATAGAGAGGACCCCCCATCACCAGTCTGTTGTCCTACTGCTATTACTGTCACGTCTGGAATTTGGTTATTCTGGAAGTGAAATTCTACTTGGTCAGATTTCTGTTCAACCATGTGGCATGTGCCGTTTAAACTAACATGGTTGACACTCTGTTTTAATTTTATGGGTCGGCTAGTCTGGGTCCAGAGGACCTTGTTTACACAATCTATTAGGGGTGACAACCTTCTCAGGAGGTCATTCCCTAGTAAACAAGGGGTGCCCTCTGGAGTCACTACTATGACCGGGTGTTTCACCTTGTGTCGCCCAATTTTAATGTCCAAGTCTGCAGTCCCCTCAACGGGAATTTCCTTCCCGTCAAAGTTCTGCAGTTGTCCAGGAAGAGAGGTGAGAGGAATTCGGTAATTCTCCCCCCTTCCTGCATTTAGTTCCTCAAAGGCCCTTTTGGACAGAAGGGTAGCTTGGGATCCAGTGTCCACCAGTGCCAAAATTGTACCCTGCCCCTGTACTTGTACCGGGGCATAGTATCTTCCCTCCTTCTCCTCAAGGGGGCACAGATAATGCACATTTTTGGACAACTGGTGGGCTAATTTTCTGGTTTTGGACATTGCAAGAGAAGAAATTTGGGCAGACTTCTGTGGAGAGCCTTGGGAATCTGAAAGAAAAAGTTGGCAACTGGAGATCAGAGCCATTGTGGGTTCCCCTGGCTCCGGTTCCGGGCCGCCCCCCCCCCTTTTTGGAGGCAGTCACCAGGATGGGTTTGAACCAGGGGATTTTCTTGCTGTTGGTTCTGGGATGAGATGGTGGGCGGCGGTAGCTCAGTCTCCACATCTCCCCAGTCTGGATTTACATCCCTAGGGACCCATTTTTCTTTGGGAGGAGTTCCCCCCTATCTGAAGGAGAAGATCCTTTTCCCAGGATCTTCTGAGGATCCCTCTCCCTCAAATTGGAAGATCTGTACCTCCTCCTCAAACTGAGTCTGTTTGGGTCTTTTGTTTCTCCTACCCCCCCTCTGCTCCTTAGGAGGCAGACTTTCAGGGGCAAGAGATTTTGTTTCCGGTTCCTGGGTTTCCAGGGGCTGTTTACAAGTGAGGAAGGAAGCTTCCTCCAAGGCTTTACACCCCCCTTCCCTTTGTGCCTCCTCCCTGGGAACCGGTGAGTTATCGGGGTGCTGCCCCCGTCATTGTTCTGGAGCACCAGGTCCAGAGTTGGGTGCGTTCTGCGCCGGCATGCCGATCTGAGGGTTCTGCTGAGCCCTCAGTATGTGACCCAGATCCCGCGCCATGTTTTGAACCTGGCGCTCTAACTGGGAAACCCGCTCAGGCTGATACGGGGCCCTGTTTTCTCCCCTGTGCTGATCCCGGGAAGGGTAGCTATCCCTTCTTTGGTAGTACCCCTGGTTGGGAAGATTTGGATACCCCTCCACCCTTGGCCTCCCCTCTCCCGGATTCGGTTGTCTGGGCTCAGGGAATTGGGGAAAGAAGGGTGGAGGATTTTGGGGCTGGAAGTTGGTTGGATACCTGGGGAAGAAGTTCTGCCCAGGGTTTGGTGAGTTTCTGCCCTCCTGTGAGAAGTTGGGAGGGAAGTTCTCTGGGTTAGGTGCTTGGCTGGATCCCCCCCCTTGGGCTGGAGGAGTCCACACATAACCCAGGATGGGTCTGTTTCCCTTGTACCGGGGGCTTACATAATCAGGAGAGCGAGGGACCCCATTTGTGGGGCTGCCTCCCTGGCTCCCTGTCTGTGACTGGCCCGAGGACCTTCTGGGCCTAGCATTATTAGGTGCAGGTAGGTTTTTAGGCCCCCCATCTCCAACTCTAAAACGGGGGTGACCTTTACCTCTGCCACCTTGGCAGCAGCAGGGGTGTTGTTGGCTTTGGGGTTTTTTGGCGCATTATTTTTATTTTCTATTGGCTTCTGCACCTCATAGATCTGGGTCGCCTGTTCAATGACCCAGTCTAAAGATCTTTTCTCGTGAAAATCCCTCACGAGCTGGGTCATTATGTATTTGGGCAAGGCATGGAAAAACGTATTAATAAATTCTCTGCTATCCGTGCGCACCCTTCTTGTGGTCTGTGCAAAAGCACGCTTTAACTCCTGCACAAATTCTTGTGGGGCCTGATCCTCCCCACATTGTAAATTGTAGGCTGCCTTGCGAGCCTCTTGAGGATTTCTATGAGTAGAAAAATGTTTCAAGATGGCCGCCTTCTAGGTGGACCATCTTAAATGATTTTGGTCCTCCAGCCCCGCAAAGAAACTGGAGTATTCCGGGGAGAAGGTCCACTTTACATATTGAATACAGCTTTGGCTGTCCTTCAAATGGAAAGTCTCCATCATTTGCTCAAACAACTCTAAGTGCTCCCAAACAGAATACTTGGCGTTCTTATGATAAGGCGTGATGACGCTCCTGATTGCCTTAATCTGCTTTAAGGGGTCCTTAAGCAAGGCCCTTTTTGTCTTATTGGCCCTTTTGGTCCGGGTAACCCTGGTCCATTCATCTTCTGACTCAGAGGCACTGCTCCCAGAGGTTCCCGTCTGTTCTTCCAGGTTTTCCCGGATTCAGCGAGCCTGGGAATGGCTGGCAGAATGTGGGGACCTGGTCTCCTGTGTCCTGTACCGCTCAGAGGAGTCTTCAGATCCCTCCTTGCTGCCGGGATTTGATGGTTACCCCCCCCCCCACTGACCTAACTGGGCAGAGGTTTTCAGGATGCCCTTAATGGGCCTACTCTCCTGGGGTTCCCCATCAAATTGCACTGTGCTTGGGTGCCCATACCCGGATGCCCGCCCCTCCATTCCTGGGTGGTACTGGCCTATGAGCCCCATGCTTCTGGCTGGATAGTAATCTGCCATCCCTGTGGCCCTGTGCTCATGTGCGCCAGGGGACATGGGGGTGGCAGAGTCCAGGGACTGAGAGAAATAAAGGCCTCTGGTACTAGGGCTCCTGGGGTTATGCTCAGGAGTTTCTCTTTCCCAGCGAACCTCATCTCTATCCGCCCCTGCTCCCTGTTGCAATGCAAGAGCCTGCGCCTTCAGTTCCTCAGTTAAGGCCTTACTAGACTCTATCAGTCTCTCCTGCATCGCTACCTGTTGTTGGAGTCTATCATTGTGCTGGCAGAGAGCCTCATTCTCTCTCTGTGCCTCCTGATTGGTCCTGGAGCACTGGGCCAGCCTTTGCTGCAGGAGGGTTACCTCCTGAGCTGTGTCCCTATTGGCCTGCTCCTTTCTTGCCAGAGCATCCTCCACCCTCCTGGTGTGTTCTAACAAGTTCTGGCGTTCTTTTTGGAGGTCACCCAGCCCCTGGAGGGCCAAGTGATTTTCTTCTGTTTTTCTTTTTAAATGGCAGACTTCCTGGCCTAAGGCGTCTCTTTCCTGGCTAAGAGCCTGCATTTGTGCCGCCAGGTCGTCCCTCTGCCTTTGAAAGGCACCAGCTTTCTGGCGTTCTTCATCAAACTCTGCCTGGGTATCCAGGTCTTTCAAAATCAGCTTGTTGCTCTCTGCCTTCACTCTATCTAGATGACTTTGCAGGGTGGCTACCTGCTCCGTGCATGCCCTGTTAAAGTCTAATTGTTGCTCCAGCTTTTTCTGGCTCTGCAGTAAGGAGTCCAAACTGTCTTGGTGCTCCTTCTGCAGGGCCAGAAATCTAGTATCCTGGTCAGCCGTTTCCTGTTGCAGTATATCCATGTCCTCTTTTATTTTAATGATATACTGCCTACTATCATTTTCTGACTCCTGGCTCCTCTGCAGCCTCTGCTCAGAAGAGTCCAGATCAGATTGGGCCTTCTGTAATGCCAGCAGTTGCCTACTCGCCAGATCTTGGCCTTCAGCACATTTGTCCTGCATGGCTCCCATATGTAAATATAAATATGCCGCTACCCTGGCAATCTTGTTGTGCTCATCCTTGGCCTTAGAGGACATATATAGTTCACTCAGGGCCACATGTAAGGGACCCTGGTCTCTCCATATATCTGACCCTGTTTCCGTGATCTGGGGTGCGATTGCTTGCAACCAGACCGTCTGGTCCTGATGAGTCCACTCACCTCTCACAAATAACTTATGTAAGAAGTGCTCTCTGGCTATTTTCATGTCTACTAAGGTCGTCATTCTAGAGATTTGAGTTCCTTCCTGACTTACAGAAGTTTGTATTTTATTTTTGCAAAACAGACCTTTTCCTTAGAGCGTTCCTTTGAGGAGTGCTTTACAGCGTAACACAGCGTGGTGATCCGACCGGATATGTATATCTGGTCAGCTGGCACGCTGTATTAATCTGCACAAATGGTAGATCTAACCCAAACGTCCCGCTCGAGCCCCCAATTTGTAAGAGGATTCAATTCAACCCTACAGCTAAGTCAACGCCTAGTCTAGAATACTGAATGAAAGCCCTTATTGATATATCTTTATGTCCAGTTCATGCGTTCTGGATGACTACCCCTATATAACACCCCTCTCTTGGAATCCCCCTGACCCCACTGAGCCAAGAAGTAGTTCTGTTTCGCAAGTTTAAAAGGTTTATTTGAGAATTGAAAAAATATAGATATATATCACACTTTATAATAAATTAATAATTGGATATCACACTTAATCTGATCAGTAATCAATAATGGATAGTCTGGCACTAGCACACTTGTGAATAGGAACAGAAGAATAAGGTGGTAGAGAATACTTAATATATATAAGTTCAGATGGATGTAATTTTGAATGAAAAATGCAATACAGAAAATACTCAATATGATTTCAACAAAACAATGTAATCACTTTTCTCTGGCAATCCCCTCCCCCCTTTATGCAATGCAAGGAAATGGAAGGAAAGCACACAGTTCTCAGAAATGCAATCAAATGTAATTCAGTTCACCCCAGCAAGCTTAGACTACAGAAGTTTGAAACACAGGCCCAAAATGCTTTTACATGTGCTGGCAATGAAGTGAAAAATATGCTAAAATGCTTTTAATTCCCTCTAGAGGTTCAGGGTGAGTGGTATCTAGTTAATATTAGTCCAGGCTCACTCTAGCAATGATTCAGGGATGGTTCTTAAGAGGCAAACGAATTTTTAGCAAGGAAAGCAAAAAAAACTGCTGTTTTCACACGTGGAGAAATGTGCAAATCGCGGCAAATTCGCGAGTGCGTTTTTTGCGATTGCGGCAAAAGTATCGTGGGGGGGTATGCGGTTCTATGTTCGTAGGAAAGCCACGATTCCAAGCTTTCAGAGGAAAGTTACTGCAAGTCTCTAAGACAAACGGTCACGGAGATATGAGCGATATGGTAAAGGTCGTTTTTCAGATTTGAAATTTTAAAGTTCAAAAAGACAAGTGACAGCTAGCAACTAGAAAATGACAGGTGACAGTTAGGAGGCAGTTCTGGTTAGATTAAAATAGATTGAATTATATTATTTTAACTAAGAGATTGGTTCTGCACAGTTCTGCGAGGTACTCACAATATATTTTTGAAATAAATGGGCCTCGCCACGGATCTGGTCAGGTTTTCTTCACTCGCCACGGACGGTCTCTGCGCACAGCGTCTGGGTCAGCTCTCTAGTTCTGCGAACAACGATCTGGGTCAGCTCTGCTCTGCCTCTGGTTCTGCGAACTGCTCTGCTTTCTCTGGGTACAGCACTGCTTCTGGATCTTTCTGCACAGCTTTCTCTGGACCCAGCGCTGATCTGCACGGCTCCTGGAAGTTGCTATCGCTGTTAGGTTTGCTGGATGCTGAGGCCCACTGAGAAGAGCTCTCAGTTTGTGGGTTTAGGCCCTTGCTTTGAGTTCTGAATCAAGTTCTTTGGAGTTTTAAAGTCTAAGTATTGAATCTAGTATCTTCTGGATGTTGTGTGGTCCGGCAGAGCGCGTTGCAGCAAATGGAATTGAATGTCCCTATCTGTCCTGACTGTCTGCTTTTATGTGTTTTGAAAATGGGTGTGTGTGCAGCATCACTAGGCTCTACCCCTCTCCACTTGTCATTGGCCACTTCATCCTCTTCCCCTTGATTGGGGGAATGAAATGGAGTGTCATCATGATGAGGTCTGTTTATGGTACAGAGAACCCTCCCCTGTCAAATTACACACAATCTATATTTTGACCCAAAAGACATATTTGCACAGGTACACATTTGTTTAAAATTACATGCACCCATCACATATCACAGGAGGTATACCCTGTCCAAATCTGCTCTTCCTGGGAGCTTGCATTCAGAAATGGCGACATTTGCACTTTTTAACTGGTTTCGCAATATCGGACATTACCCCAAATTTACACACATGTGCGCAAGGAGTATGGACATTAATTGATGAAGTGTCAGATTTTTAACATGCATACATTTTAAGTAATACCCTCTTAACTGCTAGCTTGCCCCCAGATCATGCCACCGGTTCTAAAAACCTCTTAAAATGTGGGCAGAAAAATCACAAGAATTATGGTATCATTTAAATAATTTTCACAAGTCCGCTCTATGAATGATCCATCTTTTTAGAGTTATGTTCTGGCCCCAAAGGGGTGTGGTTTCCCCCCAGCACAAGGTTGAATTTCTGGTTTTTCCAGTTCTGCCAAGCCAGCTTGCTCTCACAGGCAGTGCTCCTCCCCTTTCCTTCAGGAGGAAGCCACTTTACGGCCCCCGTAATAAAACATTTGCCTGAGTCAGGACAGGGCTTTGTTCAATTTCCTGCAGAGCCCAGGTAATTCAATCAGGGAAGTGTCATATCCCTTTTGGTGGGAGCAGCAAAAGGCAGGTAGGCCTGGGAACACAGCTGTTGTGCAAGTCTCATCTCCTGTCGGGGGTAGCTGGTGGGCAGAATTCAGTTCCTTAAGCCAGGCCCCAGCTAATGTCACTTTTAGTTACCCAGTTTTCTGCATTCAAATAAACTAACCATTTTTTACATATGCAGCTAAAATGCTGATTCTAAGTTTAAAACTATGACATTTAAACAATTGCAACCTATGTGACACTCAAAAGTAGGTCACTCATTTCTTTTAAACATTTAGATTTTTAGTGTCTTTCAGTCCAAATTTACTTAAACTGTGTCATGATCACAGCAAAAGTTCCTACAATTGCGTCCAAAAAGAATTGGTCTTCAATCTACCATTCGTGGATGTTAAGAAAAAGCAACTCAGGGCAGTGTTAGGCATGGGCAGTACTTCCCAACACTCAACAGGGCTGCCTGGTTTATGCTGGTAGAGTGCGCAGTGTAGGTCTAGTTGTTTTCTCTCTCCTCCTATTTAAGCCCCTCCCCTCGAGCATTCCCTGCTTCGCGTTCGGAAAGAATCCAGTCAACGCTTGCCGCTGTCCAGCTTTAGGTCCTGTCACGTTCCAGCGCCACTAGTTACACTTCCCTTTCTGTCATTTGGTTCCCTTTTCAGCCCGTTATTGTTTCCCTGAGTTCCCTGCAATTCCTACAATTTCCAGTCATAGTATCTTCCACAGTCGGTGTTTGGAACTCTCGTCACAGACTTCATTCCGGTCACTCCTTTAGCCCCGTCATTTTCCAGTCACGGAACGACTTCCATAATTCAAGAGTTTCCTGTCAGAAATGTTTCGCAAGTATCTTTGCTCTTATCCTCTGAAGCAGCATAACTTTTCCCATGATATTGTGAAGTTCAGTGTTGCGTTGTAATCAGTTACTGAGCATTTGTTGCGCGTAACGTATGGAGCTGGGTTTGCGCTTCATTAGCTACTGAGTGTTCCTTAGCTTTGGATCTTAGTTTGGCGTGTGTTCTTTACATATTGTTTGAGTTCGCCACAAGCCTTGTATGGCATGTTTGCCGTATGCTTTTTCACTTATTTTCAAAGGCTTGAACGCTTTCGGGGTTGTGAGTGTGTTTCCTGAGGTAAATTCGTTTTCCGGTTGTGGTGCCCATGAATGCGTGGGTGTAGAAATTCCTCTCACACTTTAGGTACTCCTAAATTTCCCAGTCCTAATTCCAGTCACTTCAGTCCGGCGCAGTTATCTTGGTTTCACACTCTTATCTGTTGTGTGATTATTTGTGCGCTGTACCTTTCCAGTTTATTGAACATTAGTGAAAATTTCCTTCCTAGCTACATTAGTTAGCACCATCTCCCCTCTTCAGAACTAGCGCCCCTGCACAGATGCAGGATGGAGAGCTAACAACATAAATTCCTAAGGTAATTAGAAAAGCTGAAGTGTTATATGAGAGTGTAGAATTAGTTTAAACTCCATAGAAGTGCTAATCAAAATTCTTAGAAATCTCTTGTGTTTGTCCTAGGAACTCATATTCGTATGGTTGAAGGGAGGATTGGGAGCTACACCAATTGAGAAGAACTGTGTTACGTAGTTCCATCGTGAGTGTCCCCGCAGAGTCCAGGTAAGCGTTACAAACTGCTGAAATCCACAGCTTAGCCAGTCTTGTTATAAACCTTCAAGTCACTTCAGAATATAACTTTACATTGTATCCACCTCTCAGTAAGTCTTTCTTTGGCCTGCTTTGGGTTCATCTATTCAGTTTTACACAAAGTCTGGTGGTTTTAAAACGCCGGCTTTCTGATAGTGGTGAGTACTGGTAATGCACCCATTTTTGGGATTTAAGAAAATGAATTCCCCACAATTCTAGGTTGCTTTTGGCAATCAGCATTGCCATTCCCAATGGTTTCAGACTACGGTGTGGGTAGTCCAATGGTGGTTTTAGGCAGTGTCCTTCTGTGCCCATAACATCGGCAAAAATGGGTGGCAGCCTATTCTTCATGCCTTTCCCTGGGCATTTTCTGGGAAGCTCTGGCCATCATGATGTTTTTAATGCCGGTACTGCACAGTTTTTGAGGTAGGGCTCGGATGCATGGGTAAAAACATCCCACAGACAGGTATTTGAGACGGTTAGTGGAGTCGTGGGTCAGAAGATAGACCTGGTCCCGATGATGGCATTGCTATGTTACACTAAAATGTTACACAAACACACCTGGAGGTTGGCTGGGCTGCTCCTGATACTAGCCAAAAGACGGGTAGCTATATTGCGGGGTGGGGGGGTGGGGGGGAAGAGCCCAAAATTTCACATTAGAATACAGATGTATTAAATTGTAATGATATGGAAAATGGATGGGATTCGATGAATTGCAGCCGAAGTAGCAATAGGAATATGTGGGACGCCTACACGCACCTCCTGATCGGACAGTCTGATACTGGGGAGAGAGACTCTACCGCATCTTAAGTGAATATTGAAATGAAGGAGGGAATGCGCCAAGAAAGGAGCACATAAACGAACTTATGGGAGGCATAACCATACCCACAATATGACAGGAAGAACTGGACGCAAAATTGGTCAATGCAAATATTACTGAAGACGAACTGCTCAGAATGTAGTAAAAGAATTGTGTGACCGTGCCAGGAGTGGGTGGGGGGACAGTGGCAAAGTTTAGCACACAGTGCTTGTTATATTTTAAATGCTAATAAAAAGAATGAAGAAAAAACACTTAAATACGTTTCTGCGCTTGCCATCCTCTATAACTCCCAATGAAGCTAGAAAATGCTAAAAGAAGAAAACAGCACCAGGATCACATCAGTAACCTTCACACGGAGAACTACAATGATCTGCCCTCTCTTAGATCATATTCCAAACACACATGCATCCGCCACTGTGCCTACTCACCACCATCATGTGTGGCCTAAACAATCACCCTGTGCACGGCATCCCCACCTCAGGCTTGTTTTTGTTAAACAGGTGTGCTTATGACACAGTCACAAAAATAGAGGGCCACCATCAGAATCTCCTCCCCGCTGGCACATGACGTCCTCCACCATGGACATTCTCCCAGTGCTTAATTGGTGGGGGTGTTTGCCAGAGCTCAGCCCTGGCACTTATGTTTGAGCCCGGGCACTTATTGTCTCACTTTAATTATGAAGTGGTGATAGTCAGTGCATTCTGCAACCACAATGTGCAGGTGCAAGCTGTAGTGTAAACCCGTATATCGCGACACTGTGGGGAGCACCTATGGGTGGTGGCAGCAGTGGTGGGGAACTGCGCATCCGCAGTGTCACAGGATGGCTAGAAGATATTTGGGCCTTGGCACTTATTTCTTTACAACTTAAGCACTGCATTCTCCAACCATACACACTTACACCCCAGCACTCTAAGCATGGATTACCTGAAGCCCAGAGTCACACAACAAATCACCCTAAAGCAACTCTATGGCACTAGTAGATTATTAAAATTATTACAGTCTACAAGACAATATTCTTCTCTACTGCTGTTACCCTAAACATTATCCAGTATTCCAACAAGCCTGTCAGGAAACTCAGTATGCTAAGCCCTTGCTGCTATGGGTTGGGCTCACTAGCCAGGAACCAAAAAAGTGATGGGTGGAAGGTTTTGAATTAATCTGAACCAATGGCATTGCTCTGGGCAACCTTCAACACCACTGTTTTTTAGCCTGTCTGCGCCATTGCAAAAGGGGTCCAGCCATATGCAAATCAGTCAGGTACTGCCACTAATGGGAGCAGCCCTGCCCGAATTGCTAGGCCAGGTCCCCTTTGCATGGAAACACAAGCAACCCCAGACATGTTTCGGCCTTGTTGGGCCTTCTCGGTGAGGTGCAGCTTGGTTCCCTATGGCGCAGCGAGCAACGGACCCACGTCTGGGCATACCCTCTCTCACATAGGGAGAGAAACTGAAACCAAAAAAGTGATCGGTGGAAGGTTTTGAATTAATCTGAACCACTGGCTTTGCTCTGGGCAACCTTCCACACCACCGTTTTTTAGCCTGTGTGCGCCATTGCAAAAGGGGTCCAGCCATATGCAAATCAGTCAGGTACTGCCACTAATGGGAACCATCTCCGGTTCCGGAAGCACCTCAAGACCTTCCTCTTTTCTTCTGCCTTCGCTCCCCCTCTCCCCTGCTGATCTGTTCTCTCTTGGCACCGTGCACCTGGCACCCTCTGTGTTTTGGGCCCAGGTACTTGCTCATCCTGCCACCCTCCCGCACTGCCTCCGGGCCACCCCTTGCACTGGGGTCTGTATCTGTACCCATACAGTCCCCCCTTTTTCTTCCTGCACTTATCGGACCTACCCTGTCTGCTGCCTTAAACCTAGCACTTGGAAATTGCTGGCTGCATTACCACTGTTTGTTGCCTTTATTATTTATTTATTGTTATTTATCTGTTTCTCCTCTGCTTCACACTTTCCACCTCTCCCCCCTCCCATGCACTTTTCCCCTTCCCCCTCTCCCATGCACTTGCGCGTTCTCAATGTCACTGGGCCTAGTAAGATCGCGGTTTTGTTCTCCCCTGTTCCCCTCCCTTGCCTTGTCACGCTCTGAAACACTTGTGTACGAGCGCAATAGAAATAAAATATCAATCAATCAATCAAACCCTGCCTGAACTGCTAGGCCAGGTCCACTCTGCATGGATACAAGGGACCAAGCCTGATTTGCATATGGTCTTTCCCCTTCTGTAATGGCTTGGCAGGCAAAGAATGATGGTCTGGAGGGTTGCCCAGAGGAATGCCAGAGGTTAAGACTCATTCTAAACCTTCCAGCCATCACCTCTTTGATTTTGCTTTGTCACCCCGAGTGGGACGGGTATGCCCAGACGGGGGTCCTGTGCCTGCTGGGCCTGGAGATCAAAGCTACTCCTCACTGATGAGGCCCAACAATGCCGAAACATGTTTGAGGATGCTTGTGGTCTCGTGCAGAAGGGATGTGACATAGCAGTTCGGGCTGGACTTCCCCTTTTGGGGTGGGACCAAGCCTGATTTAAATATGGTCTTTCCCCTTCTGTAATGGCTTGGCAGGTGAAGAACGATGGTCTGGTGGGTTGCCCAGAGAAATGCCAGAGGTTAAGATTCATTCTAAACCTTTGATCCATCACCTCTTTGTTTTTGCTTTGTCACCCTGAGTGGGACGGATATGCCCAGACGTGGGTCTCGTGCCTGCCGGGCCTAGAGACCCAAGCTACTCCTCACTGATGAGGCCCAACAAGGCCGAAACATGTTTGGAGATGCTTGTGGTCTCGTGCAGAAGGGATGTGACCTAGCAGTTCGGGCTGGACTGCCCCTTTTGGGGTGGGACCAAGCCTGATTTAAATATGGTCTTTCCCCTTCTGTAATGGCTTGGCAGGCAAAGAACGATGGTCTGGAGGGTTGCCCAGAGCAACGCCAGTGGTAAAGATTCATTCTAAACCTTCCAGCCATCACCTCTTTGTTTTTGTTTTCTCACTAGAAAGGACACAGGAGTATATCAGCCATGGCTGGCGTGGTCATGATCCCTGCCTTGGAGATTAACTGAGTAGCATTAAATAGTATAATAGCAACACCTACAATTTAAAGTTCCATGAAACCGCAGAATCTATAGAAAAGCTAATTATTAAAATTGCTTAGCACCTGTTTAAAAAAAGGTTTATAACTCGGCCACAGATATGAAACAAACACTATTTACAGGCATTCATATTCTTCGGGATACATTTTTATGTACTTAATATTTCAAGGTAAATTCATTCTAGCACACTTAGCATTTGTACCTGATCGTTTACACAGTATGACTGAGTGTATTCTTATAACATTGTACATCTTGTACTTAGTCTTGTTGTAGCTACCTGAAATATGTTGTGTTCGGGTGATTTGTTCCGTATTGAATTTACCCCAAACCAAGCCAGAAGGATTTTATGAGCATTCAGCTTTTTGTGGGCTAATTGTGCTTTGGACCCTGGTGGTATTGCTAGTGTGTGTTTTAATTCATATTAGGTAGATGGTGTCTCTCTGAGTGTGTCAGGGTCCCATCTCAACCATTGGGCCGCTCGTCTATGCTGTCTATGCGGTATGCAGTTGTGTGAAGGACTGGGTGGGAGGAGTTTACTTCTGAAGAATAGCACTGTGAAAGTAAACATTTTGGGGTGGCTGAACATGAATGTAGACATCTGTGCACAGGGAGGGCATGTGTGCCTACGTGCATATGTTTGTTTGTTATCTGTGTTTTTATAACCACAGGACGCTTTACTGGACTCAAATAGGATTGCAACCCTTCTTGAAAAATACCGGTTTTAGTTGTCTAGCATCAAAGTAGTTCTTCTGTCCATGTAGACTGACATATCAAAAGGGTTCCAGTATAGCTCCCAAATAGCTGACTATCCTGCCACTGGTTCTGATTTTGTTGCATTTACAAATGGACAATTTGGCAGACTGGCTCCGTCAGAGGGTCACGCCAAGCTTGCCCTGTTTAATCAAATGCCCCTCTCCTCCTTCGATGTTTTACTTCGGGTTTAGGTACCGACCTTTCAGATATTTTCTTTTGACAATAGCATGCTAACTTGCTATTCCTATTTCGGACCAGACGCCCTACGTTCTGGTTCTGGCGGCATCTTGCAGGCTCGCCATCAGGAGGTTCCTTCAACGTGTCCTGTAAAATGTCTGTCACTGCTTCGGCACACTGGCCTAGGTGGCATGAAATCAAAAAGGGACAACATAATTCACAGTTGGTACACATTCAGTTTCCATTTTGTCAGCCGTGCACTGTGTTTAACAACCAATAGACCAACTTCTATATTATCTCCCAACTTAATATTTACTTAATTACCTTCTGGGGGGGGCCATCTCGAACACCACCTCTATTCCTCCCAAGCTGGGCACTGCCTGCCTGCAGTAGATGGGGTATGCGGGTGGTCTTGTTTTGATGGACCTCTCGCCTTGGGGACTACAGGCATCCCTCTCCCTTCTGAAAGCCTATTCTGACATCAATTCACTTATTGTGAATATCTCCAAAACCAAAATCATGGTCTTCAGCCCAGCTCACGCAAGGGTTAAAACTACCTGCTGGGAGATGGAGGGGGTTCCAGTTGGAATATTCATTTCTGAGCATCCACTTAGACTGTAAGGTGAGGGGAAAAAGTGTAAAGATAGCAGAGATGAGCTTTAATATGGATAGGGACAACATCCAGTTCAAGGTGGACCGTTTCTATTGAGGTCCGAGGAGGAAGTCTCAGCAATCTCTTTAGTAGATACCAAATTTGATTTGAGTAGATACCAAATTAGTAGATTTGGAAGATACCAAATGCCCCACCAAATACCTTGAAGGGGCTGATAACGCGAGCAAGCATGATGTCATCTAGCCACTTAGTGAGACTTAGTATCATCGTGATAAACCGGCTGGCACTAGGGCTGGAGCCTGTCATAGAGGTGCTGCTCAATGTTTTCAAAGGGATTATGAAAGCTACCTAGAATAGCAACAGCCGAGAACAGCTAATTGTTAATTTAGCAACAAAAACCAAAGCTACTGCTTTTGTTGAATATCTGCAGGAACGGGAAAAAAGCCAACCTATATACATCGCTCTGTGGGCAATAATTTGGTATGGGACTACCTTAAACTAAAATGTAACATTGTGAGAACACTAGAGACAGTGGGGGCTTGGCTTATGATACCGAGGGACAATAGACACTGTCGGCTGTGTGGGGTACCCCAATTGGAGTCTTTCATTCATCTTTTGTTGTCCTGTGATTCTATTTAGAATCTTCGGTGGAATGCTTTGCTAGCTGCTGGCCTGATGGGACCACACTCCACTGCTGAATTGTGGTCTATGTTCATGAATGGAAATCATGAGGCTAGCATCATTTACTTTACCATTCTGTGGAGGAAAACAGTGGCCATTTTGGAACTGCTGTCTTGAACACTTGATGTTCTGGTCCTCCTTTGCTATGGCTATCAGCTTGGAGACTGTGCTGCTTAATTAACTAAGTTGCTGCATTTTATTTGTTTTTTGGGTTTGTCTCCTTGATCTTGTTTTTTTATTGGATTTTACGCATTTGATTACGATCTGTATTAAAAGTTGCTAATTCTGCCACTGTATAATACTACATACAAAATAAACAAAATGAATTACCTTAAATCACATTAATGGCGATGTGTGAGTATGCTTGCCCTTTTTGCAAATTAATGCATTTAAAGAAGTATGATGGGAAGGAACACTCTTGGATAATATAAAATCACCATCTGTTCTGAAATGTTAGGAAGAATCAAGCAAACGTTATGCCATAGCCAACTTCGGCCTCTTATCACCCTGAAATTCTTTCATTGGAAACAGACAGTAAGTGCCTGACACCACACACTATGAAGGAGGCACGCATTTCAAAGCCACAGGATATTGCTATTAGTCTCTTAATGTAAAAATATGTACGGCTGTAGCCTATATAATATACAAACTTATATACCTGGCGTTGCCCGGGATTTCATGTTTTCATAGGTACCATTTGTTAGAAACACCTTAAGGTAGCTTTATGCTTTTCAGAAAGGCTCCATAAGAAAGGTGAAAAGAAAAAATGCACTGCATTTTTAGATTATTTAATATTTTTAAAATGTTTTCTTATAAAGACTCCACTAAGCCATTTTTTGTTTTTCTTAAAAACTCATTCTGAAACTTATAACTGTACATGAGAACAACATGGAGATTCCTGAGCAGCAAGATGGGTGACATGATGCCGACAGTATCAACAACTATGGACCTAAAGTTTAATTCCACCAAAGTACATGTTCATTGTAAGGTTTGTTCATAAACAACATTTTCTGTTTTTCCAGTCGGTGCATAGACATACAACTGATTTGGGGAACCCACTCTAGAACACATGGCATATAACTGCCCGTGGGAGAAAAATGGAGATTCCAAGTTGGCAAAAGTGCACTGGATTGACTGGCCCTGTGCCTTGTTGATCTTGATACCGAATGCCAGCCTGACCGGGAACTGTAGGCGCTTGAAACTGAATGGCATATCGGTCAGAATGAGTGAAATGCGGGGGATGAATTCATCTACTCCTTTTCCCTTCCCGGTCAACACTGTTGCTTCAATTCCGTTGCCGGCAATTTTTTCATGCACACATGTCACACCTCTTTATATAACAAAAATTTGGAAACTTCTGAAATGCTACCTGCCTTCACCTTCGCCTCTCAGGTCCATTCACCTCTGCCAAGCCACAAACCATCAATTTTGGACTATATATATATATATATATATATGCACTGTACACAACCATTCCTGATGAAATCGACTTGCAGGAATCACACACAAATCGATAATTGCTGCCATGTATATTGTCTCCTAATTTGCACAGTAAAGTGGCTACTGCAAAGAAGAGGTTGTAAAGATTAAAGTGTTGCTCTGAAACCTAAATGCACTCCACTGCAGCCTGTTCCCAATACCCCACAAATATTTGAAGCAAATAAAATATTTTGAAAAACCATCATGCTACATCAACCATACTGAAATTTGGTGGCAAAATGTGCCTCTGCAATTGGAAACCAAAGCAATAGGGGTTACAAGGGCTTCTATTTTCAGTTAATTCTTAATTTTGAGAATCCGGGTGCCCTTTAATAATGGCCCTGTCCCCAAATACCCAAATCTAAGACCTTGGCATTGATGATACCCTAAATAACTTGTAGTGTTGTCTTCAATTGTTCTTTTTCTCTTCACAATTGGGTACTATTTAGCAATAAAAATCATATTGTCTAACCAATAGTAGGAGAAATCGAGGTTTACTATGGCTCTTCTAATTAAAAGGAAGTTCTTTTGGCAGGCACACCCAAAGCAGTCTTTATGAGACACTGCCTCACCTGTGTTAAAGGATACATTCTGTTTTTATTGGTGGATTCTGTCAATGAGTGGTTGAGGGAATGAGGTTGCTTGCAGAGCAAGTGTCATGCGAGTGAACTTTAAAATAGTTACTACAATGCCCATCATTGTATAAATTACAATGAAAGGTAACAATGGCTTCCTGATTCAATTGCTCTTCAGGTGTGTGGCATGTAGTCGGCATTGCCAGATCACCACAGAATTCATATTGCAGCGTCTTGGTGATTTACACAGAACAGATGGAAAGGTTCAGAAAACAAGGCCTGAAACGCACATTTAAGAAAGTATCAAAGGACGGTATTCAGCCCTACAGACGAGGGGTGTGACGGCCACTTTTACTCCCTAAAAATAGGCAAATACTCCCAAAAAATAAACATAGGGAGTAAGAATACTCCCAACAAAAATGGGAAACAGACACATATGAACATGTGCTCCATAAATTTCTTTGGACCGCAGTGCAACGTAGTACCACAGGAAACCATTTCCAATATTAATGCCTTATCGGTAGACATAAACATGTACCTTTGTGTATGAATAACTAGGTGAAAATAAATAATGATTACAAAACCATTTCCGTTTTCCACTTAAAACATAGTTGTACTCGCTTATAAAATGCTTGCATTGGCAACTGAACTTACATTTTTACCTCCTAAAAACAATCTTACTCCCAAATTTAAAAAATAGGGAGCAAAATACCTGCACTTCCAAATCTTATCTGGAGCACCGACTGTATTGCTTGTGAAGCTTACATCACTTTATCACATGGCCAGTGCCAATCATTGCCGCAATATAGCAATTTATCTGATCTGGATACTTGTTTTAACATTTAGTTCCATGTCACCTACATGAATGGAACATTGTTTAGAAAGAATGAACTTCAAACAACACCTTGAACAGGTGTGAACAAATTGGACTTTGAATCAGAGCTGGGACCAGAGCAAAAGCATAGATGGTGCATCCAGGGTTCATGGGGGAGGGAGGGTTATTCCTTCATTTAAGTGCTTGGGATATCATACAACATAAACATGTTTGTACACACGCGAAAAAATATATAAACCAACAATTTCACATGACAGGTTTGTGTGTTGTTTCCGCAGGGGTGTAAGTGGGAGGTAAAGAATCATTACACACAATTAACTAATTTTCTAATATTAAGGTCCATTGCGTACAGTACTCCCATTGCTGTGCTGCAATAGATGCGCATGACAGTACAACCATATGTCATTGGGTAGATTCGTAACAGGCTGGAGCGCAGCGTAAAAGTCCTCCTTTTCATTGGCAGGTGTACGCCAGTTCACAAGTGTTGGCAGCATCTTTTGCTTCCATCTCAGCTATATTGCCCTATTGGCCAAGAGTACCCAATATGAGGAAACTTGTTCCTCAAGACCCCTCCTCACTGTAGCAGCCCAGCGGGGTCCAACAGGGATCGCCCTTTACTTCAGAGTCAATCATGAGGGATAATTCTACATGTACCCCGACCAATAAAATGTTAGCTGCGCACAGGACCAGAAAATGTGCATGTGATCCACCTATGGACTTACACCTGGGGCATCTTGAGATACTCCCCCCCGCCCCGCTGAATTTATTCAATATCACAGGCGTGCAATGAAATTTATGTGAGATCTTGAGTCGTATTCATCTGTACTTGGAGTAAAACGATACCTCTATGGTCAGTGTGCATGCCCTATACCACATCTCATCTGTGATGTCATGCCCGTGCTCTCCGACCACCCCCGCCATGACCTAGTTGAAGCCTCCTTAGTCTCATACAATACTGTGATAAACTTATTACATAGCTGTACCGCATACATTAAGCCTATGTACTTGTGCGAGGAGGGTTCTTCTATAAAACCTGGCCATTTTGCATCAAAGGCTGCTCGGACTCGCATATATAGAAGCAGGATTAGTGGGCTGTGACCCATGCGTTCCTGGAAATCCTGAGTGGGTGGTAAGATCCCTTTTTCTCCTCCGGCTTTCCAGGTTTCAGCAATATCACTGCATCCCTCAACAAGAGTGGTAATGTCCCACCTCCCGACAGCTCCTCCCACAGCTTCAGCAGTTGGGGCTCAGGATCTGCTTGTAATTTGCATAAAATTCGGCCCCAATCCTGTCCATTCCCAGTGATTTATTATTGGGCAGCATATCAATAGCTGCTATTATTTCTCCTAGCGTAACGGCTTCTGCGGTTTCCAGTTTGTCTCATTGGTTATTATTGATGTTAGTAGCGCTGCTATGTAGGCTATATTTCTACCAGGACGGCTTGCATAGAGGGCCTTATAAAACTGCAGAAATGCTTTTAAGGCTTCATTGTGCTCCGCACACAGCGCCCCCTCACCATTCCTCACTACCAAAAGGGCTTCATATCTCCCGGCCATAGCTGGCACTGCAAAGTAATTTGTTTCCCTTTCCACCAATCCCCATGTAGAGGAGCAGCTGCATGCACCTGCAGGAAACCCTGCCCCCCTACCTCCCATATGTCACCATATAACGAAGAACCTTATAGTTTTAAAACCAATGAGAACCTGTGTATCTAATGTTTCTGAAGATAACATGTTTTAGAGGTAGACGCATGTTGTCCACCTGACAGTGGGCAGACAATCACAATACTAGTTCCTATAGAAAATATACTCAGATGATCCCCTTAAGCCAATCCCGACCCTTAGTTGGTTTACATTATTGCCGCATAGTATGACGTCACCTCTGATGTATTTTTGATATCTAAACTATGTTTTGTGTGAAGATCACTGAGAGAACCTGAGCGCACGTCCGTTGATGTTCGTTGTAAACTCCCTGTTTTAGATAATTGTTAATAAAACAGTACTTTAGCATCTTCCTAAATTGGTTCGGTGATTTGGATTTGGAGTTATTGTGTGTGATCCCATCCATTACATATGCATTTTCCTAAAGGGCCCTAAGCTCACCCAGAATCTCCTATTTCATGCTGTTTTGTGTGCCTACGTCATGCCGGTGGGCAAGTTGTTGCTCCAGATCTTGTAGTTTCACTTCCACTTCCCCCAATTCCCTGCGGATGACCCAAGGGACCCCAAACTCTTGTATGCTTTAAAAGCCTGCCATAGCCTGCCAATGCTCCCAACCGTACCCAGGTTAGTGTCCAAGAAAATATGTATTTGCTCAAAGATGTTAGTGTCAAAAGCTATATCAAGCAGCGCCAGTGGTTTAAGCCTCCACAGCAATTTGTGGGAACCTCCCTACCCTAACCAGCAGTGAGCAAAATAGGCGAATGATAGGAGAAGGTGTGTGTGGGTATATTACATTCCTTCATCTGCCCCACAAGGCAGTCAGACACCACCCAATAGTCAATGGGCGATGACATATTGTGGACTGGGGAGTAGAATGTGTGCCCGCACTCAGTACCATGTATTTATCTCCAGACCCAGTATCGGCAATACCGATTTCGTGATGGAACTATTCACTGTACTGGACCGATCCAATCCAAAAAGTATTGTATTGATGTCCCCTCCCAATATCATTGGGATGATAGGTTTCTAAAAATATACCAATTGAAGTCTGGACTGTCCACATTCGGGCCATATACATTAACCACTATTATCTCCACACCATTCAACACTCCATGCACTATCACATACCTTCCCATTGGATAACTAAACAACGTAACCAACTGAAACCTCCCTGCTTCGTGGATTAACGTTAGGACCCCTGTAGACTGTGTGAAGTAGTCAGTAAAGTAGCAACACCCTGAACTTGTTACAAAAAGATGTCATGTACTGCCCTCTTGCAGTTATTGATATTGATATTTTATTTGATCCGCGGTCATACACAAGTGTTTCAGAGCGTGACGAGGCAAGGGGGGGGGGAACAAGGGAGAACCAAAAACAACTATGTTACTAGGTCCAGTGACATTGAGAACGTGCTAGTTCATGGGAGAGGGAAGGGGAAAGTGCAGGGGGGAGGGGAAGAAGTGGACAGTGCTCCGCAAAGGAATAAAACAACAACAGTGGTAGTGCAGCCAGCAAGTGACAAGTGCTAGGTTTAAGGCCCAGACATGGGGTGTCTGATAAGTGCAGAAAAGGGGGTTGGGGGGCTGTAGGGTTCCAGATGCAGACCCAAGTGCAAGGGTTGCCAGGAGGCAGTGCTGGTGTGTGGCAGGGTGAGCAAGTACCTGGGCCCAAAATCAGAGGGTAACCAGGTGCATGATGCCGAAGCAGAACAGATCAGCAGGGGAGAGGAGGAGAGAAGGCAGAAGCAAAGAGGAAGGTCTTGAGGTGCTTCTGGAACCAGAGATGGTTCTCCTCAAGTTTCAGAGTGGCAGGGAGGCTGGTCCAGGGGGAGGCCCTAGCCAAAGACAGAGATCGACCCCCAGCTTGTTTCTTTGAGAAACGACTGACCCTGAGGGAGTTGGAGGTGGAGGAGCAAAGAGCTTGAGAGGGAAGTTGTTTAGAGAGGGAGAGTTGAAGGTATATTGGACCCAGGCCCCAGAAAGCCCTGTGGACAAGGCAACAGGTCTTGAATTTAATCCTTGAAGCCACTGGGAGCCAATGAAGAGATTTCACGGTGGGAGAGATACAATCACAAGGCTTGAAGCCAATTACAAGTCTCGCTGTCATGTGCTGGATGAGTTGCAAAGGGCAGAGAGTAGAAGCAGGTAGATTTAGAAAGAGGCTGTTGCAATAATCCAACCTAGAGAGAACCAGGGCTCGAAAGACAGTGAGCTTCTGGGGGAAGGAGAGGAAAGGCAGAATACCTCTGAGGAGGTGCAGTTGGAAGTTTGACTTTTTAAAGACATCAGAGATGTGGGCAGAAAAGGAAAGCGTGGAGTCAAAGATGACCCCAAGGTTCTTAGCCTCGCAGGTGGGGGTAGGAGGAGGGCCAAGGGAGGCCAGCCAGAGAGTGACAGGAAAGGAGGGTGAAGGTGTGCCGATGAGGAGGATCTCCGTCTTGGCATTCAGGCAGAGATCGTTGGCAGCACACCACTCCTGAATAGCAGACAGGCAATCAGAGATGAGAGAAGGAGAAAAGGTGGCCGGGGGAAGCCTAAAAATGTGTCATCTGCGTAGCAATGGAAATTGGAGGAGGAAACAGCAATAAAATGGGCGAGAGTTGCCAGGTATTGGTCGAAAAGCCAGGGTGGGAGGTTAGACCCCTGGGGAACACTGCAGGTAGAGAGGGAGATAGAAGAAAGGAAGGACCCAAGTTGGACCTGGGAGGGTCGATCAGAGAGGAAGGAAGTTAGGCAGGCCAGAACCTGATCAGTGATACCCAGGTTATCACGGAGACGGTTGAGCAGGATGGTATGATTGACCGTGTCAAAGGCAGAGAAGATATCAAGTAGCATGAAGACAGAGGGGATGTTAGAGTCGAAGTTGTAAAGCAGATCTTCAAGGAAGTTCAGGAGAGCAGTTTCCATGCTTCTGGAAACTCTAAAGCAAGACAGATGGTCGTGAAGCCAACCAACAGAATCAGAGTGAAAGTTAAGCTGCGAAATGGCCAACTTTTCCAGGAAAGGAGTGATGGAGACCAGGCGATAGTTTGCCAGGAAAGAAGGGTCAGCTGTGGGTTTCTTGAGAAGAGGGTGCACAAGAGAGTGCTTCTGAGGGGAGGGGAAGGCTCCCGAAGTGAAGGAGTGGTTGCAGATATCGGCCATGGCAGAAGCAAGGGTGTCAATGTGGTCCTTGATGATTTTGGAGGAACAGGGAAGAACCTGTTTTGACGAGACTTTCATAGATCCGACTTGTCTAGAGACCTTGTTGGGGGAGAAAAGGGGAAAGAACAAGAAGTAGTATTGGGGCAGCTGCATGAGGGTCAGAGTTCGCAGAAGCAGAAGGGAGAAGAGGGGGAGGGGACGAGAGGGTGGACAGGATGTCCTGGATTTTTTAGATGAAGTGAGAGGCAAGGGTCGTGCAAAGGGCCTGCGAGTCAACAGGAGAGGTAGAGACTGTAGCAGGGTTGGCCAGATCCTTTCAGATTTTGAAGAGTTCGGCCGAGTTGTTAGATGCTGCAGAGACATGGGCTAATAACACTTGGACCTTGTGACTTTCAACATAGACAGAAGCATTCGAGCCTTCAAGGGGCTGTTCAACCCCATATTATTCCTGCTCATAAAAATCACAATGGCCAGCTGCAGTACTCCGCTATCCTCCACAACTCTGTCGCACGCAAACCATATCCTGATCCAAGAACTCAGACATGCCGCAACTGATGTGCACAATAACATTCATAGATACCCAAGCCTTTTTAAACAAATGTACCCATACCAACTTTCCCCCTCCCCGTCTCTCATCACATCCCCAACATATGCAATGTATCCCCTTAACATCCTAACTTTATGGCAAACCACCATACTGCAGACTAGGAAATGGAGGGGCACAGAGAGGCCGCAGTTGTGCCATTTCTTGAAGGATCAACCTGCTGAGCGGTAAACCCATTACTGCACCAGGACAAACATTCCCCACACCCCCTTAGGTAGACTGCAGCAGGGGAATATTCCTCTCAATGAATTTGACAGCTTCCTCAGATCACAGTAAAGAAACGCAGTTTTGATGGGTACATCATAGAATATTTGATTTGCCTTTCACGTAACAGTTTCTTCACTCCCAGAAACATTTTGTGCTTGTTTTGGACTGCAATGGAAAAGTATGGCTACAGAAATATTCTGTTCGAATCACATTTAAAGGTCATCCTTTCCCTCTCGCATATTTTAACAGCAAGTCTCTGTCACTATAGTTCAGAATTTCGGCAGTACATTCTTGATGGAGCTCCTGGGTGTGGCCGTGCCGCTAACGAGCGGTGAGCACCCTCCACTGTGAAGTAGTATGGTGACATGTCTGGGCCATCCAGGATCTTTTTCAAAGGCTCCTCCACAAAATTCTCAATTTTTCCCTGGTCATTGTTCTCTGGCACCCCCACCATAAGGATATTATTGTGGCTGGACCGCGACTAAATGTCATCACATTTGGTTGGCACTGCCTTAAGCTCTTTGCGGTTATGCTGGTTGGCAATGATCTCATGGCAAGGATGTCTGCCTCAGACCTACCAATCTTCTCCTTCGCCTCTGTTATACGGCCACTTTCTGCTTCCAATTTCGACTTTATTGCACGCATATTGGTCGTAATGTCATCCAGTTAATCATGGATCGATGAGAAACCCTCCTGCATGCTGTGCAATACTTGTCTCAAGTCAGGGTGTGTGTTCTCTGGTGAGGTGGCCCAGTCTGGGGCCGATGCAACCCTCTTCACTGGCCATGTGTTCCTATGCACTGACGTGGCAAAACCATCCCGGCTGCCCTGCCTTTTGCTGAGACTGCGAATCATGCAGCCATCAAGGGCTCACCGCTGCCAACCCAGACACAGCAGTCTGAGCAGCTCTGTAATCACTGTGTCGCCCAACCTACATGAATTGATATACAGCCCTGGCAATGTGCGATCCAAGATCACTGCTCCTCCGTTGTGGCGAGATGCAAGCTTTGTGGGCACCGAGAGGCTGTCACGCTCAACCCGCCCCGGCCTCTATACAGTTAGCCCTAAATACAGCCTCCAGCATTGCCTCCAGCAAGTCCCATCTAGATTGCGTCAGCCACCGCACTGTTTCTCCTAGCGGGTAGCAATCGCAGCAGATCTGAAAGGAGGGTTGACAAGATGCAGTGCCTGCTTCCACTGCTTGCTCTTGAGACGTCCGTAGGGCCACCATCTCCTCAGCTGCCCACCTCCTCTTCCCAGCTCAGAATGTGGTTGCAGTGCCAGTCACATGGTTTTCAAGGTACAGGGGCTCCTTCAACCTCTCACCTGCAGTGAGAGGAGGTGAGGGGTCCCTACTCGCTCACCTCATCCTTCTGTCACTGGTCACGCTCAGGCCTGTAGCCTCCACCGCCGCTCGGATCCCCCTGGCTCACCCACCGTACCAGGCCTACAAGTGCTCCACTTCCACTGACAGCTCAGTTAACAGCCCTCTGCCTCAGGGTGCTGCTGCCAACCAGAACAATGGTGTGTGCTGTGCCACTCATTTTATGCAGCAGGTCCACTCAATTTGAATGTTAATATTCGGTTGCAGAGCCTCTTCACTATGTGACCGCCATGATGGTCGCACAACAGCACCCCCACCCCTTCAATGGGGGGGTTTAAATATCAAAGCAAAAGAAATGGACAACAAGGCTGATAGCAGTTTTAATGGTGGATGTAAAATATTTGAGCCTACTGACTACCATCTTTCAGTCAGGCTATGCTTTGTATTTCACATCTATCAATACTGTGTTGCCTGATCATGATATACCTGCTATGAGAAAACCAACTTGCTACCAGTCACAATCCAAAGAAATTTGGACACAGCGCATGCAAAATGGCAGACATCTGAGCTCCATATGTGATGTTTGACATGTACATGTCTCATGAAAGGTCAAAGGAACTAGAAAGAAAACTGCAATCAAACTGCAGTCCTGAGAATCCCCTTGTATTTTTGTCAAGTTTCAAAGGTACTTGTGAGAGCAAACCTCTCTCTACTGTGATGAATCCTTAGATGTCGTCACTTCTCCTCAAGGGGAAGCCCCTTCCTATGAGGCCAGAGAGGTGAGGCGGCTACCCGATAGTCCCCCTGGGGGGTGGTACAAAGCGGGTGGATCTCATGGGTAGAGACTTACCCTCTGGGGACAAGGACAACCATCTAGGGAGAAGGCAGTACAACATCCCTCACCCTCCACCCACTTCCTTTACCTAAGCTCAGTCCTGGAGTACCACATTCACAACCCTTACTTCCGTACCACGCAATTCCATGTATATATGTGAGACTGAATACCCTAGACGAGGAAGAGTATGGATGATCTAATGAAAACATCCTTGACAGGTACTGAGACGAGGAGGTGGTGCGGAACAATGAAGAGTCCTCCTAAGAACTTGAATGAGCATTCTAGCTGTCATCGCTCATTCAACATAAAGAGCGAGGAAGCCACATAAGACCCAAATGAAGAAAAGGGAAAGCTGAGACCAACGGAAGACGCCGGCTTCAACCCAAAACGTATAAAGGGTTCTCGGGACGGTTGATAGGACCATAAAAGGGTTGTGGAGGTGGCAGGAGGGGAACCATATGACATTCCCTCAACACAGTGGCAAGTGGGAAGAACCTTTTTTGATACCAAAAGACATTGATAATTATCCATTAAGAAACAGAGAAACTCGGGTCTGAGACCCGCACCCACAAGGGAAGATCAGTACACAACATATTCCTCATGCCAATATTTGGCAGGGGAGTGAGCCAAGTCTACCAGAACAAAACAACAGAGAAACTGGGGTGTGGGAACTGCACCCACAAGAGAAGGTCAGTTTATGATATGTTCTGCGTGGCAGTATTTGGCAGGGGAGTGAGCCACATCTGCCAGAAGAAAGAAACAGAGAAACTCGGGTCTGAGACCCGCCCCCAAATGGGAAGATCGGTATAAGTTATCTTCTTCGGGGCAGTACCTGGCAGCGGAGGAAACCAGGTCTACCAGAACAAACCAGTAGAAGGTTAAAGTCTGTTTTGAACTGTGAAATAAACCTGAGAAAGGCCAGGAGAAGGGAGACATTTTCCCTGGTGTTGTGAACTGTGCAATAAGTCTGAGAAAGATCAGGGGAAGGGAGACATGCTGTCACCGGGATCTGTGATATCTTCGTCCGAAAGTGTATCTTCTGAAATCTCCCCCTCCCCCGACTCCTCACCTTCTTCTTCCTTCCAAGAACCCTTCTTTTCTTTTCTTCGAGTAGACACCTTTTTTTTATGAAGATAGGGACGACCCCGGAAGGAAGCCACCGTGCTCCCCAAGAAGGGAGAACAGGGGGCCCACCCCCGGGATCGACCAAAAGGGGAAAAAGCCTTAGGCACAAAAAACCCCTGTAGTATCGTTGGGTGTCTTGTAGACGTGGAACCAGGAGTACTTATAAGGTAAGATCTGGTAGCAGTGGCTGGAGACAACACGTGGAGTGAAGACTCAGAAACACAGGCAGTCCATTAAGAGGTCCGAGGAACTGGTACACAGGCTAAGTGAGGAAGTACTAATGCAGCAAGCAAAGGCAGTCCAGGGGAACAGGCCGGAGTCTGGTACACGGGAGGTCACAGAAGCAATACTGAAGGTAGGCGAAGGAAGAGCGGAGAGAGTAACAGACCGGAAAAGGAAAAAAAGCGGTAAGTGAAGATGGGAAGGTGGGAGGGGAAGCAAGATGGAAGGAGGGCAAGGGAGAATACTGCGAACCAAAAGAGAAAGGGAAAGGCAGACAGGTACAGCGGAAAGAATAACAGAAAGGTTCAGACAGGGTACGAGGACCCGACCAGCAGCAAGCGAGAGAGCAGCACGAAAGCCACAGGTAGCAAGCAACTCAGCCTACGGACGAAACCGGAAGCGTTGCAACGCGTCCGTGACCCGGAAGTGGCCGGTTAAAACACCGGGCCGCGGAGCGTCTAGCCAATCGGAATCAGAAAAAAGGGAACCAGGAAATAGGGGGCGTGGCCGAAGCGAACGAAGCTAGGTTCCGCGTCGCCAGCGGCTCCATAGACGCCAGGAACTCGGCGGTATGACAGTATGCCCCCTCCTATACGCTCCTCCTCCGGGTTTCCCTGGATGGAAAAAGTGGTATTTGCGAAGTAGGACAGGAGCATTAATGTGTGTGATGGGTTCCCAAGAGTTTTCCGAAGAAGGGTAGCCCTTCCACTTAACTAAATATTCCAGCCTGCCCTTATGATACCTGGAGTCACAGAGTTGGGCGACCTCATATTCAGCTCGAGTGGAACCCTGGGGAATAGGAGTCTGTCTAACCTGTCGTGCCCATGTATCAGCATGAAATGACTTAAGTTGGGAAGCATGGAAAACAGGGTGTACCCTTTTTAGGTTATTGGGTAGTCTTAGGCGAAAAGCCACAGGATTGATTTTCTGTATGATCTCATATGGCCCTAGATATTTCGGAGATAACTTGGAGGGATGTACCCAACGAGGTAAATATCTAGTGGAGAGCATAACTTGGGTACCCACATCCCATCCTGGTACAGGTCTACGATGTTTATTGGCTTGAATGCAATATCGGGCTTGGGCTGACTTAAGGCCTTCTTCTACCTTCTTGTGTGTCTCTCTAAGGAGGGAGAGTGAAGAATCTACTGAAGGTACGTTAGTAGAAAGGCCCGAGACAGGAAGAATGGAGCGAGGGTGAAAACCATAAGTACCAAAAAAAGGGCTGAACCCCAGAGCTGCATGTGTGGAGTTATTATAAGAGAATTCAGCTAGAGGGAGTAGTGTGCACCAGTTGTCTTGTTGGTTGTTGATAAAGCATCTTAAGTACTGCTCCAGGGTTCCGTTCAAGCGTTCAGTTTGCCCATTGGATTGTGGATGGAATCCAGAGGTGAGAGCTCTTTCAATACCTAGTCTGCTACACAGGGCCTTCCAGAACTGGGAGGTGTACTGACTACCCCGGTCTGAAATAATCTTGTTAGGTAGACCGTGTAACCGGAATATGTCTTGGAGAAACACTTCCGCCATCTTGGCTGCCGTAGGGACGCCAGGTAATGGGGAGAAGTGAGCCAATTTGGTAAATGAATCCACTACTACCATGACACAGGTGCATCCTTCAGACGGAGGTAAATCCACTATGAAATCAGTTGAAATTGTGCTCCAGGGACCCTTGGGTACAGCATTAGGTTCCAGTAGACCAATTGGTCTTTTTCGGGATGATTTACTCCTCAGACAGATGATGCATGACTGAACGTACTGCTCTACATCCTTTCTCATTGTAGGCCAATAGAAATGTCTTTGAAGATAGTCATGAGTACCAGCCACACCCCTGTGTCCTCCTAGTTTAGAGTCATGACACCAGACAAGTGCGGTTTTACGAAAAGCCGGAGTGGGTAGATAAAGTTTTCCTCCTACTAGGTAAAGACCGTTCCTGATTTCATAGGCCAGATCTTTAGAGTGTTTTTCAATTTCAAAACGACCTCCAGAATCCTCCTGTACCTGTTGAAGGAATTTAGAAATTATTCCGATAGTCCTGGACTGGGGAAACATCCGTTCAAGATTCGTCTCTGACTCTGACACGTAATCACACCGGCGGGAAAGAGAGTCGGCTACAACATTATTTTTTCCCGGGATGTAAGTTATGCTGAATTCGAATTGGGCGAAGAAGTGAGCCCATCGGGCCTGTCGAGTATTGTAACACTCGAACTGTTTGAGAACCTGTAAGTTCTTATGATCAGTCCTTATGGTGAACGGGAACCTTCCTCCTTGAAGTAGATGACGCCATTCTACACAGGCCGCTTTCATGGCTAGAAGTTCTCGCTCAATAACCGAGTAGTTCCTTTGGCTGGAGTTTAGGGTCTTCGAGAAATAAGCCACCGGATGTTCTGTACCCTGGATTTCTTGAAGAAGCACAGCCCCTATTGCGGCTGAAGAAGCGTCCGTCTCTAGAATGAAGGGTAGATGTTGGTTTGGTTGTTGTAAAATGGGTGCTGAACAGAAGGCTTCTTTAAGAGTACCAAAGCTGTCTTCTGCCTCCGTTGTCCATTTAAATGGAGTTGCAGATTTCTTTAAGAGCGAGGTGATGGGTAATATCTTTTGAGAGAAATTTGGGATGAATCTCCGGTAGAAGTTTGCTAACCCCAGGAATTTTTGTATCTCTTTGACTGAGGTGGGTGAGGGCCATTCAAGGATGGAAGACACCTTATTTGGATCCATGGAGATTCCGTGGTCTGACAGAATGTATCCTAAATAAGGAATGGAGGAGGCTGAAAACACACATTTGGTGAGTTTAACCGACAACTGGTTTCTCTGTAGTCTTCTGAATACTTCCCTAACATGTTCCACATGGTCTTCAGGTGTACGAGAGTATATCAGTATGTCATCTAAATAAACCAATGTGGTTTGGCACAGGAGATCTGAGAATAGTCTGTCCATAAATCGTTGGAATACCGACGGGGCATTTACCAATCCGAACGGCATTACCTGGTATTCAAAAAGTCCGAAAGGAGTCCGGAATGCTGTCTTCCATTCATCTCCTTTCTGCACCCGGAGTAAGTGATACGCATTCCTCAGGTCGAGTTTGGTAAAGATGGTAGCACCCTGTACAGCTTGTAGGATATCGGTTATCAATGGCATAGGATACCGGTCCTTTATGGTAACCTTGTTTAGGCCGCGATAGTCTATACACGGCCTCAACTCCTTAGAATCTTTTTTTGAGATGAAGAACAGTGATGCCCCTGCAGGGGACTTGGAAGGCCTAATTAGCCCGTTCTCCATGTTGCTGTCCAGGTACTTTCGGAGGTATTGTTTTTCTTCTAATGATAGTGGAAACATCCTACCGAAGGGTACCAATGCACCTGGGGTGAGATCGATGCAACAGTCTTCAGGCCGGTGAGGAGGGAGCTCTACGGGTATCTTTTCAGTTGCCACTTCATTGAACTCCTTCAGGTAGTGGGGAAGACAGTGCACCGTTTTGACTTCGCAGCTATTAGTGGTCTTGACGGTCTCGAATCTTGGTTCTGGCAAACATTCCGATTTGCATAGTGAGGACTGAAAGCTAAGTAGGTTTCTAGACCAGTCAATACAGGGGTTGTGTCTGCGTAACCAACAGATACCCAGGATAAGAGGGAAGTGAGCAGCTCTGATAATATCGAATGTGATACTTTCGGTGTGTTGTTGGATGGATAAAGTAAGTGCTTTAGTGGTATGAGTGATCAAACCCGAGCTCAAAGGTTCGCCATCAACTCCTTCCACCTTTTGATCTTCGTTTTTGGCTATCCTCTTGACTCCATGTCGTTCTGCCCAATGGGTATCCATGAAGTTTCCTGCTGCTCCACAGTCGAGTAGTGCTAAAGCGGTTACTTCTTTGGGGCCTACTCTGAGAGAAACTGTGAGCACCATCAACCGGGAGTCCTCAGATGTTTCTGTAGAGGATACAGAAAGTGGTGCGTAGGGACTAAAAGCAGCCCCTCGGTAATGCGTCCCAATGCTTACCGAGGGCGAGCGTTTCCCGATCTTCTGGGTGGTACTTCCGGACAATCTCTTAATAAATGTAATGAAGATCCACAGTACATGCACAAGGAACCCTCCCTGCGCCGTTTCCTTTCTTCCGGTGTCAGTGGGGCTCTGGTGGTTCCAATCTGCATGGGTTCTTCTTTAGTTGTCCGTTGGAAGGGTATAGATGCTGGTGAAGGAGTCTCCATGGGAGGGGGTACGCTTAGCCTGTTCTTCCTCTTTTCTTGACGTCTTTCCGTCATCCTGAAGTCAATTCGGAGGGTAGCTGTCAGAAGTTCGGCGAAAGACACCGGTCTTTCTATTCGGGCAAGTTCGTCCTTCAATTCCTCCCTTAAACCTCGCCGAAATATGGCATACTGAGCCTGTTCCTGCCAACCTGCCTCTGCAGCCACCTGTTTGAAAGTGGTGATGTATGTCAGTAAATCAGAATTCCCTTGACGGATGTCAAGGAGGTCCTCCGAGGCCAAGTATGTACTCTCTGTTCGCAAAAAGGTTTGTTGAATCAGGGCCTTAAAGGCATCGTAGTCCTGTAAAACCGGGTCTGACTGGTTTACTAGAGGGGTAGCCCAAGCCAGGGCATTTCCGATCATGTGGGTGATCATAAACCCCACCTTGGCGTGATCTGAGGCGAAGGTCTGAGGGCGAAAGGTAAAATGAAGATTGCATGCGTCCAGAAATTCTTTAACCTTCTTTGGGGATCCATCGAACTTCCCTGATACTAGGGGAAGTGGAGGTAAATCGGCTAAAGGTCTTTCTCTGTCCGTCATACGCTGTTGAAGGGTGGCGTTAGCAGTCTTAAGGTTCTGCATCTCTAGACTTAGACTTTGTACAGCGGCTACGAGTTCTTGTACCTGCTGTGGGGTGGCCATCTCTTTTAGGCGTTGCAAACTGTCACCGGGATCTGTGATATCTTCGTCCGAAAGTGTATCTTCTGAAATCTCCCCCTCCCCCGACTCCTCACCTTCTTCTTCCTTCCAAGAACCCTTCTTTTCTTTTCTTCGAGTAGACACCTTTTTTTTATGAAGATAGGGACGACCCCGGAAGGAAGCCACCGTGCTCCCCAAGAAGGGAGAACAGGGGGCCCACCCCCGGGATCGACCAAAAGGGGAAAAAGCCTTAGGCACAAAAAACCCCTGTAGTATCGTTGGGTGTCTTGTAGACGTGGAACCAGGAGTACTTATAAGGTAAGATCTGGTAGCAGTGGCTGGAGACAACACGTGGAGTGAAGACTCAGAAACACAGGCAGTCCATTAAGAGGTCCGAGGAACTGGTACACAGGCTAAGTGAGGAAGTACTAATGCAGCAAGCAAAGGCAGTCCAGGGGAACAGGCCGGAGTCTGGTACACGGGAGGTCACAGAAGCAATACTGAAGGTAGGCGAAGGAAGAGCGGAGAGAGTAACAGACCGGAAAAGGAAAAAAAGCGGTAAGTGAAGATGGGAAGGTGGGAGGGGAAGCAAGATGGAAGGAGGGCAAGGGAGAATACTGCGAACCAAAAGAGAAAGGGAAAGGCAGACAGGTACAGCGGAAAGAATAACAGAAAGGTTCAGACAGGGTACGAGGACCCGACCAGCAGCAAGCGAGAGAGCAGCACGAAAGCCACAGGTAGCAAGCAACTCAGCCTACGGACGAAACCGGAAGCGTTGCAACGCGTCCGTGACCCGGAAGTGGCCGGTTAAAACACCGGGCCGCGGAGCGTCTAGCCAATCGGAATCAGAAAAAAGGGAACCAGGAAATAGGGGGCGTGGCCGAAGCGAACGAAGCTAGGTTCCGCGTCGCCAGCGGCTCCATAGACGCCAGGAACTCGGCGGTATGACACATGCGCACTGGTGTTGTGAACTGTGGGAACAAAGCCAAAGGACGGCCGGGAGAAGGGAGTCATTCTCCTGGTAGTTGAGCTTGCAAGGAGGATCAAACCAATGATCCAGGGGAAGGGAGTCATTCACCCTGGAAGGAAGAAATAGTGAACTTTCTGATGTAGAGTGTCAAAGGATCAGCAATCCGTTGTTGGTGAAGGATTAAAGAAAAACAGGGGAATGGAGTCATTCCCCCTGGTGAGGAACTTGTAATCAGAACTGTGCCACCAAGTCCAGGAGGAGGGAGTCATTCTCCTGGACCAAGAACATTGGTGCAACCTTTAGTTTAGCTATAAGCGAACGGGACAGAGATAGGGACTTTTTGACACAGGACAGTGGACTCTTTAAGTTACAAGGATATTCTGACAAACCCATTAGTACTTTAGTTGAGGTAGGGAAACCCCTCATGGATATAGGGAAAGATAGTTTTGTTTCTCTTTATTGTTATACTGAATAAAGGTCTATAGCAATCACTATCCCACTGCTGTGTCAGTCTCCTCCTTCTGCACCTTTACACTAACCAGAACTAAAATGTTAGTCCCAAGGGATGAATCACACAAAGGGGACACCAAATCCAAAAAGAAACATGCTTTACTGGCACTATCCTTTAACCTATGAGGATCAGGCCCATTTCTGCTTCTGCTTATTTTTACCACCACAAAAATCATCTGGAAGCACTTACATCCCAGTTGAATTAGATGTGCTCCTTTCTCCAATAGATAATGAAAATGCTGGCATTTGGGTCCAACTTGCTGAATAAAGGCAAAGCATTCCTAGATATTTTCAGTCTGCACTTTGAAAGAGTAAATCCACTGCTTTTATGCACTTCGAAAGCGTAAATCCACTGCTTTTAGCAGATTGCATGGAAGAGATTCTCCAACTCTTTTTTCCCAGGTCATTTCCTCATGATTGGTGTTGAGGCAGACGCCCTATAACTAATTTAGCTGTGATAGAACGCACCCAACTGGTCAGGCTGGGTATGGGTAACCACAGCAGAGTGTGTTCAGGCAATAAATATGGTTGTCCAGAGAGTTTCTAGGAGGAGCTTTCAATTTTCCCATGGCCATGCGTGAGGTCTTCCAGTCCAGTTTTTTCCTTTTGGATTCTGGGATTTGTAGTTTTTGTTCGCAGCTTGAAATTTAGGAAAACAACAAGACCCAGAATTCCCAGCAAAAACCGTAATGGATAACCTTCTTACACATGCCCACTGTAAACTTCAAAGCTCTGGCTTTGGAAGATGGGGAGCTAGCACGTCAAAGCTCTTGCGTTCTTCTATCGTGATCATGAAAAACATTATGGGCCTGATGCTTAAAGGTTTGCACAGGAGCCAATGAGGAGAAGCCTGTGAGCATCTCAGATTTGTTCCTGTTTTTTTATAGCCAATTCACAAAGCTTGAAATAGCATTAATCTGCAGATACCTGGAAATCTCTAATATGCTTGCGTGCAAATACGATTGACAAAGATTTTATCTGTTGCATTTCAGAGATGCTCAAGGCATGTGCTCATTTGCCCCAGAGCAGATCTTTGAGAAACTGCCCTAGGCATTTAGTCAGTGGTGCGCCATGCCAATTATTTAATCAACTAGAGGATTGTCATGAGATATCCACATATACTGTAATTTACGCTGGTCCTCACATGCTACCAATATTGGTATCATACACAAGCTATCATCATCAAATGGCCAGGTACTGACATAATTGCCAGAGATTGAATTAAAACAACGAGAAACTCCCTCCATTAAAAGGGTTTGCATCAAGTGCCCCAGTACTCACATCTCTCGCCAGATCTTGTGAAGCTTGGGTGGATGGTGAAAAAAGGCCTTTGCTTTGCTTCCCCCTTTATATTGTAAGGGTCCATGATGCCTCCTCTGTTCCCCTGTTTCATGGTGCAGAGACTCTGCAACATTAAGTGCTGCTGTGTGTACCTTTAAACACCCCAAAAATGTACAAATTTTTTTTTGGTTTTTTTTTTTTTTTTTGATGTTTTTAGTTTAGTGGTAAACTTTTACATCATTGTGTATCTTTTACGAGGGCGAAGAGGATGTAAAAAGAGCTCTACAATTTTCTTCGCTTAAGGTCAAGAATGTTAGTCAGGAAAAGAACAACTGTGAATATGTATTTGTTACTATTTCCGCTGAGGATAGTATTCCATCTTTCATCTGTATTCATTTGTTGTGAGGCCAGATCGAAGTGGGAACCAAATTGCATGCGTTGAGGTGCGAGCACCGGGCACTCCATGACTAGGTGGAATATGGTCTCCGGTATGGTTTCAATTTCGCAGAAACGGCAGTAGTTCTTTGTCATAGGGATCTGGTTTGTTGTGGCTAGGTAGCAGTTTGTCGGCAGGATGTTCAATCTAATTCTCAGAAATGTTGCTCTAATCACTGGATCAGGAAATAATCGCAGGTATGGTTGTGGTTGATTTAGTTTTCTGTTGTCCTTGTTACAGTGTAGCGTCCGTTTATAGGAATTTTTCTGTTCGATGGTTTTAATCCAGTCATTTTGCAAGAGTTTGACTTTGGCATATTGGGGACGCTTCGTTAAAAGTTCTTGAGATATTTCTTCTTGTTCCATCTCCTTGATAATAGATTTTTTCCATTTTGATAGAACTGTGATATTTAAGCTCGCTGTTTTAGTTTTGAAAATTTGGATTGCCGGTGTCTTATCATCGGACAGGAGTTTGCGATAGATGTCCAAACGTTTCCATCGTACCATGGAGCCGATAGATTGAGTTGCGAGTTCGTACCTTATTCGTGGCATAGGGTACGATTTCGGTAGAGATAAGATCTTACGCCAGAATATAGACTCAAATTTCATCCAGTTTACTTCTTGTGCATTCAACATTGCTTCAGAGCCATAAGTTATTATTGGGATGTATTTTTGCCTGTAGTACGCAATTATCGGTTTAAATGAAAACTTTCCAAATTTTCTGTGTAGGATGCAGCCTTGGCGTGCCAATGCTTGCGCTTTCTGTTCAATTTTGTCCAACCATTCTGCTTCTGTATTTGATTGGTTGATCGTGATACCAAGGTACTTGAATGTTGTCACGTTTTCCAACTTGTTTCCATTGATATTGAAGGTAGGTTGATATTTTGCTTTAGGTTGAGGTTTCGTCAGTTGCATAGATTTTGTTTTAGTGGTATTGATTGTGAGATCATTTTGGGTCATGTAGTTGCTCAGGGCTGTGAGTGAAAGTTGTAGGCCAAATGGAGTTTTGTCCATTAAGACGATGTCGTCTGCGTATGCCATTATGGAGACAGGGGTTGAATTGATTTTTGGGGGGTTTACTTTATTGTTTTCCAGATGATGTTCAATATCTGATGTATAGAGGTTGTAAAGAGTCGCAGCTAGGGGACATCCTTGCTTTAGTCCGTTAGATGTTGGAATTGCTTCAGTGGTTATTCCTTGTTTTGTGAGCCTGACTTTGATTGAAGTGTCTGAGTAGAGTAGTTTGATGGGCTCAAGAATATTCGGAGGGCAGTTCCATGCCTTGAGCTTCGCCCATAGTTTTTGCCGAGATATCGCGTCGAAGGCCATCTTTAAATCGATGAACGCGGAGTATATCCTGGTCTTGCTGTTAATCGCTTCATGTTTGATTAGATGGAGTAGAAGAAGATTGATGTTCGTTCCAATATTAGGAGTGAATCCAGTTTGTCGTGTTGAAAATCTGCCGGTCAAGTTAGCCCAGGCAGTAAGTTGTTTTAATAGGACTGATGCAAATAGTTTCCCTAAAGGGTCCAGTAAGGCGATGGGGCGAAAGTTTTGTGGGTTGTCGCGCGAGCCTTGCTTGTGTATAGGGACTATTGTTGCCGTTTTCCAGGTAGTAGGAATTTGATTGTGTAAGTTTATAATGTCAATTATCTTGTGCAGAAAGCTAGCCCATGCCGAGGGGTCTTGTTTGAGCATGGCGTTCGACAGTCCGTCAGGGCCCGGAGCTCTTGAGGTGTTAAGTCGGTTGATCATGAATAGAAGATCTTCATATGAGATGGGTACTGACCATTTTGTGTTATCTTTGATTTCCTCTTGTTTATCTGAACCAGGTAGAGCTGCGTACATGTTTGAAAAATGCCTGACCCATGTCTCCTTTGTTACATTGGCTGTTAACTTTTGTTGTTTTTGATGATTTTCATTCAAGAGATTCCAGAGTTCTTTGGTATTATTCGTCCGATATGTTTTCAATATTGTTTCTGCGTCTGTTTGTAGTAATATTGCCTTTTGAGATTTTTTCCAGTTGTTGTATGTTTGTTTTAATTTAGCAATCTGACTGATGTTTTCAGGTTGTCTATTTTTCTTGAGCTGTCTTATCCGTTTCGCTAGCTCCTTTTTTTTTGCTGCTATTTCCTCGTTGTAGCTGTGTAAATGAGTTTTTTGTGGGCGATTTTCGACTGTTTGCTGGAACGGGAGCAGAATCCATTCATAATTCAATTTGTCCAGGTCTGCCTTTTGAGAGGTTAGTAGTTTCTTTGGAAGCGATGGTAGTGCTGTTTGTGGGATGCGGAGTCTTGATGATGTACCATCCAGTTCAAGTGCAGGTTGAGCCAGAAATGCTTCTTCCTGTCTGGTAGAATGGGACTGAACTGTTAGCTTGTTATGATCACTGTCGTCGCAAACTATGGTTTGAGCAATGTCGACCGAATCTTGCAGAGTTTGGGAGAGAAAAATATAGTCAATGATTGCTACAGAGGAGGCTCTACTCCATGTTGGCATAAAGGGCGTAGAATTGTTTTTTGCATGGTTTAGCAGGCTGAGATCTCGAATATGGATTTCTTTCATCCATCTTGACGCTTTAGCCGATAGATGTTCAGGTGATCGTGGAGTACCGGTTTGTGTGATGAGATTGATGTTTAGGTCTCCACAAAGTATTAGTTCCAAGTTTTGATAAGTGTCAGCTAGTTTGTCGACTGTGATGAATACAGCGTCAATGAATTCGTTAGTTGTGATGGCTGCAGGGTTCCAGTAAAGATTCAGTATGGCGATTTTTGTTTCATCGTTTTCTTTTTGGTCTTGATGGGTCTTTGTTGTTATTATGGTCATCTGAATCCAAGGGTTTATGTTTTCGGTGGTCAGTACCCTCCAATAGGGATTTATTTTGATTAGGGTAAGGAGACCTGATGCTGGCCTTCCCTGTTTTTTTTTGATGGCAGGATTTAGGAATGCAAGGAAACCAGGTCTCTTGTAGGCATATAATTTGGAAGTTCTCAAGGTCAGTTGATGGCTGGGTGTATAAGTGCAGATTCCCTCTTGAGTTCCATGAACAGAGTGACCATGTGAAATTTGTGTTGTTTAATTGTTATGAATATGAGTAAACTGAGCTTCTTGAAGAGATGGTTTCTGTAGTTGAAAGCTCTAGATCGTATATCCTTTTAAAGGGTCGCTCCTGATTTTTCCATTGTTCTGCTCTTTTATCTCTGATCGTTTTTTCGTTATTGACATATTGATTATTTGTGCGAGCGGGCCTATGGTTTCTCGACGAGTATTTCTTTGTTGTTGTGGTGGCCCAGCACTTGAATCCAAGGTTGAGGAATTGAGCGCCTTTTGATGCAATCAGTTCTTGGTCATCCTGATTCGAGATTTCAGCGACAATTTTGTCTAGGTACTTGTGATCTTTAAAGCTGATTAGGTCAATCTCAGTTGTTGTTATATGTTGTAGTTGAGGTATTGCTCCTAATAGGCGGAGAGTGTTTGTTCTGTTCAGTATAAGAGGTTCTTTTCTGTTTATTCGGTTTTCAATATGGATTTCATAGATTTGACTTTGTTGTAGTGGGTTTATAAACGTAGGCAAATTGCAGTCGGATGTGGTTGCTATGTGTGAGGTGAAAGAATTATCCATGATTTGATCATAGTATTCCACTGATGAGGAGCCATCGCTATCAGACGATGTGATTGAATTTTCCTGTAGTGAACTTTCTGAGATATCTTCGTATGGTAGTCTTGTCTGCTGGTCTCGGTTACTAATATATTCATCGATTATTATGTAGCTTGAGGATGTTGCATGTTGTATATCTGGTGGCGTGTCGTTTGGTACATGATCTTCGTGAGTTGTGTAATTTAGTAGGTCATCCTCTTGCGAAGCGGAGTCTGATGTAAATTGAGGACGTAAGGGTGGTGTTCCGTTCTGTAACTGTATAGCAGTAACATTGATCGTACCTGCTGATTTCTTCTCAGCAGTTCTTGACTGGGTTTTTTCCAGCAGGTCCACTGTTCTTGGTTGTGGGAGTTGTTCAGTGGGTCGGATTGCTCTGAGAAACGCTCTAGAGCCTGTTTGTCGTTTTTTGATAGCTTTTGGCTGTGTTGGTTTTACAGCATTGATTTCTTTTTCTTTCGAGAAGATCTTGTATTGTTCGGTTTTATTCTCTTTTTGATGACCGGCGCCTTGTGTCTCTGGGAGTGGAGTTGCAACAGGCACGGTACTCTGCTGTTTAATGTTTACACCAGGTTTTTGTAGTTGTGCCGTACTTTGTCTGAGGTTTTCATTTGATTGTTGAACTAGTATTTGGTTGTTTCTTATGTCCACCAGTTGGTTATGTTGTTGTTCTCGCTGTGCTTTAAGAAGGGTTAGTAGCTCAGAGTTTAAGTTTGTTTTTTCTTGTCGATCGCTTCTAGCCATTTCTGCTAGTCGTTGTTGCCAGCGATTTGATTGCTCTGCTTCTGAGTTCAATCGTACTTCTATTGTATTAAGGAAATTCTCGATGTAGATCTGCTTTGAATGAATCATGGCTAACAGAGTTGCTTGGTCCTTTATGTTATCCTTCATTGATTCTTGGATCTTAATGAAAGGTATCATTGTTTGCGAGAGCACTGCAATCAACGTATTTTGCAGGTCGAGCATCGTGGTTGGAATCCTGGGGATGATGTTTTCATCCTGTTCGTTATGCTCAGGTGGTGGGATTCGAGGTTTGGTTTCTGAAACATATGCTGCCTGTTTTGGCTGCTCATTGTTGTTGAAAATGTCAGGCGTGTAAAATGATTCATCTGTGTCATAGTTAAATTGGGTGGGAAATTTCTGGTTTCCTGTTTGGAGCTTCTCGTGTTCTTTTTTGATTATTCTGTTTCCAAGTTCTTGTAATAGACAGGGCGTTGAGGTCAGCTGCGAGTTGTGGGTTCCTAGTGTTGTGCCGAATATTTCTTTTCGTTTGTCGAGATTTTGCATGATGGATTCGATTTCTGTTATATCCATTGATAATCTTTTTGCCTTGGTTGTAGTTTGTTTGTTGGTGTTTTCAGACACTTGTGGATGATTGGTTGAATTGTGAGTTTGCAGCCATGCAAGCTTAGCTAGTCTTGCTTTCTCCTTTTTCGCTTGTTGAGTTGTATTTGTTTGTGCGTTGCGTGATGTTGTACAAATCCGTTGTTCCTCTGGTTGCAGGTTAAAAGGTTCGCGAGGTCCACTTCCGTTGAGAGGTTCATGTGGTCCAATTCCAATGGTGGTTAGATCTGAATGGACTGTGGTAATAGCCTGTGCGTCGTCTGTTATTGGATTGGGCTCTCTTGTGTGTTTGTTTCCTTGGAGCGTATATTGAGAGGCTTTGTATGCTTGTTGTCCTTTTGTTGTGGAACTTGGAGCCTCTTGGCTTTTCTTTTCATCATCGGGAGCTTGCGTATATTCTATGGTGGGCTGATGATTAGCCCCAGCGTTCATGGTAAGTCTGTGTGGTTCTTTGTTGTGCGTCTGTCGTTGGGGAGCCATAGACAGTTCGTGTTGTTGGTCGCCAATTGACGCTTGAAGTGATTTATTTAGTTCCTCAGATTGGCCTCGTCTTAGGCTCATGTTCAAAGGATCATGTGTTTCGTTTGGCTGCTCAGCGCATTTTTTTTTTTTTATTTCTTTTTCATCGAAGAGTTCTTCATCAGTTTGGATTGTGTTTTCTATGGTCGGAATGATGTTCGTTCCTAGCGCTTTTTTGCCATTTTCTGCACTGTCAGGCGTGTTTTTTTCAGGCGCTATGGTTTAATTTGCTGAAGTTTCAGGTATATTTGGCGATCCTGGGTAGTGTGGTGTATTATAGATGGGCTCTGACAGGGCTGGATCGTCAGAGGTTTTAGGTTCAGTTAAGTAGGTTTCCTTTGGGGGTTTGGTTGGGACGGTTTCTGCTTGGGTCGCGCTTGACACTTCATCATAATTGTTGTCAGAGTCGTGAGTAGAATATTCTGGTGTCAGCGTGCTATGATGAAGATGTGCTTTTGGGTTGGTTTGTGCTTGAGGGGTTGGGTGAGCGTTTGTTTGGGTTGTTGTTGCAGTTTCTACTTCGAACAGGTCATCTTCAGTAGGGTGGTGTTCAGTATCGTGAGTGGCGTTCTGTATCTGGTGGTTCCGTATGAGTTTTGCTGGCTGAACTCTCGAAAGTGATTGTTCTAGCGTCAGCTGTGATACGTCAAGGACAGACAAGGCTGCTGTGCTTAGTTTGGTTCTTAGTCTTGTTTTTGGCCGCACAGCTGGTTGTTGTTTAGGTCTAGTTGACGCCATTTCTTCTTTAAGTAAGTCACCCGCGAGAGGAATGAAATTTTGTGTTGGGCGTAGCAGGGTTGCTAGCAGGACGTAAGAGGTATACTGCCTGGTTCTGGATGAATGATACAGTTGTCTTCGCGGATTGCCTGTGAAATGTTAATTTAAGGTTGAAGGGACAATGCAGGATCCAAGGAACACTCCTTTCGGTCTCCTGTGAGTGAAAGGTTTGAGTGGGGTCATATAGGTCAGGCTTGCATAGTTGGAGTGCAAGGAGTTTGCCTTTCTGGTCGCCCGAATTATGAGTTCTTCCAGAGAGGTGTTGTCTCCGTTGATGATGCTACTGGGTAGAGGGTCCAGGGGACTAGTCTTTTCGGTCTCCTTTTGACTACCGCGGAATAGTAGTCTATCAGTCTTTCAGCGGTACTTGCTGTTTCCAGGGGAAGGTGAACTCCGTTGATGTTGGAGCCAGCCACAGGATTCAGGGGTCAAAGCGCTTCCGGTCTCTTGTGGATGGGGTGGTTGATGTAGAGCTAGTATCCACTGGATCCAAGGGACAAGCCCTTTCGGTCTCCAGTGGGGGTGATTGAGGCTGGCGATTGGAATCGTATTGGGAGTATTCTTGCAAGCTCTTGGTAGTTGTGGATTACTTCCGGCTAGTGTTGTTGGCCACAAGATCCAAGGGTCGGGCCCTTTCGGTCTCTTGTGGAGCGATTGACTGTGAGTCTTTCAGCGGTACTTGCTATTTCCAGGAAAAGGTGAACTCCGTTGATGTTGGAGCCAGCCACAGGATTCAGGAGTCAAAGCTCTTCCGGTCTCTTGTGGATGAGGTGGTTGATGTAGGGCTGGTATCCACTGGATCCAAGGGGCAAGCCCTTTCGGTCTCCAGTGGGGGTAGTTGAAGCTGACGATTGGAATCGTATTGGGAGTATTCTTGCAAGCTCTTGGTAGTTGTGGTTACTTCCGGCTAGTGTTGTTCGCCACAAGATCCAAGGGTCAAGCCCTTTCGGTCTCTTGTGACGCGGAAGACGGACTGAGTGGCGACAGCAAAGGATTCCAAGAAGAATGGCGAAACCGCCAAGGGAAAGTTTAGGGATCTGGCGAAAGTGAGAGCAAGGGGGGGTTTCTTGTGCGAACGGACAGATAGGTAAGGTGAAGGTGTGGTTTGGTAGAGGTTACCTCGGCTTAGAAAGCAGTCCAGAGGATCTTTCAGAGGTGGTAGGCAGGCGTCGCGAGAGCGCCGTGGAGCCCGCAGAGCCCAAAGACCAAAAGACTCTGCAGCAGACTCCGCGGCCACTCCGCGGCTTGCTGGGTAATTTGAGTCCTCGCAGAATAGAGCTAGAAAGAGGACAGAGGGTATGTCCACCCTGACTGGATACTGGAGAAAACACTGTAGAGTCTCTGCCCAACACTGTCCAAAAGACTCTGCAGCAGACTCCGCGGCCGCTCCGCGGCTTGCTGGGTAATTTGAGTCCTCGCAGAATAGAGCTAGAAAGAGGACAGAGGGTATGTCCACCCTGACTGGATACTGGAGAAAACACTGTAGAGTCTCTGCCCAACACTGTCCAAAAGACTCTGCAGCAGACTCCGCGGCCGCTCCGCGGCTTGCTGGGTAATTTGAGTCCTCGCAGAATAGAGCTAGAAAGAGGACAGAGGGTATGTCCACCCTGACTGGATACTGGAGAAAACACTGTAGAGTCTCTGCCCAACACTGTCCAAAAGACTCTGCAGCAGACTCCGCGTACAAATGTCAGAGGATGCACACAGCATAGATGTGTGAAATGCAATGGTTGGTCCATTTGTTCTGCTCAGCCAGCGACCATGTACATGACAACAGTTGGTGATTGGTGAGTGCCCCGTCAATCAGTCAAAACTTAAAGTAACAATCGGTTGGGGGAATATTGGAGGGGATTAAACCATTTCGGGTCTGTGCTTGAATTGGATAAAAATCGTCTGCCTTCCAGCTCCCCGAAATTCAATGCTAATAGTGTACTGTGTCACCATACCATTAGAAAGGATAAAGTGGTGGTCTTGTCCGGCTTTGAAATCATTCTGGGGCCATGTTAGTAAGACTCTACAGCAGGTTGTGGGGGCAAATGTATCTGCAGGGGAATGCCTTTTGGGCCTTTGGACAAAAGATGCGGCTCCACGAGATATGGCACATAAAAAGGCATCTATGGTTCTAACTTTGCATCGCTCAACTTGTGATCGCACGGAATTGGAAGAAAGAGGCTTCCCCAAACTATCACAAGTGGCTACATGAACTCTGGCATGTCTTGGCCATGGAATGGTTTACGTACAACTTACAAGGGTAAGATCGAAAGTTCAGGATGGACTGGGGTACACTATTGGATTATTTGACGGATGATTACCGAATTTAGTTGTGCCCACAAAACATTCGGGTACTAGACATTGCCTAATGTCTCACCAATGTTTGATAATCATGATGAAGCTTTATTAATGTTTTATTTATCATTAAAGGTACTGCTGATCGAGGGAAAATGGGGGCTGGTGTAGGTAAAATGGGTTGAGGAGGGGGAGATTGTTGTTAATGTTAATGTTAAAGGATATTTTTATTGCGCACTATCACCACCGTAGTGGTCCCCTGGCGCTCTGGCGGCTCTGAAAAAGGGAAGGGGGGTAAGTTAGTGGGAATAAGCTGGAAACGTGCAAGAGAGCAGTGATGTGCTGTTGGCGGCCTCAGCCCGGTGGTTCCGTTGGCTGGGCCTGGGGTGGTTTTCGGTCGGTCGATAGTCGTCGTGTTCTGTTGTGAGAGTCTATGTGTGGTTTGTTTTGTTGTTGCAGTGTAGTGAAGTTTGTGCGTATTGTTGTGTTGTAGGCTTGTGGTTGTGTTTGGTTAGGGTTTGAGAGGTGTATGCAGAGGTGAGAAATTGCTAGTGGATTGTTAGTTATCTAAACTTGTGAAATGCCAATAAAAACCATCTAAAAAAGAAAGGATAAAGTGACTAGGCCTTAGCCACTTTTTTTACAGTTACAAATTGGCCAGTCCTACAGTGAAGGTCGCGGGTTTATGTAAACACCCCGTCCTCTGTAACCGACTGCAAGGCGTCTCGGGAACAGAAGCAGAGCGTTCTCACGCCTTTATCTTCGGTGCCTGTGGCCAGCTGCTCGCGATCCATGGGTGCTGCAGTGTGAGCAGATAGGCAGCACCTCATGCTAATCAGTGAAAAGTCTATATTTGGAAACGTTAGCATTCACCTTTTGCCGACAGCATTTGGAGAGGAAACCTCGCAGGAAGCAAAATGATCATTTTGCTAAAAAAAATGGCTGTACATTTTCTTTTTCTTTTCGCTTTGTTACAACCATTTGAAAAACAGACCTCACTTGCAAAGGCAGGTACTTGTTTAAATGCTTTACAGGACAGGGTGCACGTGTTAGGAGGGGAGTGGGCCACACATCAAGCCACATGGGGGTCAATATTACTAGAAGAAGGGCATGCCACACACACACACACACACCCCCTTGTTGTGAAATGTTTTAATAAAACTCTAGCACAATAAAAAATACAATTTCAAAATATAAGAGGCAAGTCTAGCCTTACCCTCATCATCTTAATTCAATGTGCAATTAATAGCAGACTTGACTTTGAGGTATGGCTTTGCAAAATGCCACACTTTTTAATGTGTTTGATATAAAGATTGCCATTGTGGCCTCCTGGGGCGTGGGAACGGCACCCTACACCTTCGAGAATTAAGCCTCTGCATCCAATCAGCTGCATTTCGCACCAGCTCGAGCCTAATTTGTCATTAAAGTCAACGCAGAGGCGTTGGTATGGAGTGCCTGAGAAGGCTATAGCCCCGGTCTCTTGGTTGTAGCCCCGGATAGAAGATCAGGTTCTACAACCAACAGGCTAGCTAGCCCCGTGTCCTCAGAGTTCCAACATTAGCATAGCCCTGGATCTTTTCCAGACCTAGCAACACCCCTGAGTCAATGTAAAGCCTTTTATCAGGGGGTGAGCAACCTGCAACTCTCCAGATATTTTGGACTACGACTCCCATGATCCCTCAGCTGTGACTATGCTGCTTAGGGTGGATGGGAGTTGCAGTCAAAAACAACTGGTGAGCCCAAGTTGGCAGACCCCTGATTATCGGACATGGTCTTGGACCCAGTCGGCAAAGGCACTTGCCAATCATTCAAGGTCATGGGCAACAAGAGTGGCCACAATCCACACTTTCCTCAAACAATCCCTCACAATGCCATTCTACAATGAACTGGTGACCGCACTATGTAGTGATGTGAAATGCTACAATCCCTGTGTCATTTGTAGGTGTGCAGTGCAGGGGTTGGATGGCACAAGAATGCCGCCTGAAAGGAGGCAAGTAAAGAACACTGGTGCTGCCCTTAGGCTTTTTCTTGATCTCATACATGGACCACCCAAGATATACTATGTGCCATTCTGATGCTTCGAGGGTAGCAGCTGAAACCAGCTAGCGCCCTCTAGACCTTGTACAAAACAGTGAGGTCACAGGCATATGAACAACATGCTGCCCATCGAAATCCACATGAAAGCAAAAAGGTGGTGCAGCCCTCAGCAAGCATAGTTTTGAGAGTTATACCTCGTTCATCGCTGAGACAGCCATAGTCAAAACGCCCCTGTCTACACTGTGTCACGCAGCCCAATACTCTGATAGCTCAGCAGCAATGTAATGTGGATCACATATTTATTGACAAAGCAGCCTATCACCAGGCTCGGACTGGCCTATAGGGCATTATGCCCACGGCCAAACCAAAAACACAAAATGTGGGTGTGGGCCAGTTTTTTCGGTCAAAGGGGCCCGCTTTTTTGGCCAATGTGGGTTAGTTTGATGAGTTACTTCACTCTGCGGCTAATAGTTTTGACCAGTGTTGCTGAATAAATATTCTTTAAAATGCACAATGTCCATCACATTTGATGAATAATCTCTCTCTTGGATACTATTCAAACAGTGTCACAAAAGGAATGAATAGCCATTGGGCCACTTTTTCATTGGTGCTGAGACAGTTTTATGGCCCAGTCCAACCCTGCATATGAAGTGCATAAAACAACTTAGAATACACAGAACAGATCGGAGTAAATAGAACAGATTTGAATGCATGAAACGGATTGGAGTGCGTGGAATGGATTGGAGTGCGTGGAACGGATTGGAGTGCGTGGAGCAGATTGGAGTGCGTGGAGCAGACTGGAGTGCGTGGAGCAGACTGGAGTGCGTGTGGCGGTGGTTGGAGTGCGTGGAGCAGATTGGAGTGCGTGGAGCGGACTGGAGTGCATGGGGCAGACTGGAGTGCGTGGGGCGGACATGAATGCGTGAGTGTGTGGGGCGGACATGAATGCGTGAGTGCGTGGGGCGGACTGGTTTGCGTGAAGCAGATTGGAGTGCGTGGAGCAGACAGGAGTGCGTGGAGCGGACTGGAGTGTGTGGAGCGGACTGGAGTGTGTGGAGCGGAGCGGACTGGAGTGTGTGGAGCGGACTGGAGTGTGTGGAGCGGACTGGAGTGTGTGGAGCGGACTGGAGTGCGTGGAGCAGTCTGGAGTGCATGGAACGGATTGGAGCGCATAGAATTGCGTGACTTACATGGAATGGTTTGGAGTGCATGGAACGTTTGAAAGAGCATGTAACCCATCATATCACATTACCGCGCTTACTCTCTTCTTTAGACCACCATTCAACTAGAACACAGAGATACTATGACACCATTCGGTATAACTGTTCTCATACCAACATCTGTCGCATACTCCCCATCACTCTAAGTAAACACTGCTGGTTACACACCCCCCAGCCAGGTGTTCTCCTCAGGCCTAACGCAGCCACTTTCGTTCTGGATAAATCCTGCCAGAACAAGCACATAATCCTGATCTCTCAACCACCACACCTACCGCTAAGAAGCAGCTATTACATGAATGCCACACCAGCTGCGCACACGCACCTTTGACTCTCTCTACTCTCTCTACTGACTTCAACTCCGGTTCCCAAGGGCGTTCAACCTACCAGCGCCGTCAGACCATACCAATGGTACACAAGGCGCTATACAAATGCAAAGTAACATAACATAACATAACATATCACACGGTTTTCGACCACTGCATTTAAATCAACACATGTTTCAACGAATTGGAAGGCGACTGACAACAGTAATTTCCCTTTCTGTCTCAAAAGGCTCATGATGTACAAAGTGGTATCCGTAGAAAATTTAGAATGGGTAATACTGAGGCAGAAAATGCTGAATTTCATTATTATAATTTTTCGACTTTTTTGTACAAAAGTAAATGGGGGGCAGGGTAACGGGGTAGGATAGGATAGGGGCAATGTTTAGGTGTGCGGGGGACTCCCCCGCATTTAATGTCGAAAAATGTTAATTTTAAAAAAATCGGCATTCTCTGCCTCAGTATCTTTGATTCAAACTTTTCACGTACATCCGTAGTTTAGGTTATAAGGCCTAGAGGCTGGAATTCATTTCCTTTTTTTTTTAATGTGATTTGGTTTAAAAGTAAAACCTTTCACAGTTGTTTTATGAATCAAAATAACATAGCACGTACAATAAAATGATTACACATATAGAAATATTGTTAGTCACATCCATATCATTCATAAAACCCCAGCTTATTTACATTCAGAACTGATTTTGTAAAATTTAGAACCGCAATAAAGATATTTGATTTGCACTAAGAAGTCTCGCCCAGAATTCATCACTACGTAAAACTCATATTATTATATACATAATGGATAAAATATTCAGATCTTTTGGTAGACAAGGATTCACATTTAATGAGCCAGTGCTTTAGAGTTTCAACATACACCCCACAGAGTGGACACCGTCTAGAATTTCTCGGGATGCTGGCCCCATTAACTTCATTTGGTGGAATCAGATTAAATTTAAATCTCAGAAAATTGTTCTTGAAGTGTATCGATGGATACTGCAACCAATATTGTGAAATGGTATTAAAAGCTCTTATATCTAACAGTGATTGATAAAAGAGGTGATACCTTATAATACCATCTCTCTTACCAATCCAATCAAGGGACCAAAGTTTCGTTTTGATCTTATCTGGACTGGCCACCAAATCGTCCTTAGCTGTTAATTTACTTAAACAGAAAGAACATCACGTATTTAAAACAGAACGTGGTCCATTTACCAATAGTGCATTCAGTCCAGTATATAAGGAGCCTGGCGGTGGAAATAGAATTGTTTTACAAATAGTTTAATACTTTCCATGTCAAAAAAGTTACTGGATTGTAATGAGGCCCAGTTCATTTCTAATGACAGTTATGGGAGTACAGTTTGGAAGGCCTAAGCATCATCGACATAATAGAGACTCCAGCTTATTCCAATTCAGGTCCAGTGAACTGGACTCTGCTCCAAAAGTTAAACAAGGTACAGCATTAGATGAATGCATCCTGAGTAGCAGTAACACTGAAAAACGACCAAACTCACGGTCAACTCTCTTCATCTGTGTGGCTAGAGTGACAGTAGTTGAATAGTAATTTGTATAGCTGTTCTTAATATCAGGTCTTCACAATCCCTTACACCCAAATACTTAGAATCTGTCACAGAGTCAGTTCTTTGATCATCTAACTGCCATTTGAAGTCTTGTGTTTTTTGTGTGCAGATTTCAGCACCATCATTTTTTCTTAAGTACACCGGGCCTCATTGTAACTTTCGCGGTACGGGTTAACGTGCTCCGCTATCGGAGGCGGACCCGTTAAACCCGTCCCGTGAAATTACGAGGTCCCCTCGCGGGACCCGGTAAGGACGCCTGGTAAGACCAGGCGTCCTTACCGGGTCCCGCGAGGGGAATTGGGAGCGAACAATGGGCCGGTTGTATACGGCTCGTTGTTAGCTCCCTCTCCCATTCCCATTGAGCCCTATGGGGGCTCAGATGGGAATGGGGAAGGTCCGGGCCCAGGTTCCCAGAGGGAGGAATTACCGGGCCCTCCATACTCAGAATGGCCCGGTAATTCCCCATTCTGGGAACCCGGTAAAGGAGCCCGGTCTGGCGGCAGCCATGGAGCTAGTAGCTCCTTGGCTGCCGCCAAACTCGTAATGAGGCCCACTGGTTTCCAGGTCAAGGGCCTTCAGGTAAATAGGCACAGCATTCAACAATCCCTGCAAAACTTTAGGAGTTAAGACAATATTGTCTGCATACATAATTAATTAAATAAATCATCTATGTGATGATTACCCCAGACAAGGAAACGCATTTGTGAAGGATAAAGATGCAGCCAGGTCTGATATATAAATGTTAACAAAATGGGAGCGTAATCGCATCCCTGCCAGAGGCCAAATGATGTGCCAATATAACGAGAACAATTTCACTCTTGATCTATATGAATATTTATATTTTGTATTTCAGTGCAAGGATATTAAAATATTCAAAGTGGCTCGGGGAAACTTTCTGGTCGTTTTTTTCTGCCCATAGTTCCGGCTCAGTTTTGAAACTTGCATTAAAAAGACTGTCAGGGCCAGGGGCCCTAGACGGATCACACCTCTAAATATGTGTAATAATATCCTCTCTACAATCAAATATCTTTATTTGGATGTCTCCATTAAAACAAGAACAATAGTAACACAATACAATTTTAAAATCAATCCAGTTATCCCAACATCCAATAGAACCCATCGTAAAAAAGTATAAAACATCCCTAAAAACTGTCACTTCCACCCCCCAAAAAACAGATAAAGTTACTAGCTACTGTTTTTCATTAGAACATCCCCAATGATAAAAAAAAAAGAAAAAGAAAGCCTCTTGATAGATTCTAATTTTAGCCTTTAGGAAGTAGGGCCTAAGCCACCTTTTCTACTAATCATGATAGTTCCCACAAATTAGCAGAAAGTGCCCAAGACACCTCCTATTCCACAGTTACATTTCGTGGACACCACCCCCTTTTCCATGTGTTGTGAGGGTTTAATGGGAGTACATTGAGTTTGATCATCAACATACGTCTCCTACATTTGTGAGACATTAATATTACAGATGTTTCTTCCATCTTCAAAATGCAGTCAAAACAAATGGCGATCCTCGATAACTCCTTTTTATTTTTAAGAATTCCTGAGCATTCAATTCCTTCATTCCCTTCTGTCCCCACTTAGTTAAAAGAGCACAACCCTCATCATGCCATATGTACTTACTTCTGGAATCAGGGCAGACCATCTCCCCCAGTGCATTCTGTATATTAGGGTTCCTCAGGCCCAACACATGCGCCTTTAAAAGAAAAGTTGCCATTCTAAAATAACCTTTTTTGGCCCATTAGATTCCAACCATAGTTATTCTCGTCTTTCCCACATACCGGGACAAATTCATACAGAGCAGAATATTTTAAAGGACATTTTGCTGATTCCCAAAATTATGTGGAATCCATTTAAAAGATTCCTATTATAGGAATTTGTATTCCTGTGTGATACCCCCTTACAAGTACAAATTCAATTAATCCTTCACCAAACCTCCATTGGTCTGCTGATACAGCCAAACCCCCACGCTCTTAGGAGCCTGACCTCCAGAGGGATTATAGGGGCCAATGTCCAGTTCCTTTAAAACTTCACTTGCCACTCCTTTTTTTATAATAGTATCCTCCACCATCTTCGTGCATCCACCCTTCTCCGGGTGGGTACACGTCAGGATTGTCTCTTCAGTCCTAATATCCACAATAGACTCCAAACGAATGGTCTCATCTCATGAATTAATTTTGTATGAGGGGGTGAATAGTTTAGTTAGTGCACTCTTCCCATCTAATAATATGTTATTATTATTAATTATTTGATTTGGTCTCTGTGGGCCTGTCGCTGCACGGCTACAGACATACTGGTATTCATCAACCAGTCAAGAATTGTAGAACCTGTGTGTTCTATGTTGGCATTTGCACTTACATAACTCTTCCCATTTTACAGATTTATCTACTGAATAAAACAGCATTAGTTTTGTAGCTGTTTCCAGATTTCACAGTTTATTCAAAAAACAATATGTTCAGTTAAGGTAGTGCCAACAAACCTCGTTAGTCGGCACGTGCATACGTTTCACCCTTACTCAAGCTTTTTCAAGGCACAAGTAGGTTTTCAGTCAATCGACAATTTGATGTTTTTTTATCCCAACAGTTGTTTTTCAACATGTCATTTATGTCTACACAGCATTCATATAGTCTATGATGCTCCTGGGTGTCTCATGGTTCTTCATATAGCATACTTTTTATGTCATTTGGAGTTTTGGCGGTTCGGTTTGTTCTCCTATAATTCTATTATGCTTCTGTTCGAGGGTCATTCAGGGTAAGTCAAATAAGGTTCTCAATATTGGTGTCTTTCAGTATTCAGTCCTCATCCAGAATATATTTTCAATTGCATGGTTACTGCAAGCTTCTGTTCGTCCAGTTCCGTGCAGCTTCTGGGATCGGTTGGACTTGGAGATGGCGTTGAGTAGTTGACGATTTATTAATAAGTAACCAGAAAAACCAAGAGTCCTTATTTGCTAGAGTTCTTGGCATAATCTCTGCATCTCGGTGTGATAAATATTTATGGGATTTTAACCCATTTTTATAGGTTTGCTTTAGATAATTAACATTCTTTCTATATTGTTCGGGGTCTTAGTGAGATAATTGTCTTATTTTAGATCGCAAGGCTTTTTTCCTCAGCTTTATTGATAAGTCAAAACTAAAGATGCAATAAAACATTTTTTTAATGGTTATGATTTTTCCCATGGCGACCTGAGCATTAGGTTTATCAATAAGCAAATATCTCAAAAGCCTTTGCAATCCATGGAAAAATAAAGAAGATTCAAGAAGTGTCTAGCATAGAAAGGTTTCCATACTATTTTTGGATTGATAACTTCTACAAAAAAAAATGATTATGATTTCTGAAGTCATTATAATCTCAGTAGTTAGGCACAGAAGAGAACGGTCCATTTCCTTCTTTTCCAGCTCCTTCAAATTTGAACAACTATTAAATAAGGAATTGGAGACAAAGGCAGTATGTCACCCATAAAACAACCATTCAGGAACATTATACCCCACAATTCCATCACATTACAAATAGAACAGCCACGAGACATAGACAACTGAAGAGTGGCAGAGGCAAAAGAACTAGAATAGAATCGAGTGTCTAAGCATTCACAATTAAAACCTCCCAAAACAATCACATCACCCGAATTTGTTAGATACCATTCTTCAAAGAGTTCTGCAAGTAAGGACGTGGACAGACATGCAGATAGTGTTGTCAGGTTGCAATAAACATTCACTAGTAGACAATGTACATTGCAGAATGGCGCACAAATCATGTTTTTTTGGCGCAAATAATCCATGAATCATGCCCATAGAGAACAGTAAAACCATCAATCAGTGGGACACCAACTATCCATGTTTCTTGGAGACAGATGATTGAATGGGTAATAAAATGCAAAGTATAAGGAAAATTCATCAATTCCAAGAGACCATACTCAACTGATTAGTAATTAAATCTAATTTCCCCATATCATTAATAGACACACTAGCATGTAGAGCATGTGTAACAGTTCACCAGTCAGTCATTGTGATATGGGAAGATTCCAAATTTGAGGGCAATGAAATCTGTTGTTTGGCATTACCATGTAAAACAACTCTATTTGTCAACAGGTCCTTATTAGAATGCAAATTATCTTCCTTACGTGTATTCAACATACTTATTTTTTAGAAAAGTTGCTCTTGTCTTGTGTGCATTTAAAAATATCCTAACCCAACATTTAAAAGCATAGGTCTTCTTCTACTAAAATATTAATAAACACATTCGATCTAAATTGCAAAGGTCAGCTGATGCAATTGATCGCACCCAAGGCATTTCATACTGCAAATATAGAACCTTTTGTCTATTGAGGGCCAAATGATTTACTTGAGGAAATAAACTCTCCAGACAGCATACAAAGGGAACTTGAGTTGGACATCTCCTGACACCTATGCTTGGCTTAGTTCACTTACCACCAATACTTTTGTTTTATCAGAATCGGAGCATTACAATGTGTCTCATGTGTTGAAGCAGGTATAGTTGGGGGTCCTTCATTATCAAACGACCCATGAGATATCATCAGCCTATTAGCTGACAAATGATGAAATGAGGTTGAAGAGGTAGCCTCCAACAAATGGAATTAATTTAGTTTGACAAGTACAGATCTCTAGCCCCAAAGGGAGGACATGCTGCTGAGATAGGATTTGAGTTGTGTTTCACCAGAGCCAATCTTTTAGGTGCCACAGTATGAAAGGGGGGGGGGAGGATGACGAAGATTTGGGAGCACTTGGCATCATCTGAAGAATTGGAATCGAAAAGAATTGGAATTGACACTCAAGTATCAGGAGCCATTGGAGGTAAGGAGACCTCTTCTGATGCTATCACATTATCATTATTAGTTTCCTGAGTCCCGCTGTCCTCAAAATAATGTTCTGTATGGATGCTTAAATAGAAATCTGCAACTTTGTGTGGATGAATAGAGGTCATGGGCTTCAACAAATATTTTATCAATCTTTTCCCTTCCACTGTTTCTGTGTAGTAGCAGATGTCGTGTAACATTTCTTCCTTTTAGAGGACAACTGGCACCCAGTATCCTCACCATTAGATTGAGTGTTATGATTCAAACTGGAAGGATTAAGGTCACTAGAAGTGGATCTTTATTTGATAGCAGCGATTGTTTCATCTTCCTAAAATATTTACGCAAGCCTATGTTTTTGGATTTAAAAGGATTCTTTTGGTTTTTCAGTTTTTTTAGTAGTAGCCAATTTAGAAACCTCCAATACATTAACACGCACATCCTTTTTTTGCTCAAGGTTACAGAGAGGAGCAGTAAGTAAATATCTGAACGGAAGGTCCTAATGGCTATACGTTTACTATTGAAGTTTCCTGAGCTATGCTAAGAACTTCTTTTGCTCCAATCTTGGGTATTTCTGGGTCCAAAGTAAATATGGGTTTACAGCCTTGTCACTCACTCGTTTTGTCGTAAAGGTAGACTTCCAGGAAAGGGAGTTTAGCTGAGATTGAAGCAAGTGTGTCTTTTTGATCGTTGAAGTCTTGGTTTATATTCTCATAACGTTTCACCAAGGCGTTAAGGACAAAGTTCAGAGCGAATAATGCAGAGGGAGATTCTTGAGTCGAGGTTTGTAGATTAGGAATTAGTTTGGGGGAGTCCAACAGAGTAGGAGAGAGTTAATAGGAGAAAGTAGATGTTTCATAGATTTAGGAACTATCCAAGGCATATAAAGAAGGGGATCTTGAGAGAAGAGTCTTGGCTTCTCTTTCTAAAGTAGAGAGATTCTCCATATGGTTGTTAGAGGTCAGTCTCAACTTGTAGGATTGAGGGGTAATTAAGGCCGGTTGTGAGATTGTCAAAGATCCTTGGCCAAAATTAGCTCTTTCGGCACTTCCTTCCACTGCTCGGTCATTATTCGCCAATATCTCCCCAAATTGGGCACCTAAAAAGGCATCTGGAAGCGCATTTAAATTTGAAGTTGCTTTCCATTAACGCATAAGCATACATAAATACGCCCAAAAAAACAAATAAATGCACTGAGATCTTCCAATTAAAGTAGCTTATCAGTAGTCAGCGAGGATAGGAAAGAATTTGCCTAAGGTATCCAACAGAAGCGCTGACTTTCACAGACTACAGCTGAGTACACTCACCTCCACACTCTGTACCAGTCTGCATGAACGGTAGGTACGCGCTCTGCAATAGTGTCTGTATCTACGGCGGACTACACTGAGCTCCACACTCTGCGCATGCTCCACGCCTGGGAGCAGTTTTTAAAGATCCGGTGCAGCAGCAGGATAGATCCTCACAGGTAACAGTTTGCGTTAACGCTAGTTCCACTCTGTAATAGCGTCCACATCTACAGTTGACTACACTCAGCTCTGCGCTCCCCACAGGGAGCAGTTTTTATAGATTTGGAGAAGCCGCCGGGAACGATTCTCACGGGTACTAGTCTGCGTAAATGGTAGTTCTGCTCTGTATTAGCATTCACATCTACAGCCGACTACACTGAGCTCCACACTCCACATACGCTGCGTGCCAGATTGCAGTTTTAAAGATCTGGTGGAGCAGCCAGGAAAATTCCTCACAGGTACCAGTCTGTGTTAATGGTAGGTGTGCTCTGGATAATGTCAACAGCTGACTACACTCAGCTTCAAGCTCGGTGCTGACCCAAATGTATTGGAGTACAGCTAGGAAGAGATAAGAGTAGAGACACAGAGCTTGTAGGTGTTGTTTTGTTATTTATTGACTCATTCACTGGCCATGTCCGTGCTAATTTGTATGGCCATTCCCACCCAGTTCCTGCCCCATCCTGTCCAAAACACACTCTCCTGGGATCCCTTTGAGCTAGCTTTATCAAGCTGTAACCTCAAACATTTACTCAAAGTGCTTGTCAGGTTTTTTTCAAAGCAGTCTTCTGAGAGCTAATGGTTTATTTGGTGCTGTAAACGCCTATTGTTGTAATAAAAATGTTGCAACCAGGTCTGCCTTTAGTGACTTGATTTAGAAGCAGTATGCGATTCCATCACTGAAGTCTTGTTAAAAACAAGCATTGGCAAAGCCACCAGTTTTGGCTTGTGTAGAAGTATTAGGCATTTGCCAGGCAATGCTATCACTCGCACCATTTTCGAGCTTCTACCATTAATAGCGAGTTAGTATCATTACTGTAATGCCTGTCAAATACGTTTTCAGTAGCTACACGAAAGCCAAAACTGTTGGCATTGCCGATGCTTGCTTTGCATTTGCTGCATACCTCAGCACAAGTATATAACTAAACAAATGTAAATAGCTCCTGCCCTGATTCACTGAGGGATTGTCTTTGTACATGTCCAAAGATGCTCAAGAGAAGCTCTGGATTTGCTTGGGTTCGTGCTTTGATGCAAATAAGTGTTGCTCCGTGCAGTGGCCATATGGAAGTATATCAGCTTTTGACAAAAAGATGTACTAACATAGGGACAACTCCATGTCCATCCTTCCACTGTTTATGGCCAGACCCGACTCACTGGCAGGTGCAGTGCAAACAGACTAACTTTCAAACCTTGTCTATTGTACTTTGTTCTCATAAGACAGTGGTCTTCAAACTTGTTTGGCCTGGGCCCCCTGAGCAAATTGTGGGCAGGCCCGGACCCCCACCCCAAAATGCCAAATGGACATTAAGTCCAAATGGCTACGAACTATTGCATGCCGTAGCCGCACCCTCCTCCCAGTATAATCCCTGGGCTCCCTCACCTGCTCCCATCACAGTCTCTGGACCCTCCTCATCCGACTCCTAGCCCAGTTCCTGGGCTCTCCCAACCACAGACCCTGGCTGCCATGGTTATCCCATGGCTCCCACCCATCCTGCTCCTACCACAGTCCCTGGGCTGCCCCACCCTGCTCCGAGCATAGTCCCACGGCCAGTGGCGGTTGGTGAATTTTTTAAGTGGAAGGGCATACATATTTTCCGCAGATATACTATAGCGACCAAGCATATCTGGGGAACCCGAACCAATGAATGGGGAACTCGGGGGGGTTCTCCGTTGGGCATTTATTTGAAATAATGGGTTAAATAATGGGTTAAATAATGGGTTAAAAGCACACTTTTAAAAGAAATCAGGTAAAAGGCCAGACAGTTTGCAATCTGCACTGGGTTGCCCAGAGGGAGGCATAGTATTTGTATTAAGTCATATTTTGTATGCATGTGAAGAAGTAAGAGGGAGAGCGACATTTATGCATAGCTAGTAACTTTACATTTTCATCCTGTCCCTTTTATAGTCTTGGGAGGATAGCTCAGGGGCAACGTGCTCGCCTTGGAAGCAAGACAACATGGAGCAACACAGGTTCGATCCCCGGGTCCGCGCTTAGAAACCTCTGGGTATTAAGTGTGTTATAAATAACCAACCATATCATATACCCTTTGGTTTACTTTGAGGTAGGACATGTTATTACAAAAGATGGGTTCTCACAACCTTGTAAATGTGTTCTTTTATCTGAGGAGAGCAACCTCTCTTGCTTACACCTCCTCTTCATTTAGACACGTACTATCACAACCGCGCACAATTTGGAGATGTTCTATAAATCGCTCTATCCTCCACATCTCTGCTTCTGATCTCAATGGTTTGTGTCCTTGCCGCTTCCAAGTGCCAATAAACCCGGCTACCCTTATAATGATTTAGACATTTAGAGTTTGACAGTCTGTTGCCAGAATTCCCCTTTTGTACTTTGAGCAAAATGAATTATAATTCACATTTCATGTCATTATGTTTAAATGCTCACAAAGTTATTCTATTTTACTTGGTCTGAAATCTTCTCAAGCAACTTTGGGAAGCACTGGGGTACCTGGGATGTCCGGGCTCATACATAGTCACATGGCTATAAATGGTGTGTTTGCTAAATCTGGTCTTCGGCTCGCAATGAGTGTAATGGTAACATTTACCTGCATATGGCTATCATTGCACTAAATGTCTTTCTGTCTAGAATCTAGACATGTAGAAATATAGTATAATGATAGCCATAAGTAGGTATATGGTACCATGACACACGGTATTCATTCCAAGCTGCAGAGCAGATCTCTTTTTTTTTTCTAGAATCTAGACAACAAAAAATACAATCATTTTTTTTCAGACTGTGGGTGCGCAACCCCCTTGACATGAGGCCGCGGCCCGAGTGTTTCGCGCCTCGCAGTTCGAATACCACTGTCATACACCAATGATCACCTGCATCGCAAGCCTTGCCGTAAGCACTGAATTTCCGCTATTTAAATGGCGCCCCCAGACATTTTTCATAAGGGTGGCCTGATGAGGCCACAGGAAATCTTGGGGTGGCACACAGGGGTGGATCCAGCCTCAACATTTTGGCGGGGCTGGATGGCAGTTTTGAAAACTGTTAGTGAGACAGGACATTAAACCTATTGCGCTACTGAACCCCCCTCATTTAAATGCCCCCTCCCTAAGCCCAGGAGTCTGAGTAGTGGCCCATTAGATCCATCTTTCACCCCAACTCACCAGAGGCGATTGTGTAACAAGGAGGGCCTGGAGCTAATGTAGTAGAGCCCACATTAAGAAGAGCCTGCGTAAGGAAGGGCACTTGTTCTGCCCCCAGCCAAATGCATGGGAGTGACAGAGAGTAGTGAGAGAGGGCGAACCAACGAACCAATCAAGGGAGGTCTGTCCCCTTGAGAAAAGGTTTTAAATATTAAGTAAAAATAGTGTGTTTTACAATACACCGTAATAAATTAGGTGAAAAGACACACAGTTTACAATCGGTTTTGTAGGGTAAGACATAACAAGTATGTTAGATGCCAAGTCATCAACAATGCAAACATATTTTCATAATGCCTTTGCCCACTATCTGCCAGTACTCTGCAAGTGTAAAAAGGCATTTTCATATTGATTGTGCTCACACATGTCCATTCTGGTGCACCTATATATGCCACTATTCCCACATAGGAAAACATGTTTTGCTTTGTCCATAATGACAGTACCAATGCTATAACAAAGCATGTTTATTCTAGCTCTCCCAATTCATGCCAATATCCCAATATAAGAACATACTCCTGTTGGCTTTGGCTTAATGCCGGTGAAAAAAAGCCATGCCACAGTAAGAAAATATATCCTTGCTGGCAACACAAATCCCCGACTCCACATATAAGAATACTCATCATGCATTAACGGCAGTAAAAAAATGTCATGTCACAGTAAAAAACCATAGCCTTTCAGGCGGCACGAATGCCCCCACCCCAATGTAAGAATACTTATGTTGCCACAGAAAGAAAACATGCCCTTGCTGGCTACCCGGTAAGATAGCTCAGCAGCCTGAGCGCATGCCTGTAATCCGAGTGTGATTTGCAGGTTCAAATCCTGGCAAGGCCAACTCTGCCTTTCATACTTCAAAGTGACCTCTGATCACTACCCTCCTCTATGGACCTTGCACTATTATGTTGCTTTTCCGCCTTGTTACCTCTCTCTTACCGTGAACTGTACTGTTTTCCCTGCTCACCAAGTTGTACAACCGTCGTGATACTTACAGGATTGGGCGATGTCAACAAATGCAATAAATATATAAAGCTCATTAAATGAGTGCAAACTTCGGCTGGGTGATACATTTAATGTAAATTGTTCTCTGTACATCGCTTTGGCGAAAGCACAATATAAATAGCATTTCATCACACAAATCCCCCATATACATGTTGCACGCATCATGTTATATTCCCCCTTGTAAGAATATGTATATTGCCTTTGACCTTACACACGAGAAAAATAAAGACCCAAGTAAAAATAAGGAAACATGCGCTCCCATGTAAGAACACTTATTATGTTGCCTTTGACCTGGATGCAATTACAACATTCCATGCCACAGCAAGACCCAGTCAGGCCAGCCTCACTGTAGTAGTCTCCCCACCCTACCCCCACTCCAACCCCACCATCACATAAAAACACTCACGTTGGCATTCCTTTGCCCAAAAACGGCAGTAAAACATGCCATGCTCTTGTCAAAAAATGTTCATGCTCCAATGCCCGACCCCAGATACAGAGATATGGAGACATTCAGACACATGCAATCACACATGTCCCCTTTAATCCCTGTTCTTGCCCCCTGTAGCCGCATTTTGTTGCCCCCAAACTCTTTTGTTCTCCCATCACCCTTTAGCTCCTGTTCATGTCCCTTTTGTAGCCCTAAACCTTTTAACCAATTATTGCCCACGAGTCCTGTTTAGCCCTTTGTTGTTGCCCTTAGCACCTCTTATTTGCCCCCTGCTTCCCCTGTTCTTGTCCCTTGTTGCCCAGCACCCTTTAGCCAGTTGTGTTGCCCCAGTACTGTTTATCCCATTTTTCTCTCTCCCATTAGCCCCTTTTTTCACCCCAGTAGCTTTTGTAGCACCCACATCTCTTTAGCCTCTTTTATTGCCCAATTCCTTTCTTGCTCACAGTCCCTTTTTTTGACCCTGACACAGGTCCCCTTTTTTTAGCATCCTTTTGCCAGGCTTGGATCGTGTTGGGCCCAAGAGTGAGGCCAGACCCGCCAGGCTCTGCCCCGGCTCAACACTTGCCATTAAATCTTTGGCTCCCCCTGGTCTACACCCGTCATGGACTTGCCCGCCAATCCCCTTAACTACCCAATAACCCCAATCCCCACACTCGCCGAAAACAAAATCTGCAGTTTCACCCACACAGTGGACTCAAATGGTGAGATGGATGCAAGTGTATGTTCCCAACACTGAACATTCCCGAACCAAATATGCAGTACGGAAATGTAAATTAATCCTAATATTGCTATGTTCATATAATGACTGAATTCTAAAGCAACAACTGCCCGATTTCAACTGAAAACACGAATAGGGCAACAGGTTGAATTCTACTCCACAGCGTTGCATTTATCCTACTGTGCAATATTTTAAATAACCAAACACACATCAATGAATCATAAGATGATGCATATGTTGTTCAGAAAGACAAATAGAGTGATCAGATATGACAGCTCCTAAAAAGTACATCACACAAAGAAACTTTTAAATGAATGTCTACCGTTGTATTGTCTCCACACACTGGCAGCAATGATACAGACTTCAATGCCTGCCCGGGCATTTTGGAGACATATGCCCTCCAGCCCCCCACTAACCTCCCGCCATTTTTCCATCAGTTTGGGGTCTTATTGTGTAAGTCACAAGGCTGTGACGAGCTGCAGTGCTGCATTAGATTTCCTGCTGGGGTTCCGGTTGATTACACTGTTTCACTTGCCCCTTGTTATTCCCGAATCCTGATGATTTCGAATGAGCATGGCAGTACCTGGAACACAGTGTCCACCATGGCAGAGGTTGTTTGCTGCTGCCTGCGTGCAATACATCTCTATTTAGATAATGCTGGATGAAGGCATACCTGATATTTCTTTTCAATAATCTAATCACATTTCTCTCTGATTATAGCACATTTTCATCTCCTTGATGCCCACGTCAGAAAATCCTCAGTCAAAATGTTGTCGCAGATGGTCATTGAAAATGTCAACAGAAGCGCCATTGTCTCTGCTAGGCCCCGAGCTGCAGTCTTTGGAGGCTTGCTCGCTCGCAGGTTTCCTCCCCAACCGGGCCGGGCGGGCAGACAGACCTGTGGTTTACACAGCCTGGAAGCATGAGCATTGCAAAAGTAGAAATGCACATGCTCACGCTGGGTCCACTGAGCATGTGCAATCAATGGGGGGGAGGGTCATCATCATACGTGGCTCTGACTCCAGTCCTTGCCCACACTGAACTAGGCATGTTATTATTGTCCATGCACAGTTCAGTGCGAAAAAAAAAGTATTTTTTTGGTGCTTTTTCGTGGGGTGGCCGATAGGGGGGCCAGCATTTTTATAAGGGTGGCCATGGCCCCCCCTGGCCACCCCTTGGTGGCGCCCCACCCCCGGCTTGGGGTATGGAGGCCTACAGACGGCGCCAACCCCTGCTCCTCAAATAAAATGCTCGTCAGATCGGCTCATCAGTTCTCGTGAGAATGGCAGAGAACCACCCAAAATCGCACTAAAACTCACATGCAAGTTCAGAATGTGGGCTCAAGTTCAGTGGACCAATCGGAACGGGTAATCCTCTCAAAGAAATGTGTGGGCCAATCAGAACACTAGAACTTCTTCGCATTGCGTTTCAGTGGCCATATAAAGGCTAGTCATAGTAGGAGAGAGCAGGAGAGGTTGCTCTTTAGCCATTTCGCACCATTATTTTAGACATTTGTTCGCATTTGTAAAGTTATATTTTTTGTTGTGTTCGTTTTGCAAAACCACTTACAATTTAACCCCATAGAGAGATCCTTTTTGAAACCCTTTTTTATGGCTATGTGTATCTGAAGAGCGCCTTCGGCCAAAGGCATCCAAGCGCTATAGTTCAGAAGTATGTCATCCGTCCTGTGAAGAACTTAATAGAAAGAAAGGTTTTAAGTCTTTTTCTAAAGTCGAGTAGATGTCTTATTTCCCTGAGGTTGTGTGGACGTGCATTCCAAAGTGTAATATCCAGAGCTTGGAAAGACGGTCCCTTTGCTTTGGATCGCTTGATATTTTTGACACCCATTGTGGTTTTTCAAAATCCCTTTCTCTTACTCTTCGCCTACACCTAAAAAAAAAAAAAACATGAAAGTAAATAAACTGTCACTGCAACCCATAGTGAAAACGTTGTGACACATTTTGTGATTGTATTAACCCTTTCCTTATCCCTCTTCCTTTCGATGAATATAAGAAAAAATAAACTCTGTGAAAACCTTTGTGAATGTTTTCTTTTAAAACCTTCTCCTTCCTGCCTCCATTACAAAACTAAGAAAACTTTGACAAATCATTTATTAAAATCTTCGTGAAAAACCTGCCGTTTTTCAAACCCTTTTCTTCCCTCTTCCTCCCCGCAAAATATAAACCTTTGTGGCAACCTTGCCCTTACACTCCCCCCGCCCCCACACACACACAAGTCACGTTTGCCATCCACCTACTGTGTGCTGTGATTTTTGGGAGAATCTCCTCAGAGAATGCTGTGGGAATGGATTCTCTCCTCACTGATACTGTCCATGGCACATGTTGTGCACTCAGTTACAGCCATTGAATGCAATCACCGGGCTACATCGTAATTGTGTTTTACCTGCTATTCTCTCCTGCCTGGTCACAAAAAGGTGGCACTGCATGAAAACCTCTGGGATTGTCTACTCCTTAGTCACTGACTCAATGACAAGAAGTGTCGGTCCCGATTATGTCAAACAAGGGATTCTGTGCTCCCGGAAGCATGCAGCAAATGCATTCAGTTACCGCCCCTGAACGGGAATTTCCTGCCATCCCCCAACACATTAAAAAAAATAACAAACATACCCTATTTTAATGTTCTACCTCTCCCTCACTGAACAAAATCCTATTTCAATTTCGATTTTCTATCTCTTCCTTTCAACTATGCTAGCCACCTCCTGACTCGGTCACTAGCGGCAATCCCGGCAGTGAGCTACAACGGCTCCTGCTTTATGTTACCTAGGAGACCGAGCTCACATGAACCACCGCCCCAAAACCTTGGAGAAAGTTGGTTAAAGTTGGTACTGACTGAATTGGCTTAAATTCGGGTGATTTGGAGTTCCCTGAATGAGTTGCCCCAGGATAACCAGTGATATGCAAAATTGCACCGTGGAACCTAGGCCTATTTCCCACTATTCAGGACTCACAAACTTAGGCATGTTTTCCTGTTCGAATTGCATTGTGAAAGTATTTAAATTGCACTGTGAAAAGTAGGCCCTTTTCCCACTATTCAGGACTCTCAAACTTAGGCGTGCTTTCCTGTTTAAATTGCATTGCGAAAGTATTCAAATTGCACTGTCAAACCTAGGCCTTTTTTCCACTATTCAGGACTCTCAAACATAGGCGTGTTTTCCTGTTCGAATTGCATTGCGAAAGTATTTAAACTGCACTGCGAAAGGGCCCAAGGCAAAGGGCGGCTCCCACTGTAGCGGCTCCTGTTGTGTCTGCAGGTGTCCGCAGGGGACGCCAGTTCCTCCAGGATAGTCCCACAGGCTTCCTGCCTACCCCCCTTCGACCCTCAGACTCTAAAACTCAGGTGTGTTCCCCTCCCTGTTTTATTAATATGCACTGTATCAGTATTTTAAAAAGAATTGCATTGTGAAACCTAGGCCTTTTCTCCCTCCATTCAGGATTCTCAAGCTTAGGTATGTTTTTCCCCGCCTGTTTTAATAATATGCACTGTATCAGTATTAAAAAAAGATTTGCACTGTGAAACCTAGGCCTTTTCTCCCTCCATTCAGGACTCTCAAACTTAGGTGTGTCTTCTCTCCTGTCTTAAAATGTGCACTTTGTGAGCTCTTTACTCCTGAGTGTCATCGTCTTGTCCTATTGCTCAACTTGCTTGCCTCTCGCTGTCTTATCTGCCTACTTTAATGTCCTTCTCTAGTGTTTCCCCCTCTTATTTATTTATTTATTCATATTTGTAGAGCACGCAACAGCCCACGGGCATCGTGGCGCTTGTTACAAGAAAATGATCATCACTTAGTTACATATAAGAAACATACAAGCATAGTTACTGTGCACTTTGCATGAAACAGATCCTGACAACATGTAGAAAGGGTGGGGGTGAGGAGTGTGACAGTCGAGGTCGATTAATTAAAGAGAGCAGTTTTAAGGTTTTTTCAAAAAGGAGGGGAGAGAGGTTTCTGCTCTGAGGGCAGTGGGGAGTGCATTCCAGAGCTTCGGGGCTAAATATTGGAAGCCTAGCCCTCCAGCTTTGGCCCTGTTAATGCATCGTACAATGAGTTGGTTGGTGTAGTTTGTTCTGATAGGCCTGCTTGAAGTGGATCTGGATAGAATGACTGAGAGGTAAGGTGGTGCTGTGAGGTTAATGCATTTATGTGTGGTCGTGAGAATTTTGAATGTGATGCGGTCTTTGACTGGGAGCCAGTGAACAGACTTTCTTGTTTGTGAGATGTGGTCTCTTTTTGGAATGCTTAACTCAGCCCTTAGACAGTTATTTTGGGTGATTTGGAGTCTGTTTAGGTTTTTTATGGAGGTGCCCTCTCCCTTCCACCTCTCTACTCTCCCACCTACTCTTTGGTGTTCTCTGTCTCTCCTATATTTTGTAACCGCTTCTCTATTGACTATTGTGCTCTCCTCAATAAATCTGGTACAAAGAAGTTTAAAAAGGACATCCTGGTCTCCAACCCAGGCCTCCCTATCGCTGACACCTACACCAGTACCTCCTCCAAGGAAACTCTCACCGACATCCTCTTTGTTGTTCCTTCGCCAGACCTATGGACCCTTCATGTGGTCTCTGTGCTCTCTCCTTTCTCCTCTTCTCCCATTAATGGTGGCACTCGCTGGGACGCCCTCCTGGCCTCCTTCCATTCCTCTAAGGTCATCATTAATGTTTACTCGAATGGGACCGTCTTGGTCCAAGGCCCTCAGGCCAACCTTCACCTCTCTGATAGATGCTTCCCACGCCTCATCAATTACCTTTCTTCTCCTGCTGTCCCCTCTCCCCCTTCCGTGGCTACTGTGCCTCCCCCTTCTGCCTCCTCTTTGGCTACCTTGCCTTCTCCTTCCATCTCTGCCCCCTCTCGGGCTCCTTCTATACCTCCGAAGGGCGTACCTCTGATCTGTACCCCTCCCCGGAAGTCCTTCATGGATGGCAACCTTCTCCATATTGCCACTCTAAACTCTCGCTCTGCTGTCAAACACTCCTCTGATATTTGCCGCCTTCTGGAAGAACTTGACCTCAATGTCCTCAGTCTCACCGAGAAATGGTTCACGGCCAGCTCTGTCACTAGCTTTGACACGCTCCTTCCGGATGGCTACAAGATCCTCTCCGTGCCCAGGTCCAATTACTCTGCAGGGGGTGTAGCCCTGAACTTCCCTGAGTGGATTCCTGCCTCTGTAACTCCTAAGAAGGCCTATTCCTCTTTTGAATGCCTTGTCTGCAGGCTCTCTCTCCCCTGGCGATTCCCTTACTGTGGCTACTATCTATCGGCCACCTGGTCAGATCTCCTCCTTCCTCTCTGAGTGGGCGGACCTCTCCTCCTCACTCCTGGCCTCAACCACTCAACTCCTCCGTCTTGGAGACTTCAACATCCACCTGGATGCCTCCTGTCCTCCACCTGGACTCTTTCGTGACCTCTGCGACTTTCTCTCACTCACTATTCTCCCCTCTGGCCCAACTCACTCTGCAGGGCACACTCTGGATGTTCTGATCTCCTCAGACCTTCCCCTTTCTGTCCCTCTCTCCACTCCTCTCTCCTCGAGTGATCACGTTCTCCTCTCCTCCCACCTCACCCTCCCTACCCCTCAGGCCAAGGCACTTCCACCTCTGCCACCCACCTTCTCGGTCATCCGACACATGAAGCGCGTATCAGTTGAGGCTTTCGCCGCCACCTTCTCATCCCCCTCCCCCTTTGGCTGACTCTCACCCTGGCACAGCCCTCTCCGCGCTCCACTGTGCTATATCTGATACTCTTGACATCCTTGCCCCTATCATGAGAATCTGCCTGACACCCAAAGCCAATTGCAACTGCTGGTACAACTCAGACCTTGACACCCTAAAACGCAAGTGCAGGGTGGCCAAGAGGAAATGGCTTGCTTCATGCACATCCTCTGACAAACTGGCCTGCCGTCTGCTCCAGAGGCAATACCGGCTCTCTGTCCTATCGAAGAAGAGAGCTCATATCCAAGCCCTTGTCTCTATGGCATCTAACAACTCGGCTGAACTCTTTTAAAATCTGCAAGGAACTAGCCAATCCTGACGCAGTCTCTACCTCTCCTGTCCCTTCCCAGGCCCTCTGCACGGCACTGGCTTCTCACTTTATCTTTAAAACTCAAGACATCCTGTCCTCACTCTCCTTCTCTTCCCTCACTCCCTCTACTCCCTGCTCTTCCTCTGGCCCTTCTGCAGCCACCTCTCCTCCCTCCTTCCCTGCCTTTCCCTCTATTCTCTGCAGAAGAGGTTTCTAGACAAGTCTGATCCATGAAAGTCTCGTCAAAACAGGTTCACCCCGGTTCCTCCAAAACTATCAAGGACCACATCGACTACCTGGCTCCTGCCCTGGCTGATTTCTGCAATCACTCCTTCACCACTGGAGTTTTCCCATCCCCCTGAAGAACTCCCTTGTGAACCCTCTTCTTAAGAAACCCTCTGCTGACCCCTCATGCCTGGCTAACTATTGCCCAATCTCCATCACTCCCTACCTGGGCAAGCCCCTGGAGAAACTGGACATCTCCCAGCTTAATCTCCACACTGAATCTGTTAGTTGTCTACATGACCATCAGTCTGGCTTCAGAGCTGCCAGAAGCACGGAAGCTGCTCTCTTGAACATCCATGAAGACCTGCTCTCCAACCTTGACTTTAACACCCCTTGCGTCCTCATCCTGCTTGAACTCTCTTCTGCCTTTTACACTGTAAACCATGCCATGTACACCATGCCATCCTGCACAACCATCTCTGTGATAACCTGGGTATCACTGGTCAGGCTCTGGCATGGCTGACTTCTTTCCTCTCTGACCGACCCTCCTAGGTCCAACTTGGGTACTTCTTCTCTGCTATCTTCTTCTCTACCTGTGGTGACCCCAGGGGTCTAACATCTCTCCCTGGCTGTTCAACCAATACCCGGCACTTCTTGCCCACCGCATCGCCGCTCTCTGCCCCAACTTTCAGTGCTTTACGGATGACACTCAGCTCATTTTCAAGCTACCCTCGGCCTCCTCCTCTCCTTCCCTCATCTCTGACTGTCTGTCTGCTATCCAAGAGTGGTGTGCTGCCAATGACCTCTGCCTTAATGCCAGTAAGACTGAAATTCTCATCGGCACACCCAATCCATCCTTTCTTGTAGCTCACTGGCCGGCTTCTCTTGGCCCTCTTTCTGCTACCACCTGCAAGGCTAAAAACCTCTGGGGTCATCTTCGGCTCCACACTCTCCTTCTCTCCTTACATCTCTGACGTCTCTAAGAAGTCACACTACCAGCTGCACTTCCTCAGGGGCATTTTTCCTTTCCTCTCCTTCCCCCGGAAGCTCACTGTCCACAGAGCTCTGGTTATGTCTAGGCTGGACTATTGCAACAACCTCTTTCTAAATCTGCCTGCTTCTACTCTCCACCCTCTGCAACTCATCCAGAACAGGATTGCCAGACTTGTCCTTGGCCTCAAGCCCAGGGATCGTATCTCTCCAGAACTGAAATCTCTGCACCGGCTCCCAGTGGCTGCGAGGATTAAGTTCAAAACCCTCTGCATTGTCCACAAGGCCTTCTGGGGCCCGGGACCTCAATACCTTCAACTCCCTCTTCCTAAATATCGTCCTTCTCGAGCTCTTTGCTCATACACCTCCAACCCCTTCAGGGTCAGTCGCTTCTCCAAGAAACGAGTTGGTGATAGATCTCTTTCTTTGGCTGGTGCCTCCCTCTGGAACAGCCTCCCTTAAACCTCAAAAGCTTTCTCATTGCTTCTGCTTTTTCTCCTCCTCTCCTCTGCTGACCTCCTGGCTGTAATCGGAACTGCACTGGCTACCTGGACACCCTCTGATCACGGGCCCAGGGCCCTCCCCCGCCAGCGTTACATACCTGCACTGCGCCCGCCTGGCAACCCCCGCACTGGGGGAGTGTTTCTGTATCCCTACAGTCCCCCTTACCAGCCCTTGACACCTGATGTCTGCACTTACCCATGCACTTGCCACATGCTGGCCGTTACTTTACTTATTGTTATTATCTATTCCCATGTACTGCACTGTCCCTGCCCCCTTCCCACGCACTTGCGCGATCTGAATGACACCTGGCCTAGTATGATCGTTGTCTGTCCTCCCTTTGTTCCCCTCCCTTGCCGCGTCGAGCCTTGAAACACTTGTGTATAGGCGCGTTGTAATGCCATATCATATCAATTGGGCACCCAGCGCTTAGATATGCAAAGTGCACTGGAATGTGCAACGATGCATTGGCCGGCTGCAATTCTCACTGTAGCCTGAGCATGAGCCTATCCCATTTATGAGCATGTGGCATGGGCATTTGTGGTCACTGTGCACTCGTGAGATAAGAAAAGGAGGCCCTGTAATGTTAATGAATCAGGCCCTCTATGTTTTTTAATGCCCCCAATGTATAAGCAATAATAAGCATTCAGTTAACAGAGGTGTGTAGGCAATGCAAACTGACAGATGACAAACGATGTTCAACAATGCACTGTTTATAAGAGTTGATCTCATTGGCTACACATTGAGCCTGTTCAATGTTGAGTGTCCAATGAGGCATCCGAGGCTCAACCAAATTCCCAGTGGAAGCTTTTGGGGTGGGACCACGCCTGATTTGAATATGGTCTTTCCCCTTCTGTAATGGGTTGGCAGGTGAAGAACGATGGTCTGGAGGGTTGCCCAGAGCAATGCCAGAGGTTGAGATTAATTTGAAACCTTCCAGCCATCACCTCTTTTGTTTTGCTGTCATCATCATTCCAATATTTTATGCCGAGGAATGAAAGGAAATGCACCCCGTGCGGACACCGTTACTTGGGCTAGAAAGAGTGAAAATGCCCCAAAGAAAGAAAGACTCTTAAAAAAGAAGCATCTTTTAACACAACAAAAATCAAATTCAGTCCTGGATAACAAAACAGCCATTTCCAGACGAGCGTTGCCTCACAAATTTGATCACAAATAACAGATTTCCTGCTTCCGTACAGCACAGTCTTTCTTTTCCTTCAGTGCGTATGGGCCTTCTGGGATGCCAAGCTGTTCTTTGCGGGCAAAGCTCGGTATTCATGATCACGGATAGGGAGACGCTGAATTACAGCGTATGGCCTGGATTCCTAGAATAGACGCTGGGCTTCTCCTTTGAGCATCGTGCAACGCAGCCCCCACCACGCCCCCCGCACCCCTACTGCTGGGAACAGTGAAATCTGGGATCGGCCAACCAACCAGTAAACACGCTCCGGGCCACGTCATTTCATTTGTTTGCGGTCCTGCTTAAATGGCACAAAAGCACGTTTCGGAAACCCGAGATAATGCCTCATTCCGAGTTTGGTGGTGTGGTAAAAAAGTGGCAGGAATGTGAAAACCTTTTTTGGCAGTAGCCAAATCCTGCACTAAGGCTTCATCGGCACAACCGCTGTGCTCTGACACACTTAAGCACTGAAAATCACAGTCCTCAACAGAAAGTCTACACTAATGACAAACAGTCGTGTTTATGGATTCGTGGAGTCCTTGATCTGGGAGAGAAATCATTTTCGTGTATTTAGTTATTATTTGGCTCTGCAGACGATGTGCTCGTTTTCACTGGCTCGCGTGCCAGGCACGGAATCTTGCCACTTCAAGGTCTTTTTGCCGGCACCGCAGTCTTCTGCATTGCACACCTTCACTTAGTTCCCTTCCAGAACACAGCCTAACAATATTTACAGAAAGTCAAGAAAGGATGCTTCCGCTCCTTGTTACCACCAGGACGTGTAGTCCCTCCTATGGTCATCTAGTCCCACTAAGCACCTACCTGTTGCGTACCAGTTGTGACCTGGCTCAGAAAGGAACCACAACAATTAAAGGCATAGTTTCAAAACCCAGCTACCAGAAAATCACAAAATATCCACATGTTACAAATTCCAAGAACAGAAGCAGAGGCATCATTTCACCAAAATGCTAGGGGTAGTGGAAGTGACATCACACAACCCTTAGCCTCTAATGACATCACAGGAAGTGATGTCATTTGGCCCCACATCGAAGTGACATCACGGGAAGAGATGGAACACAACCTTTCACCAATTGGCAAAACAGGAAGTGGCATCACATAGCATTGTTCCTAAGTACCCTATGAAAAATATGGTTATGATATCACTGTAATGTGATATGCATTTCATACAAGTATGGACCACTATATGTATCATTAATATCAGTGTGAATATGCCCATATTACAAAATCACTCTGAGTGCAAGCAGAAATCCAAGGCCAAATGACATTGATGTGTTATTATATAGCACCTAAGCTTAAGTGCTTTATATAGAACAAATATACATACAATATCACCCAACCTGTGTCGGTACTCATTTATGAACCTCAGAAGGATGAAAGGCTGAGTTGGCCTTTCCGGGATTCGAACCTGCAGATCTCACACACACACACACATCGCAGAAGCAAGCACTCAAACCACTGAGCTATCTTACCGGCTTTATCTATCTTACCAGCTATAGTAAAATGAGCAATTACGTGTCTGAATGTTCTCAAAGTCAGGAAGCAAATTACACTCTGTAGTGGATACCATTAAACTGTTAACTGACATTTAACAGCAGGCCAGTTCATCTGCAGGTCTGGGGCAGAGTTGGCCACATGTCAAGCCCGCGTGGATCTACTTTACAGGCTTCAGAGGTTGGCAAAATACATACCAATGGGAGGGTTCATAACTGTGTTCTGAATATAAATTACGGGATTTAAGTGTGCAATACAAGTACTTCAATGTCGCAGGTTCTAGTATTAAAACACACAAAAAAGTAAAGACCCCTGGTGTATATCTGGATCAGAATTTGAATATGAAAGCCGGGGTCCATAGCTTGGTCTCCTCCACGGCGTACAATGTTAAATGGCTGGCACAGATTCGCCCTTATATACCATGTGTAAATGGTGAGAATTTAGTTAGGGCTATTGTGCGCTCAGAAATAGATTACTGTAGTAGCCTCTAGGTGGGCATAGCGAATTCTGAGTGTGCAAGATTACAAACTATACAGAATAATGTAGTGAGGGTGATCACTGGCTTAAAAAGACGAGATCATGTCTCTGATGCAATGCGCCGTCTGCACTGGCTTCCCATTGAAGCAAGACTACACTTTTGCTTACTAGTTATGACCCATAAATGTTTGACTGGCGTGTGCCCTTTATACCTGAGGGAATGGCTGATGCACAAATCGTGTGCAAGATCTCTGAGGTCCAATCATGCTAATCAGCTGGTAATACCAGCTCACAAGCTCACACAGGCCATGTAAGGAGCTTTCTTGTCTTGCGGCTCATAAGACATGGAATGCTCTACCCCCAGACAGTAGAATAGTGACATTGACTGAGCAACTGAGAAAGAAACTGAAGGCCCTACTTATTAGATAATTTTTGGCTGATTTTGCTATATGGATCTCCTCTCCCTCCTATTGGAATTATAATTTCACTTTCCGTGTCTTCCTCTGTACTGTCTTGTCTGCTTTCTTGTTATTTGTCTGCGCCCTTAAGTCTCCGGGTCACGTGGTGCACAATAAACATTGATTAAAGTAAAGTGTATTAAAGAATTTAGAATAGTGTAGGGAAAGCAGCGCAGTTTCACGGCATCCCATACTCTGGGCACTCGTTACCTCATACATGCAAACAAACATCCTGAACAGCATGCCATGGAGATAGGAAAGATAGACACATTACAACAAGGCATTAATTGTGGCACAATGAAATCAAGGGCCACTTTATGTGTTATGGTTAAACATTTCTGCACTGTAAACAAGCTTTTAGGAACAAGGATTTTGACAAGTGACCGAGGACACCGAGATGGAATGTCTTGTGATGAACGTAACAGAGACGCGAAAGAACAAAACATGCTATAACTGCAACTTGCGAAAAGCAAACGACATAGTTCGAAATTGATGCTTATTCTACTCTAAATGCTTTTTGGAAGTTTCTTTCTGCATTGTGAATTTGAGGCGTTTAAGGACATAATAAATCAGCGATTACCCCTCCCCCCCCCAAAGAGTGCCTGAAATAAACCTTTAATGAGTCTGGCAATTATTGTATAGAATTCCAGGAAAACAAAATAGCTATGCCTATTCTTTCATATTTAGGGTCACTGCTCAAAGTGTTACGCCTGTGGAACCCCCTGTGTTTTAAGAGGCCTGAACAAGAAAGCCAGTCACCCCAGAAACAAATAGTCACATGGCATTGGCCACAGCCCAGGAGCTTCCATTTTTAAAAAGATTGGGGGCTTTAGGGGTAGCAAGGGAAACCTCAGAGGTCACAGGTGCGACCCCTGGCGACCCCCAAATGACGTCCCCGAACAGAAGCCATTGCCTACTTCTTCATGTGATGCACTTCCTGCCAAACCTTTACGTCCGTCTTCCTGAAAGTCCTTTACTGAGGACACCTGTGCAAGCGTCCAGGGGCCACAGTCAATCACACCAGACAGCCAAAGGCAGATGCTAATATGCCACAGTACAGCCGGGTGCATAGCGGAATTCCTCGAGCGCAGTGGACAGTGAACACCTTCTGAGCTGACAAAACACTGCTGCGGGAAACCCTCTGTGCCCCTTTCTCGGAATCTGGGGGAAGATATCCTCCACTGTCAACAAACCCCCCTGGACTTTTAGTCAGTGCACATCTCTTCTTGATGCATGTCTAAAACCTCCAATACTCCGTTCAAATTCATACTCCTTCAGCCCTACACACATGGCACTGCCCGGCATGTGCAAGCTCCTCTTTGTGTGTTTCTAGGAGCTACCAGCATCATTTAACAGGAGACGGGTTGAGGGACTAATGCCCTGCTGAGTGCTTCAGTCAGCCCGCCAGTCAGTGTCCCCTTTGCCCCCTTCCACTGCGGATCTCCTGGAGGATAGGTGTGTCATGGGTTCAGATCCGGCACTATAGTGCCTCCGCCTGTCGTATTACGGCATACAATGATCCACGTGCTAAAAAGAAATGGATTGCTCACTGCATTTGGCGTATGCAACTATGCAGGGTTTGACTCAGAAAGGGTGCAGGCTCCGGCGATGTCATAGAAACTTTGCTAACCAGAGGCGTTGTTAGGGGCGTTGAGGGGGCTACAGCCCCGGGTCTTTTAGCTGTAGCCCCGGATAGAAGCTGAGAGGCTACAACCTAAAGGCTAGCTAGCCCTGAATCTGACAGTCCCAACATTAGCATAGCCACAAATCTTTTCCAGACCTAGCAACACCCCTGTTCCTAACTAATGCTTCATTTATTATGATACAGCACAGATGTTCCTCTACATCATAGCCCCTTCGGCTTTCACACCATCTATTATTTCTCTCTTTATATACAATACTTAGGTCTCCGCGCGAGACCTCCTCTGACCCTTTTCATACATCTGAAAGTGGTCCCCAGCCTGGAGGATGCTTTTAACTCTGTGGTGGATATATCTTCTAGACAGGATGGGGAAAGTGAAATCCAGCCTGAAGGATGCTTTTAATCTCTGTGGGGGATATATCCTCTAGACGGGGTGGGGAAAGTGAAATCCAGCCTGAAGGATGCTTTGAATCTCTGTGGGGGATATACCCTCTAGACAGGATGGGGAAAGTGAAATCCAGCCTGAAGGGTGCTTTCAATCTCTGTGGGAGATATGCCCTCTGGACGGGGTGGTGAAACTGCCACCCTGTCTTAACGATGCTTTGAATCTCTGTGGGGGTTATACCCTCTAGACAGGGTGGGGAAAATGATATCCAGCCTGAGGGATGCTTTTAATCTCTGTGGGGGATATACCCTCGAGATGGGATGGGGAAACCGATATCCAGCATGAAGGATGCTTTGAATATTTGTGGGGTATATGCCCTCTAGGCAGGATGGGGAGAGAGATATCCAGCCTGAGGGGTTCTTTGAATCTCTGTGGGGGATATAACATCAAGACAGGATGGGAACTGATATCCAGTCTAAAGGATGCTTTGAATCTCTGTGGGGGATATACACTCTGAACAGGATGGAGAAACTGGTAGCATGCATAAATTTGTGGAAGGATACATTAAACTAGCTTCTAAATGCCAGGACAAACGTAACAGTCTCATCTGCATTCAGATTTCTGTAGGTGATCTACCTTTGCCAATCCTGTTGAATACAACTAAGGAGTCACACTATTCCACTCCTTACCACACTTAATCCCGTCTCCTGCCTTCTCTTTCCTTGTTGCTCCTCCAGTCCCTTTATCTTCTCGCATCACTTTGGTGTTCTTTTTCTCTTCTACTCATACTTCCTTTTGGGTTCGCTGGTTTCAGTGACCTGGCGGCCTCCCAAGTTATTTCCTGCTCCTGAGTCTTCTTCCGTCCGGTCGCTCTTCACATGACCTATCTAGGTTCCAAAGACCACCTCGAAGCTCATGTCAGAGCTAGGTTCCAAGCCTCACTCTCTCAAGCGAATCTCCAGAACAGGCAACTTCGAAAGCACACTGTGGAATACCCCGCCATTTAGCAGAGAGCGGGAATGCTGTACCCCCAAAACTGAAACTCCTTGCCATCAAAGGTCTTGCATGGTCTCTTACCTAAACAGCGTATGGACTCAGGCTATCTCTTCTTGATCGTCCCTTCTCGGTCTAATCTCTGTGATCTAAACACTGCCTGTCAGTGACATGGACCGCCCTCAGGCTGTGTCACACCACCCTTATTCTAAATCACTCCAGTCCTGGCACTCTCAAGTCTGCCCGGCTGTTGCTGGGGAAAATGTAGCCAGTTGAGAACTGCAAAGCATGAAGCCCTGTGGAGCAATGAAATCCTGCAGGGTGAACTCGTTTAAACAGATTCTAATTGCTGCCTCACCTCACACCGCACGCCGAACGCTGTTTAACATCCCAAATGGCACAGTGCACATTAGTTCTGCTGAAGTGGGCCATTGGATATGTGTGCATGCTACTGCCCCCACAGCCATGCCCTGATTCTGCAGCAGCCACCAGAGCCTGCCATCACCACACAGCTGCTGAGCACTACCCAGCATGCCCTCATGAGAAAATCCTAAACATATTGCCGCTCCTGACACGTAATGTTACTGAAGCTGTTGTACTTCACTGTATGCGATAATCACACACGTGTCAGGAACCACCCCGCCTCCCGCCATAAACTATGACCAGGGACCTGGAAAATCGACCCGCTGACACCTACCACTGAGCCTCTGGAAAATGGATCATCCAACCAGGCTAACAACATTCTCGGCACCAGTCCGAGTATTCGTCTCGGAAATCCACCACCACGAACCACCAGAACAGACAAGGCCTGCTCATCGAGCGCCGAAAATAACCAGGGGGCCTGCCACAGGAAATCACAGGCACTCAGTCCTATCGACATGCTCACTCTCCATCTTACACCAGCAAACAATCGAACAGAGGTATACCCCCCGATCAATTTCGGCCTAGCTGCACACAACACCTACACTCCTCCATGAACACCTCAACAGTCTGTTATAATGTAGATATATACCCCACGAAAATCAGCCTAGCTGCACACATAATCTCCCACACAGGCCTCGCAGCAGCCAGAATGCAGACTCTGAGACCGCCCACCTGCTGCACGCATTACACTGATCTCTCACAACCACTGCAACGCACATAGCATTAGAATGCAGCAAACCCTGCGCAAACCATTCTGGCTGCACTCATACCAAGTGCACCTAAGCGCTTTATACTACCACACTCTCTCCAATGACCTGGACTGCTGTCCCTGACGGCGTTCAACCCACAGCGCTTTCAGATCATACCAATGGTACATAAGGCACTATAACATAACTTTACAATTAGCTCCCTTCTCACTGCTGCCCAGCAGTGCCCATCCTCTAGTGCCAACTACTTAAGTGTCTGCTGTAAAGGTTGCTCTTTTCCCATCAGGATTGCTTAAGCATGGAATGAGCTGCCTGAAAATTTATGAAAGGAAAAAAATGATCTTGTTTTAGGAAAGGTTTAAAAACTGGCCTGTTTGCCTAGGCAGGGCTCCCCTGTTTTTTGTTCTGTCTCTTGGTTTCATGTTGTCTCTGTTTCTGTGCAGCGCCCAGATGCCTAAGGGCGTTGGCGCTTAACAAACAAATAGAAATAGAAGCAGAAATATCAAATCCCAACAGAGTCAATAAATGATCAAAAGAAGACCAGGAGCTACTGCTCTTGATTCTGAAACCTCCAGCATCGCCCAAGCGCGGACTGGCCTATAGGGCAACAGTGCAGGCCCAAAATGCTAGTGTGGGCCATTTGTGTGGCCAAAGTGGGCCAGTTTGATGAGCTACTCTACTCCACAGGCAGCAATTATGACCAGTTTGACCAAACTGCACTCCCCTCCCCCTTCCCGCACACGGGAGTCTGTCCTGATAGATTCTGGTTTCACCATCAACGTCTTGTGGCCAATGCTGGATTTGACTTTTATGGACTTCATTGATTCACTGTGCGTCACCCTTTATCAACTCTCATGCTGGACTTCCTTTGCATCCTGTACTCATGGTGGCCCTGAATCATGCTGTTCTCATCTTCATCTTGTATCCTGGCTTGCAACATTATGTGTTACTAATGACTTCTGCTATTGTATTCGCTCTCACCTCTTGCTTCTCCACTCTTTGACTGCTTACTCTGTTCTCTCCTCCTCTCTCTTTCCTATCTCCTCCCCTCATCCCCTTACTTTCTTCTATGCACTTACTCTATCAGAATTATCCTTGGACCTAGTATGATAGCAACCCCGTCTGTCGCTCCCCCATCCCCTTACTGTTCCCCCCCCACTCCCTCCAGCACTATCTGAAACGTTGTCAGCCTAATACGATAGTCGCTTGTTTTGTTCCTCCCCTCCCTTTCTGCACCCCTCTCCCTTACCTTGTGTTTTTCTCCGGCTCTACCAGAAATGTCATCAGGCCTAGTACGGTAGTCGCCTGTCTGTTTCCATTTCCTTCCCACTCTCCCCCTCCCTTCCTTATCTATGTCTTAGCTCTTGCACTATCAGAAATGTCGCCAAGCCGAGTACGATAGTTAATTCCCATCCTTACTGTTCATGGCCTGTAAGAATGTGGCTGTATTTTCCCTTGTTCCCTCCCTTGACTTGAAGCGCTTTGAAACACATTGTGTATAGGCGCTATATAAATGAACTATCATATCATATATCATATCAAAGAAATATTCAAGAGGATTTTCAATTTGCAACACATTTTACCAAAAAGCTCCCCCCTGGTTCTACTCAAACAGTTGTCACAAAAGGAACAAATCACGGTTTGTGACTGTGGGCAACTTCTTCACTGCTGCCCGAGCCAATGCTATGCCCCAGTCCATCTCTGGCATCACCCGAGCTCACCGCACTCCACGCCCACTGCAGCCAGTACACTTTTGATTACTTTCTAAATAAGAAACATCAGACTGCCTGGGCACAACAGTTAGCTCACCAAGCAACACAACAATGCCCCCAACTGCTAATTGCACGGGAAACTATAACAGTTGTTGCCTTGCCATGAATCCCACTCGCACTCTGCATCTGGATGATTCTTTGCACAATTCCTGTTGCTAACAGACTCCCATGATGGCCCCGGAACAGGCCACTCTGGCACTGCACCAAGAGACAATATGGTATGATGTAAAAAAAAAAAGTTAAACACCTGCTGCTCTCAGGCACGTACAAGCAGCCAGCACTACAAAGACTCCCAGCTGCTTCTTCCCAGTCATTAACCAGCCATGCCCAGTCAACCCTTCCCAAATGGATGCCAGACGTATGTAAGGACACGCCACACTGTCTGAAACTAATGCGAAGGTGAAGCTCTGGATCTCGTATGCATCGCTCCATCCATTCTTGCCAAGCCAGAATCCATCTTACAGCCAAAGAATCGTCACCCAAGGCCCGCCTCTGCATGGCACGGTTTTCTACATCCCCAAACACCTTCTGGGCTTCACATCTATCTCTGCCACCCGTAATGAGAACCCCCAGGGACGGACACACTATTTATTTATTTGCATTTTTAAAGCGCTCACACAGCCCGGGGGCATCGAGGCGCTGGCAAGTCCATGAACATTACTCGCTGCTGCCTAACTGTCCCTTCCTCACGTCGACCAATCAATGCGACCACCTTCACTCAATAATCAGGTGACCCCAAAACGACGGTACAGGGCAATATAATAAGAATTGCAACCGCCATGCTCCACCCCCTATGGTGTGGTTTACTCCAAGCTTCTACCCACTAGTGCCTGGCCGAAACGTGTGTACACTGCCCCAGTCAGAGCGGCGGCGTCTAACACAGGCATGCACAGCGGAGCAGCACAATCTCCGCCAGCCACCTGCAAGCCTCTGGCCCTACAGATGTCTCTGCTACCTCTCCCACCAGCCCTAGCCAGCATAGTGAACGGTGGGGCATCACGGGAACTGTAGTCCAAAACATCTGGAGAGGCACAGGTGGCAGACCTCCGATCTATTGGTATGGAATTTGTAAAGCGCACTAAAGGCCTGAAATGAGGCATCAATGCACTATCGATGCCACGAGCATCTGCGCGGAAGCACTGCCTATTAATGCGTTTTGAAACCCCATGGATAGCCTACTCCCAAATACTCACCAGTGCCCCCGCGCTCGCTAAGCAGCCTCGTGCTCATTACTCTATTGTTCCTGCTCTGTCCATCACTTCCTACCCGTTCGGCATTTGCCAACGTGGAATATCTGCCAATCACCCCCAACAGCGTGCACACAGAAATCAGTGCTCATAACTGTAACTCCATCATTCACTCTTCATTAATGTATATCCGTCAATCACTGGCCAAACCTCCAATCATGTCCTAAGACTGCATATGGACACGCCCCCGTGTCCCAATGCCCTTTGCATCCTCACAGAATTCCACGATAATGCATAGCCTCCCAACATTCCCCAAAAGTGTCCATAATTCACATTGTTCTCGATGCGGTGCCACCTGCCCTCCAAGCATGGTCAGTGATGTGCATCCCCCGCCCCCTCTGTGCCAGACCCTGTGTACAGTCCCGAGAGCAGCCCAATAACATCCTCCAGCCCTTGCACACTGGCCCGTGCCATTCGCAGCCAGCACATGTCACCCACCAGGGCACCAGAGCGAATGCCAGGCACCTGCAAACCAAAACATTGCGAGTGATGCTTGGAGGAAGACAGCCAGCATCCTGCAGAGGCGCTCTGTGTGTTATCTTCTCACATTAACGCCTGGCGACAATGCTTGCCATGCACTGCCCCAGGGCACAAGCAATGACCCCTTCTTTGCGGCGCATACGGGCATGTGGCACCGGCCAGTGAGCCACAGCCAGCTGGGCAATGCTTATGAAGGCATGACCCTGCACCGCACTGCGCTCTGCCCTGCTTTCATCCTTCCTGGCAGTGCCTTTAGACCCTGGCCAAGGGCAGTAACAGCCTCGCCGTGTCCAGTTACCGGCCCAGGGCATCAGAGACAATAATACCACGCACAGCATAGCGAACACTGCTCAGAGAAAGTCAATGAGCATCCGTGGCCCACCCAGCCCCTGTGTTCTCCGAGCTGCCTCGCACACGGAGGGCTGAACGTGCCTTTCCAGAAAGTGGACGGTATTAGCACGGAGCGTAGAGCCAGCCACAGCGCCGCCGGGTTACGCTGAGGGTATACCTATGGACCCCCTGGCCCGATGCCACAAGCACTGTGCATCCTCCAGCTCCTCCCACACGGCTGCCCGGCAGTGCCTCTCGCACAATGACCCAGGGCAGCAGCAGCAGCAGCAGGTGCGGGGCTGCCCCTCCAGGCCCGGGAGAGGGGCAGCAGCCAGCCCGGGCGCGCCGGCATGGAGACTCACCGTACTTCCAGTCGGCTCGGGCCGGGAAGGGGCTCAGGGAAGCGGAGAGCAGCAGGAGGAGGCAGCTGGGCAGCTTCATGTTGACTGCTGTTCCATGCCAGGCTGTGCATCCAGGGGAAGGAGGCTGTGCCTGCGGCGGGCAGAGGAGAGCGTGGCAGGTGGAGGGCTTGCGATGCAGCCGGACCCGGGAGCCTCCACTCTCTGCCCAGGGAACAGGCAGTGGAAGCAGCGGCTGCTTCAACACCCAGGACAGCGACCAGCAGCAGCGGCGGCCCCGCCTCCCGGCTAAGCCCCGCCCACCGTCAGCACTGGGCACGCCCCTGGCCGCCCACGTCAGCACCGCTGCCAGCAGCAGCTGCGCCCGGAGACGGGAGAGGCGGTGTGGACATATACTGTGAATGGGGGTTACAAGGAAGGACCACCACAGCACTGCTTGCCCCTCCCATCTACGTTGTGGGTCCCCCTATGTGCTGCTTATTCCACACAAGCCTTTACTTGCAACAATTGGGCTACCGGATGTTGTGGGGGAATCCCTGATCACCATATAGAAGGGGTTAATTCGCCAATTAACGCAGGGTGCACGCATCTGCCTCTCCATCCTCAGTCAGGGGCGTCAGGCCGAAGGATCTGTGTGTCCCCCCAGGACCTCCCTCCCCGTCCAGCCTCAGTGTGCATTGAAAACATTCCACTGAGCCACTTAGCGCCTGTGCGCCGACTCCCTCGCCCGTCCTCAGTGTGCAACTCCCATCCCCAGAGCATGGCCGTTGCCCTGAACATCTCTCCCATCCCCAGTGCGTGCTTCCAGTCACGAGCACCTGTATTGTACTATTTTTCCCCTCACATTCCCGGTGTGTGACTCCAGAACTGGGCTCCTCCTACCGCGTATCCTCCTCCCATTTTCATTGTGTGACTTCAACCCTGGCATCTGCCCCCGGCCATCATCGTGGTGTGACTTCAGCCCTGGCAACTCTCCCTCTTCCAGTGCCAACATCAGCCCTGGCACCTCTCCCTCTTCCAGTGCCAACATCAGCCCTGGCACCTCTCCCAGTGCCACCCCCATTGCGTGCCCCCGGCCATCATCTTGGTGTGACTTCAGCCCTGGCAACTCTCCCTCTTCCAGTGCCAACATCAGCCCAGGCAACTCTCCCTCGTCCAGTGCCAACCCCATTGCGTGCCCCCGGCCATCCTCTTGGTGGGACATCAGCCCAGGCAACTCTCCCTCTTCCAGTGCCACCCCCATTGCGTGCCCCCGGCCATCCTCTTGGTGGGACTTCAGCCCTGGCAGCTCTCCCTATTCCAGTGCCACCCCTATTGCGTGTCCCCAGCCATCATCTTGGTGTGACTTCAGCCCTGGCAACTCTCCCTCTTCCAGTGCCAACATCAGCCCAGGCAACTCTCCCTCTTCCAGTGCCACCCCCATTGCGTGCCCCCGGCCATCCTCTTGGTGGGACTTCAGAGCTGGCAGCTCTCCCTATTCCAGTGCCAGCCCCATTGTGTGCCCCAAGCCATCATCTTGGTGTGACTTCCGCCCTGGCAACTCTCCCTCTTCCAGCGCCAACATCAGCCCAGGCAACTCTCCCTCTTCCAGTGCCAGCCCCATTGTGTGCCCCAAGCCATCATCTTGGTGTGACTTCAGCCATGGCAACACTCCCTCTTCCAGCACCAACATCAGCCCTGGCAACTCTCCCTCTTCCAGTGCCAACATCAGCCCTGGCACCTCTCCCAGTGCCACCCCCATTGCGTGCCCCAAGCCATCATCTTGGTGTGACTTCAGCCCTGGCAAACTCTCCCTCTTCCAGTGCCACCCCTATTGCGTGCCCACGGCCATCATCTTGGTGTGACTTCAGCCATGGCAACACCCCCTCTTCCAGCGCCAAAATCAGCCCTGGCAACTCTCCCTCTTCCAGTGCCAACATCAGCCCTGGCACCTCTCCCAGTGCCACCCCCATTGCGTGCCCCCGGCCATCATCTTGGTGTGACTTCAGCCCTGGCAACTCTCCCTCTTCCAGTGCCAACATCAGCCCAGGCAACTCTCCCTCGTCCAGTGCCAACCCCATTGCGTGCCCCCGGCCATCCTCTTGGTGGGACATCAGCCCAGGCAACTCTCCCTCTTCCAGTGCCACCCCCATTGCGTGCCCCCGGCCATCCTCTTGGTGGGACTTCAGCCCTGGCAGCTCTCCCTATTCCAGTGCCACCCCTATTGCGTGTCCCCAGCCATCATCTTGGTGTGACTTCAGCCCTGGCAACTCTCCCTCTTCCAGTGCCAACATCAGCCCAGGCAACTCTCCCTCTTCCAGTGCCACCCCCATTGCGTGCCCCCGGCCATCCTCTTGGTGGGACTTCAGAGCTGGCAGCTCTCCCTATTCCAGTGCCAGCCCCATTGTGTGCCCCAAGCCATCATCTTGGTGTGACTTCCGCCCTGGCAACTCTCCCTCTTCCAGCGCCAACATCAGCCCAGGCAACTCTCCCTCTTCCAGTGCCAGCCCCATTGTGTGCCCCAAGCCATCATCTTGGTGTGACTTCAGCCATGGCAACACTCCCTCTTCCAGCACCAACATCAGCCCTGGCAACTCTCCCTCTTCCAGTGCCAACATCAGCCCTGGCACCTCTCCCAGTGCCACCCCCATTGCGTGCCCCAAGCCATCATCTTGGTGTGACTTCAGCCCTGGCAAACTCTCCCTCTTCCAGTGCCACCCCTATTGCGTGCCCACGGCCATCATCTTGGTGTGACTTCAGCCATGGCAACACCCCCTCTTCCAGCGCCAAAATCAGCCCTGGCAACTCTCCCTCTTCCAGTGCCAACATCAGCCCTGGCACCTCTCCCAGTGCCACCCCCATTGCGTGCCCCCGGCCATCATCTTGGTGTGACTTCAGCCATGGCAACACTCCCTCTTCCAGTGCCAAAATCAGCCCTGGCAGCTCTCCCAGTGCCACCCCCATTGCGTGCCCCCGGCCATCATCTTGGTGTGACTTCAGCCATGGCAACACTCCCTCTTCCAGTGCCAACATCAGCCCTGGCACCTCTCCCAGTGCCACCCCCATTGCGTGCCCCCGGCCATCATCTTGGTGTGACTTCAGCCCTGGCAACTCTCCCTCTTCCAGTGCCACCCCCATTGCGTGTCCACGGCCATCATCTTGGTGTGACTTCAGCCCTGGCGACTCTCCCTCTTCCAGTGCCACCCCCATTGCGTGCCCACGGCCATCCTCTTGGTGTGACTTCAGCCCTGGCATCTCTCCCTCTTCCAGTGCCACCCCCATTGCGTGCCCACGGCCATCCTCTTGGTGTGACTTCAGCCCTGGCAACTCTCCCTCTTCCAGTGCCACCCCCATTGCGTGCCCACGGCCATCATCTTGGTGTGACTTCAGCCCTGGCACCTCTCCCAGTGCCACCCCCGCTGCGTGCCCCCAGCCATCCTCTTGGTGTGACTTCAGCCCTGGCACCTCTCCCAGTGCCACCCCCGCTGCGTGCCCCCAGCCATCATCTTGGTGTGACTTCAGCCCTGGCCACTCTCCCTCTTCCAGTGCCACCCCCATTGCGTGCCCATGGCCATCCTCTTGGTGTGACTTCAGCACTGGCAACTCTCCCCCTTCCAGTGCCACCCCCATTGCGTGCCCACGGCCATCCTCTTGGTGTGACTTCAGCCCTGGCAACTCTCCCTCTTCCAGTGCCACCCCCATTGCGTTCCCACGGCCATCATCTTGGTGTGACTTCAGCCCTGGCACCTCTCCCAGTGCCACCCCCGCTGCGTGCCCCCAGCCATCCTCTTGGTGTGACTTCAGCCCTGGCCACTCTCCCTCTTCCAGTGCCACCCCCATTGCGTGCCCATGGCCATCCTCTTGGTGTGACTTCAGCACTGGCAACTCTCCCCCTTCCAGTGCCACCCCCATTGCGTGCCCCCGGCCATCCTCTTGGTGTGACTTCAGCCCTGGCATCTCTCCCTCTTCCAGTGCCACCCCCATTGCGTGCCCACGGCCATCCTCTTGGTGTGACTTCAGCCCTGGCAACTCTCCCTCTTCCAGTGCCACCCCATTGCGTGCCCACGGCCATCATCTTGGTGTGACTTCAGCCCTGGCACCTCTCCCAGTGCCACCCCCGCTGCGTGCCCCCAGCCATCCTCTTGGTGTGACTTCAGCCCTGGCACCTCTCCCAGTGCCACCCCCGCTGCGTGCCCCCAGCCATCATCTTGGTGTGACTTCAGCCCTGGCCACTCTCCCTCTTCCAGTGCCACCCCCATTGCGTGCCCATGGCCATCCTCTTGGTGTGACTTCAGCACTGGCAACTCTCCCCCTTCCAGTGCCACCCGCATTGCGTGCCCACGGCCATCCTCTTGGTGTGACTTCAGCCCTGGCAACTCTCCCTCTTCCAGTGCCACCCCCATTGCGTGCCCACGGCCATCATCTTGGTGTGACTTCAGCCCTGGCACCTCTCCCAGTGCCACCCCCGCTGCGTGCCCCCAGCCATCCTCTTGGTGTGACTTCAGCCCTGGCACCTCTCCCAGTGCCACCCCCGCTGCGTGCCCCCAGCCATCCTCTTGGTGTGACTTCAGCCCTGGCAACTCTCCCTCTTCCAGTGCCACCCACCCCCATTGAGTGCCTCCTGCCCTGGTGACCAGCCCACCAACTCCCATTTTCAATGCTCACAGTGTATGGCTTGCGTGCTTAATTATCTGACCTCAACGCCCCCCCCCCCTTCCTCTTTCCCCCCAGGCCCCAATGTGCGCCTCTATCTGTAATGGCGGGCTTCTTTTGCCCACCCGCTTCCGATGCACACCCGCATCTTGTGAGCGCCACCTGAGTTCCACACTCAGATCTCTACACAGCGGCACCTGAGCAGCGGGTGCCACCACCGTGATCTCTCCTCGCGGAGCGCCGCCTGACCCCAGCCCCCTCTCCGCAGTCTCCGAGTGCCAGCGGCCTTGCGCCACTGGCTGCAGCAAGGATGGCGCTTTCATTCCGTGCCTCTCTCGGGTTCAATTCAAGCGGCTGCGCCCAGACTTATATACAGGAGGATCTGCGCGGCGCATGAATGGGATTTGGCAGGATGTGTCTCGGGGCAGGCCCCTCCCTCCACCCCCCGTGTGCGAGTGACCCCCCCTCCCCCGCACCTCGCTCCTGGGCTTTACTAGAAGTAATTGCTCCCTGGTACATCAGGAGCGGCGCGGCGGCGCATGAATGGGATTCGCCAGAGCCTGTGCCTGGCCCCTCCCCCAGGCGTTCAGTTTGTAAATACAGCGCATACAGCTTCCTAATGTGGGTCCAATGGGTACACAGCGACCTGAATCGACTCTTACTGGGGCCTGTAGGAGATCATCTGACCCTCCCCAATCTGTACCCACTCGCCCCCAAATCCATGGGAATGGCAGCTTGCCAGCGTGCATTACTTCAGTGAATGGCCCTGTGAAATGTGACTAGCAAGTACAGAGAGCGAGAGAGAGAAATGTCTCTGAATTGCTAGGGCGAGGCACAACAATCTAGCGCTACTCCGCTGTTATCTATCTACACATACAAAATCGGCCATTTTGTTATAGCTGCTGACATTAAATTCAGATTGGGTCGGGGGAGCAGACACCTGTGCATAGCAATGACCTTCTCTGTTGCACTGCAGTGGTTAGTACTAGATGGAAATGTCCAGTGCTTTTTGACACTGCAAGAGCACTTCATCCGTTTGTTTTTGGTGGGACATATTGCAGAAACTTTGCACAGGTGCAAGTACAATTAGCACTAGGGTAAACATTGACCTACTCTAAAAAAGCGTATTTTTTTTAACGCATTTTTGTTCCAAGACAAATGACTAGGACGCAGGCAAACATTCAGAGTGTGAAAAAAATGCATTGGAAAAATAGGCTTGTTAGACGTGGACAATTTTAGCCCTATGATATGATATGATATGGCATTTAAAACGCACCTATACACAAGCATTTCAAGGCGTGACGAGACAGGGAGGGGAACAAAGGGAGGACGGGTAACGATCCTACTAGGCCAGGTGTTATTCAGATCGCGCAAGTGCGTGGGAAGAGGGCAGGGACAGTGCTGTACATGGGAAGATGATAATAAGTAAGTAGCGGCCAGCATGTGGCAAGTGCAAGGGTAAGTGCGGGCATCAGGTGTCAAGGGCCGGTTAGGGGGACTATAGAAATACAGAAACATTCCCCAAGTGCAGGGGTTTCCAGGTGGGCAGTGCAGGTGTGTGGCACTGGCGGGAGAAGGACTTGGGCCCGAGATCAGAGGGTGTCCAGGTAGCCAGTGCAGTTCAGGTTACAGCCAGGAGGTCAGCAGAGGAGAAGAGAAGAACAAGCAGAAGCAAAGAAAAGGTTTTGAGGTGCTTCCGGAACTGAAGATGGTTCTCCTCAAGTTTGAGGGAGGCAGGGAGGCTGTTCCAGAGGGAGGCACCAGCCGAAGAAAGAGCTCTACCACCAACTCGTTGCTTAGAGAAGCGACTGACCCTGAGGGAGTTGGAGGGGGATGAGCAAAGAGCCCGAGAAGGAAGATATTTAGGAAGCGAGGGTTGAAGCTATTGAGGCCCCAGGTCCCAGAAGGCCTTGTGAACGATGCAGAGGGTTTTGAACTTAATCCTCACAGCCACTTGGAGCCAGTGCAGAGATTCAGTCCTGGAGAGATACGATCACTGGGCTTGAGGCCAAGGACAAGTCTCACAGTCCTATTCTGGATAAGTTGCAGAGGGCGAAGAGTAGAAGCAGGCAGATTTAGAAAGAGGCTGTTACAATGGTTGTAAACTAATTGACCGTTTCACAATTGACCTTGGGATAATTGACCTCGGAAGAATTGACCTAATTTAGAAGGTCAATTAGGACATATATGTGGGGGAAACCCCCCGCAGCCCCCTACCCAATCCAACCCCCCCCCGCAACCCCCATCCAATCCACTTGTATTATTTATAATCTAAAACCAACCCAATACATATATAAAATAACTAAAATAATCTAAAGGTCAATTGTGCAGAAGGTCAATTAGGACCACTATAATTAAGTCAATTGTGCAAAAGGTCAATTGTGAAAGATCAATTTGGGTAATACCATTACAATAGTCCAGCCTAGAGAGGATCAGAGCTCTGGAGACAATGAGCTTCTGGGGGAAGGTGAGGAAAGGAAGAATACTTCTGAGGAGGTGCAGCTGGTAGTGCGACTTCTAAGAGACATCCGAGATGTGAGGAGAGAAGGAGAGTGTGGAGTCGAAGATGACCCGAGGTTTTTTGCCTTGAAAGTGGGAGCAGGAAAAGGGCCAAGAGAGGCCGACCAGAGAGCTACAGGGAAGGAGGAAGCGGGTGTGCTGATGAGAAGAATCTCAGTCTTACTGGCATTAAGGCAGAGGTCATTGGTGGCACACCACTCCTGGATAGCAGACAGACAGTCAGAGAGGAGGGGAGGAGGTCGAGGGTAGCCTGAAACAGAGCTGAGTGTCATCCGTGTAGCAGTGAAAGTTGGGGCAGGGAGCAGCAATGCAGTGGGCAAGGAGTGCCAGGTATTGGTTGAAAAGCCAGGGAGGACGGTTAGACCCCTGGGGGACACCACAGGTAGAGAAAAAGATAGCAGAGAGAAAGGACTCAAGTTGGACCTGGGAGGGTCGGTCAGAGAGGAAGGAAGTCAGCCACGCCAGAGCCTGACCAGTGATACCCAGGTTATCAGGGAGACGGTTGAGCAGGATGGTATGGTTGACAGTGTCAAAGGCAGAAGAGAGATCAAGCAAGATGAGGACGTAAGGGGTGTTAAAGTCAAGGTTGGAGAGCAGGTCTTCATGGATGTTCAGGAGAGCAGTTTCTGTGCTTCTGGCAGCTCTGAAGCCACACTGATGGTCATGAAGACAACCAACAGATTTAGTGTGGACATTAAACTGGGAGATGGCCAGTTTCTCCATGAGCTTGCTCAGGAAGGGAGTGATGGAGATGGGGTGATAGTTAACCGGGCAGGCGGCGTCGGCAGAGGGTTTATTAAGAAGAGGGTGCACAAGGGAGTGCTTAAGGGGGGAGGGGAAGATTCCAGTGGTAAAGGAATCACTGCAGAAATCTGCCAGGGCAGGAGCCAGTGAGACGTTGTGGTCCTTGATAGTTATGGAGGAACAGGGGTGAACCTGTTTCGACGAGACTTTCATAGATCAGACTTGTCTAGAAACCTTGTCAGCGGAGAACAGGGGAAAGGCAGAGACGGAGGGAGGCGGGGTGGCTGCAGAAGGGCCAGAGGAAGAGCAGGGAGTAGGGTGGTGGAGGGGATAGGAGGTGAGTGAGGACAGGATGTCCTGAGTTTTAAAGATGAAGTCAGAAGCCAGTGCCATGCAGAGGGCCTGGGAAGGGACAGGAGAGGAAGAGACTGTGGCAGGATTGGCTAGTTCCTTGCAGATTTTAAAGTGTTCAGCCGAGTTGTTAGATGCCGCAGAGACGCGGGCTTGGATATGCGCTCTCTTCTTGGTGAGGACAGAAAGCCGGTATTGCCTTTGGAGCAGGCGGCAAGCCAGTTTGTCAGAGGATGTACATGAAGCACGCCATTTCCTCTCGGCCACCCTGCACTTGCGTTTTAGGGTGACGTGGTCTGAGTCATACCAGGTGTTGCACTTGGCTTTGGGCTTCAGGCAGATTCTCATGACAGGGGCAAGGATATCAAGAGTATCAGATATAGCAGAGTGGAGCATGTAGAGGGCTCTGTCAGGGTGTGAGTCAGCCAAAGGTAGTAGGGGGTGGGGGAGTTAGAAGGTGGTGGCAAAAGCCTCATCTGGCACACGCTTTATGGGTCGGATGACCGGAAAGGTGGGTGGAGGTGATGGAGGTGGCTTGGCCTGAGGGGTAGGGAGGGTGAGGTGGGAGGAGAGGAGACAGTGAATACTTCCGGAGAGAGTGGTGGAGAGAGGAAGAGAGAAGGGAAGGTCTGAGGAGATCAGAACATCCAGAGTGTGCCCTACAGAGTGAGTCGGACCAGAGGGGAGAATAGTGAGTGAGAGAGAGTCGCAGAGGTCGCGAAAGAGTAGAGTGGAAGGACAGGGGGCATCCAGGTGGATGTTGAAGTCCCCAAGAAGGAGGAGTTGAGTGATTGATGCCAGGAGTGAGGAGAAGAGGTCCGCCCATTCAGAGATGAAGGAGGAGATTTGACCTGGTGGCCGATAGATAGTAGCCACAGTAAGGGAATGGCTAGGGGAACGAGAGAGCCTGCAGATGAGGCATTCAAAAGAGGAGTAGGCCTGCCTAGGCGTGACAGAGGCAGGTATCCACTCAGAGAAGATCAGGGCCACGCCACTACCAGAGAGGTTGGAACTGGGTGTGGAAAGGATCTTGTAGCCATCAGGTAGGAGTGTGTCAAAGCTAGTGATAGAGCTGGCCGTGAACCATGTCTCAGTGAGACCGAGGACATCGAGGTCAAATTCTTCAAAAAGACGGCAGATAACAGAGGAGTGTTTGACAGCAGAGCGAGAGTTTAGAGTGGCAATATAGAGAAGGTTGCCATCCTTGAAAGACTTCCGGGGAGAGGTACAAATCAGAGGTACGCCCTTCGCATGTGTAGAAGGAGCCTGAGAGGGGGCAGAACGGGAAGGAGAAGGCAAGGTAGCCAAGGAGGAGGCAGAACGGGGAGGCGAGGTAGTCACGGAAAGGGGAGGGGGGACAGCAGGAGAAGAAAGGAAGTTGATGAGTGCTAATTGCACTTACACCGCTGCAACGTTCCTGTAATACCGCCTGTTTTGGTACCAAATTGATTTTAGTCGGTCTCCATATCGTGGATCCTTATTCTGCAACTGAAGGCCCATGAAGCATAAAAGCTCATGGAGCTAGCCAGAAAGCCAGCCCTGCTCACCTTGCCAACAAGACAATATCACGTGTAATTGGCTTGATGCCTGGTTGGGTAAAGTTAGACCTTCAACACCCTCCCATGCCACCAGGTGAACAAATGAGCATAAGTAGGTAATCATTTGGGCCGACTGCACAAAATACCCAGACTTGTCGTTAGTGGAAAAGGTTGCTTTAATGTGACAGGCCGTGGCTTACAAAAACATGCTAACCTGGCTCCCTGTATTTACAGACTAACAGATCAATTAACAATCGCCAAAAACAAATAAATAAATAAACAATTCAAATTCATCACTCATGTCCCTTACTCCCTCCGCTCTCCCTCAATTCCCCTCAATCTTAATTCCCGCTTTCTCCCATCTTCTCCCCAAGGCCACGCCCCTCCTTCGTCAATACCTCTTCCCACTCTTTGTACCCAAAGGGTAGCGTGTTCATGCAAACAGTACTACCCACCCTCCTTACCGCGATAATAATCCTTCAGCTTCAACCAACCATCATTTAACCAACTGTGTCCCCGGCTACCGCTCCACTATCCCTATCTACCCCAATGTCTGAAGACCCCCAAACTTACCACCAAACTCTTCCATGAAAGCCAGACTGACCTGTCACATCATCAACAAAAAACATCATAGTACACATATTCCTTTCTCTCTACCACCATGACCTGTCACCAAATGAAACTACCTGCTCTCCAATATTACTCACCTCCCATAAACTGTACACCCCTAAACCAACATTAACAGGGTGGGTGGGAAACACGGAACAGCGTTAACAGCCAAAAGTTCCAGGACCTTCGGAGGCAGCTGTATATATAAAGCAGAGGGCAGTCTATCGCCACTCGACTCGCTGGCCGAGCGCAGCGCCCCAAACTGCCCCAGGGAGCAACACATACCACATGCTCCCCGGGGGCCCCCTTTGGGCTGACTGCACAAAATATCCAGACTCGTTGTTAGTGGAAAAGGTTGCTTTAATGTGACAGGCCGTGGCTTACAAAAACACGCTAACCTGGCTCCCTGGCCTTAAAGACTAACAGATCAAATAACAATTGCCACAAACAAATAAATAAATAAACAATTCAAATTCATCACTTCCTGTCCCTTGCTCCCTCCATCCCCCTCAATTGCTCTCAACCTTCATTCCTGCTTTCTCCCATCTTCTCCCCAAGGCCACGCCGTTCCTTCGTCAGTACCTCTTCCCCCTCTTTGTACCCCCAGGTTAGCCTGTTTGTGCAAACAGCAGCACTACCCTCCCTCCGTACCGCGATAATAATCCTTCATCGTCAACCATCATTTAACCAACCGTGTCCCCAGCACCAGAAAAACCTGTAATAACGTGAGTCCAACGTGCAGGTAAGTTATTAATATGTCTTTAATGTCTCCAAGTACAGTTGATATGTAGGAGAACAGACACCGGCTTCCCACCCGGTAGGCACTCACCAACTGACACCTTCCAAACACCACATACGTCACACTTACATTCCTGCAAGCGCGTGCATTCCATTCCACCTGAGATCACAGATTACAACACTTCTCCCCCCCTTTATTAATCAAGAATTCAAAGGACAAAACCAACCAACCACAGAATGCACAACATGTGGCCACCATGATGCGCACTCCATCATAATCCCGGAAAATAGCATACCCCGCAAATTAAATGCCGCAAGAAGAAGTCACACTACATGTGAGAAAAACCATGTGCCAAGATACAATAAACCCTTACTAGATCACACACCTCCGGCAAACACGTTGCACATTAACTTATGTGTCGCACATTAACCAAACCAACCACCTAGAACACCAACACAACTTGCACCACAGAACACCAGTTCAGCCACCATATTCCTACACCTACAACCAAGGACCAACCTACGAGGACACCAACCCCAACACAAACCCACTTCGAGCTGCCCCTCGGAGAACAGGCCTGCCACACCTGGCCTTCTAAACCGAACTGGCGCTCCCAACTATAAGTTCACTAATCACCTTCTGCCCCAGTCTGCCACCCCAGGACCTCCAGCCTGCCACACTGGAGTACAACCCACAGGACATGGACCCTCCCGGCCATCCAAAATCCCCAAACTACAAACACTACCCACAGGACAAGGACTCTCCCGGCCGTCCAAAATCCCAAACACAAGCACTACCCAGGACATGGACCCTCCCGGCCGTCCAAAATCCCAAACAACAAACACTACACAAAGCACTACACACCGGTCCCATCAACCCCCGGAAAAACATTCTAACCAAGAAATAAGAAACACAAGCATAGCACAGTACCATCAGAGAAGACTACTGGCTCTTACATCCCACAACACAAACAACAAACCTACTATGCCATCGCAAGGCGACACCAATAACTGAAACCTTACCATAGTTACAGAAAACCTCAACTCCACTTATGTAGTACGCAGGGCCCGGCCGGCACCCCACCCACCATGGAGAAACGCGCCATTACACTGGCAGCCAAATAGGTCCACCTGGCCACCTATTGAACAAAACAACAAGAGAAATCGCTGTTAACCCAGAAGAAAACAGAACACACTAAGGTGAAGTCATCACGTCATAACACTGGCACCCAAATAGACCCACCCGGCCATCTATTTGCTAAACAAGATACAGGAAATCGTACAAAATCCAAATAGACCCACCCGGCCATCTATTTGGTAAAACATAAAATGAACTGCTCATCAAACAGCAGAAATCACAATATACCACTAAGAAACTCATGGGCACTCGCCCCCCACGGATCCACCCGGCCATCCATGACCAAAATAACATGACGCAAAACTGCTAATCCTACAGTTGGAACAAAAATCACTGCGGAAAACCCTGCCATGTCTACATCAGTGAGGCGAAAACAAGCGCAATCAGCACCGACCCGAAAACTGATGTCCACTATAAACTATACGCCGTGCAACAAGAAACCCCTGGCTCAGAAACACTCACAAACGGCACACATCCCGAAGGAGACACATACGCCCAATATCTCCCCATTATTTGGAAACAACGCCACTCAGCATACCACAATGACAAGGTGCGTATGATGCTGTTCGTATGATTAATAACAATTTCACAGTTTATGAATGGACTGTTAAATTTTTGGACCACTCCATGACTCCATTGTTTTGCATAACAGTTCAGGCCTCAGCCCATGACCTGACGAAACCGTTCATAAACTGAAAACGGTAACATTTTAAAATCACAAAACCCTCAATGCACAAGGACCCCTTGTTACCCTCGAGTCCGACCCTTCCCAAACAAACTTAAACAAAATGCATTACCAGCGCACCTGTAAAAGTAAAATAACGTTACATGTTAAACAATTAAAGGGAATCTCACATATTTGGGGCAAAGCAAATATATATCTTAGTTGGCATTGCACCTTGAAACAAAATGCACAGAACACAGGGCCACTACAGGTACTAACAGACACCTAGCACAACATACACTCCCAACGGCCCATACAACGACACAACAGAGGCCACAAACACTACCACTCGCACACACTCACACTGGCCTCGACATCACAGATAAATCAATCTTCAGTCAAAGCGAGATCTTTCAAACTGACGGAAAAGTCATGTAAATCTGGATCAAAACCCTCCAGGATGCCAAGAAAGGAACCACACCTTTGGCAGAATTCTCCATCGTCACACTTTCCAAATCCACATAAGACGCAGCCATCTTCGTATATCTTCTTCGAATGCACAGTGATGTCACCACTGTTCAACTCGGCAGACCTCTTTCGGGAGGCACGGTGGGAATAGGCAGAATGCTCCACAACGACGCCAAATTGAGTCTCCTTTCGCTCATTCAAACTCCCAATACACTGCACATCATTCCTCTTACCACCATTGTCTAAGGACCTAGAGAACGAAGGTTCCTTGCCACTGATGGAAACTCCATAGGAAACCGATACATTGATGTTTATGCGCTTCACCAATGAACTCGCAATATCCTGGGCTCCTTCCATTTGGTCCGCCATGACAATCTCAGGAAGAAGAGGCCGCCAGCAATTACCACAGTACAGGCACTACAAGTGCTCGACTCCTCTTGACGCCCGCGAAGCACAGTGCCACCACAGGTTGCAGGAGCTGTCAACGTTATGACTAAACAGTCACTACGAATGTTCAGCTGCAGTAGACGGCCGCGCACCACAGTGCCACCTTTGGGTTGCAGGGGGCTGTCACCAAAGTACTTCACAGCTCACCGCTTCGGGTCGCTTTCCACGTTACATGAAACTCCTGGAACCCGCTCCAGACAGGCACCCAAAACAACAGGAGGAGAAAGGTCCCGTTCCAATATGCAGCATCGAAAGCTGTGAAGAGTAGAACTCACCAGGTAGCCATCGCACCCGACAATCAGCGATGACCCAGCACCACGAACACTCTCCTTCCGGGTTCGGACCCAGGGGCACTGGACACCCCGCTACGAACTGCCGTAATCCCCCCCGTCAGAACGGACCATCCAGCTCCGGACCCAGGGGCACCGAACCCCTGCCCCGCTACGGACCACTGGAATCTTCTGACTGGTGCAAATGTCGTCGCCAGCTGTGTCAGACACAAGGACCAGACAACAGTCCTGATCCCTGGACAGGGGCCCCGCCGGGTGTGATCAGACAGGAGGGCAGTGTCTTCTCCTGCTGTGCTGCCCCCTCCGCAGCAGCCCCGAACCTCGTCGCCAGTGTAATAACGTGAGTCCAACTTGCAGGTAAGTTAATGTCTTTAATGTCTCCAAGTACAGTTGTTAGGTAGGAGAACAGACACCAGCTTCCCACCCGGCAGGCACTCACCAACTGACACCTTCCGAACACCACACACGTCACACTTACATTCCTGCAAGCACGTGCATTCCATTCCACCTGAGATCACAGATTACAACAAGACCCTCCCCATAGATGTTTTTTCTGCCCCAACCCCCTTCTAACCTTCCTATTTAACTCTTGTTTAATTGTTCCTTATCCTTCCTTCCGCTCTTTTTTAAAAAAAAGATTCCCCACCAACAGCCCTGCTCCTAGACATAAATTCCCAAACTGAAAGAACTGTTCTTTATTTCCTCTTGTTTCGTAATTCACCCTACTTCTGTAAAGGAGGTCCCAGACATGTCCTGCACCCCTGTCCCTTATTTCGAGCAACCAGGATGGTACTCGCCAAGGCACGTGACGTATGAGGAGCAAATTAACCAACAGAGATTTGCACTAGGACTCTTCCCAGTATACATTAGAAGATCTGTACCCGTTGAAGCTCCCATAACCAGACAACCATGGGCAGCACGGTACCCTATCAGACAGCCATACCTGCCGCCAATACGAAATGAGGAGTGCCTACATACGGTCCACGAAGAGACCCCAAGAGCCCTAATGGAAGGCCAGTGGAAATGACACAAGGGCCTGAACAGACTTGTGAATGAACAAAAAGTCACTATCGACTAGAACACGCCAACATAAGTAAATACAAAAAAAATATAATGGACACAGAGAAGAGACAATGTTAAAACATGAGGAAACAGAGCTACAAGACAAGATGGAAGCAACCGACCTGTTAACCGTGTGTAAATAGGCTTGGAACGCAAGATGCTAAGAAATCAATACTGCTTGCAATGCTTAGTAGAATATTAGAAGCGGCATGCGCCAACTATATAGCTACCTCAAGAGGCACGTTATACGAGTGCGACTCCATTTTGTAAAGCAGAAATGGGCCCAGGCTGCCAGAGGCCTGGCAGGCCAAGTTTCACAACTCAGCCAGAACAGAGAGGAAGAGCGGAATCAAACCTCAACAAAGAGCGGCTCATGCCTGGGAAATCGAGGTCACCCAGAGAAGGGAGGAGAGCGTCAACTCGCAAGAACCAAACTTCAGAGCATACCAGCTCGCCCATGAAGGTCAAGATAAGAGAGGCCCAGGGATGTGGTAGGGCCGAAGCAGAATTAAATACAATAAAAGCTGGAAACTGAAGCAAAATCATGGTGAACAGACACGTGACCTGCGGGGGGCGAAGAGGTACCATCGCCTGATGTCATCCAGAACCCAGGATGCCATAACATTTCCCGATAAGAAGCTACAGTCTCGAGGCCAAACCCAGCCAACTAATTGACACATAGCCCTAAGATACTGATTGATGGAAGGGAGGCAGGGTGAAACTTGGAACACCAGGCCCTTGGGTGTCCATTCTGCATGCTGCTAATGAATATGTGGATTTATGTCTAGGGTGTAACCTGCCCAATCACAAAGGACCAAGTTATCTGGAGTCCTATAGATAGTAGAGCCAATGAGACGTCGTACTTGTAGTGACGTCAATAACGTGTGATGTAGTGGGATGGGCATAGACGCCCACCCGATAAGAGCTATCCAATCCGCATGCCCTATTATCATATACAGATATAGTACCTATACATAAGTTACCTTTCCTAACCAATTATATTGCATGTCGAGTTTTGTAGAGCTAGACGTCAATGATGACGAATATTGCCTATAAGAATTACTGTTCAACTGAAGTTCGAGGAAGTCGGAGTGAGACAGGTGATCGCAATGCTGCTTATTCCCATTTGTTTTTTTGTTTGATGTACTTGCCATTAAAAAGACTTCCCTTTGCCAATTTACTGAGTCTTCCTTATTGAGTCATGCTGGAGTATGTGAATCCTGCACCCCCTGTCCTCACATGGTGCAACTATCTTGTCTTACAAGTTCTAGAGGGTGAGCGCTGACCTATGGGCCCGTCAGTGAATTCCTCCCCTCCTGAACACTTGGTAGCGTGAGGATGGTTTCGGCCATCGATTATAGATTATCGATTGATATAGTTATAAGGCACCTTTAGACCGACGGCACGAAGTAACTCTAGGCCTTCGGTAAGATCACGAGTCCTTTCGCCATTCCGGCTAAGTAGACTGAGAAGCTCCCCATGGACAATGATAGAGTAAACATTTCTAAAATCTGCAGTGGGTCTGAAGGAACCCGCCTTTCCAAGCATAACCCTTCTCATTCCCACGGGCAGCGGATCGGACGAAAGCCTTGAAACCAGGAAAAGGAAGGGGCGGTGATCCCGAAGTTTCAGAAAGGAAACAATGCGATCGGTGAGTGAAGCAATAAAACTCGTTACTTTGGCAAATGTTGTGTAGGTATTAGAGCTAGTAAGGCAAAGGTAATGGTGGTTGGCGATGAAAAAATAAAGTAGTTAGGAGTAGAGAAGACTGTATATATATATAGGGGGTTAATGACTCGAGCATAAGAAATAAAGAGTGGATACCAGGGGGGCACCTGAGAAAAAACCTAAGGATTACCAGGGGGGCACCTGAGAAAAAATGTAAGGATTACCAGGGGTGCACCTGAGAAAAAATGTAAGGATTATCAGGGGGGCACCTGAGAAAAAACATAAGGATTCGCCTTGTTCCCGCACTTAAAAGAATGGTCAGAAGGAACATGAACCCAGAGCCCACAGTGGGGGGACAATTTAGGCTACGATGATGATTAAAGACAGCATCAAAGGGGTTCGTTCACATCCCATGACGGGGTATTGATTAGAAGGCAGGTATACGTATGACCAGCTGGTGTCTGTCTAGTCTGTCAAACGTCTGTCATATGTGTTCTGTTGTGTGTCAAATGTAAAATAATTGTATTGGTGATTGTTTGAAATGCATTTTGGCTTTACGCGATTCTGTAACTAAGAGGGAATCGCCACTGAATTGATGAGTTTTGAGTAAATTGTTGGTATAAAATTTAGCAGGAAAAGATTGGAGTGGAGCTTGCGTATTTGGTGTTCGCGCATACTGGTGAAGGGTTAAAGAACTGTATGAATACTGGTAGTGACGAAATTAGAAATGGAGGAAGTTACCCCACTTGCACATTTATGCAAACAGCTGCCCAAGCATGCACCAAAGCTGAAAAAATACAGCACAGAGTGAGTTAAGGGTACCGCAAATAAAATGTTTATGCCGTGGCCCCAGAACGGGTCACTCTCTAAGGCTGTTTTGCAGCATATGACTACCTTCCTACACGCCACATATACTGGCAAGAAGCTAGAGAAACGTCTTGCCGTCCTCGAACTTTGGAAAATGTTTGAGCAGACGAAGGAGGAAGAACCACCCGCAGATTGGATATTAAATGTATGTACAGAGGGGGGTGAGACGCCTACCGCGCCACCTGCCCCGCCTGAGCCAGTGATCGAAGGGAGTAAGTCAGAGGGTATTTACCCACTAAAACAAATTAAGGCAGCCACGGGGTACAGCAACCCGGCATATGAGTCGCCTACGTATAGTAGTGACAACATCAAAGAAAAAGAGCAGGAAAGTAATCTTGCCTCCGAAGTCCCAAGGGACAAGGAGAGACGCAGTGATGAAGGAAAGGATCAGGCACAGAGTAGTGCATCTCTCAAGAAAGAGAGAGAGGGAAAGAAGCGGAAAGGAGGTGATGAGGCAGCATTCGCAAAAGACGAATGGATGAGAGGACAGATACTATTGAAATTAGATGGATGTTAGGGAGAATTCTCTGTTAAGGCTAATTTCCCAAACCTAGTGAGTCCCCCAGCAGCTTTGCTGGATTTTTGGGGTTTATTTTTTTCTCTTGCTAAGAGTCAGACTCTTTTTCTCCCACTCTTAGGCATGATTTGAGAATGTCCTTTGACTGTGAAATGTGTTTTATGGGCTATGGGGTCTTTTAATCCATAGGGCTTCATGTGTTTTTGGTATGTGTGTTACACAGCATCCTCAGTGCAGTAACACAGGGGTGTCATAGTGACCCCCAAACATAGACTCCATACCCTGGGACTGACTACTGTCTCCCAGGGCATGTAAAGTCATCATTGGCTTTACTAGTCTTAAATTGTGAACAGAACCAGTACAAACCATCATATTGTGGAAGTACTGGTAGGGGTAATTCGATTGCCCCTGGGTCTGTTTTCCAAGGGGGCACTGTCCAGTCCCCGCTTGTCGAGTTTCTGGCTGGTGGCAGTGGATACCACGCAAAATATTCCACCGGAATATTTTCTTATGGGATTTTCCCATTGATTTTAAACACACCACTTTTTGGTGCAATGTTAAAGATACCACCGGGTTATTTATTTAATATTTATTCCCCGGTTGGGTCTTTTTGCCAGGACTCGGTTTTAAAATGGCGTTTGTGTTCGCCTCTGAAACCCTAACCCAAGTCGAGCCCTTTGTTCCACCTTTGGGCAGGCTTCTGCACAGAAGCCCTCCAAATGGTGCCACTCTGTCTGGGGTCTACAGGATGTGTGGGAGGGGGATTAGGCACCCTGGACTGAGTTGCCTTGGCAACTCAAGTCACACCCTTGTGTGATTGGCCCAGTGGTGAGCCGCCCAGCTCACCACTAAGCATGTTTGAGTGACAGCTAGGCTGTTGAATGGGGGTTTTTCTGCATAAAAGCAGGGCTTTGGGGACTGGAACTTCAGAAGTCGCCACATGACCTAAAGAATCCGAAGAGGGGAGAAGCTGAGCCATCTACAACGACGACACCACCGGTGGAGCCCTGCTGTACGAACTCACCACTTCCCCGACGACAGAGGAGATCTTCTTCCAGGAGAGTCTTCGTCCCTTTGATCTGGTGGAACCAACCAGTTCGACTTTTTCACCTTCCTGGACATCTTGTGGTCGAATCGCCCGTGCCAAGCACCCCGGGGGCCGGATAGCCACGCTTCACCACTAACTGCGAAGAAAAGGGTCATACCTTTTAATCGGGAACTCCGCGGCTGGTTTCTTCCCTGGCAGTGCAACGACCTCCAGCTTTCTTCCTCGTCGAGATCATCTCTTCCTCTGGCCAAAGCCACAACTTGCACCCGCTGCCAGGTACAACTGCCACCGCTGGAGCTTTCTCACCATTTCAGGTACTGTGTCCCGCCTGGTCTCCCTTGCAACGGATTGTCCAAGGTGTCCCGTAAATCCTTGACCTTCCAACTGGGTTGACCTCAGACCTGCTAACTTTGCCTTTCTGAACTGATCCAACTCCTTTTCGACTTTCCTGCAAAGACTTTGAGTGCATTTCCACTGTGTGATCGTGGGCACATTCCGCCTGCTCTCTCCAAGAATGGGCCTGACCTATGAACTTTTGGCTCTACAGTAGACCCTGCCTTTCTTGACTTGCTGTGGTTTCTTAAAAGTATTGGTACTGTATTATTTCCATACTCTGTCTTTTCTCTCCCTTTTTAAACAAATTATTGGAGTGCCATCTACGGTTACGCGCTCACCTCTGTTTTGTTAATAAGTGGTGTCCTAACCTAGACTTGTCGAATAATTAATTAGGGAGGTGTATATACTTATAGTGACTGTGTTTGAACTTGCTTGATATATTAGTGCCAGTGTATTTTCATAAGTGTGTTTTTAAATAAATAATTATATACTTTTATACCAAAGCTCTGGTCAGTGTTTGCTTGTTCTACTGTATTTTTAGCCCTATTGTGTATACTCTATATACTGCCTAACTCTTCTTGAGAGAAGTCTGACTGCTCAGCTACAGCTACCAGGTAAATCTGGGTGGTGCAGACTGCTACCAATTGGGTTTACTGCTTACTCCTTTGGTCTTAAACGTTTTGCAGTGGTCCCTAAGGGAACTGCACAGGTTTCTGCCTAACACTGGTGTACAGCGGCGTGATTTGTATTGAGTATACATTTAAGTCTGCGTTTAAATACCTTTGTGCAACTAACCACAAAGCTTAGCACTAAAAAGTTTATTTTCTAACCTGTCAACTATGGAAAGTTACAGTCAAGAGTCCCTTGCTACAAAAACTGCTGATTGTTTAAGAGTTCTCTGTAAGCATAAGAATCTCCTGACTAAAGGCAAGAAAATGGAGCTAATAGAAAAATTGTTAGCAAACCAAAGTCTGGGTAGTGGTTCAGAGGAGCCTACTCTCCCAGCAAATGTAGATAACAGTGATGATATTGATATTGATCAAAGTGTTGATAATCTTGAGGCAGAGTCAGAAGAGGAGGGTGAGGCTGTTGTAGTTGTCCCCCCGGGGCCTCTGTCTGTTCTACAAACTGTACCTACTGGACCTTTGCCAGGTCCCACATTTAGTCCTCAATGTATTGAACTAGAGAAAATGAAGCTTGAATTGGAGTTTAAGAGACTTAGGGGGTAATTCATAGAATTTAGCGCACAAGTGGCGCACGCGGCTGGCGCACAGTGGCGCAGCGACCCTGCAGCAGCGCCAGTTACGCCCCCAAGAACGCCCCTCGCGCAGGGAAAAGCCATCAAAATCCCCAATCCTGCGCAAAGGGCTGCGCTAACCCTGTACCAGCACGGCAATAGGGGAACATGTATTACTGGGGTTCGCGGGAAATTTCACACGGGATTGGTCCTGTGCGAGCGGGGTACGTGTATATCAGGGGTGCGCGGGAAGTTTCACATGCGATTTCAGCAGGGTATGTGTATTTCATGGGTGCGCAGGAAGTTTCACACGCGATTTCAGCAGGGTACATGTATTACTGGGGATTGCGGGAAGTTTCACACGCGATTGGCCCTGTGCGAGTGGGGTACGTGTATTACTGGGCTGCGCGGGAAGTTTCACACGCGATTTCAGCAGGGTACATGTATTTCAGGGGTGTGCGGGAAGTTTCACACGCGATTTCAGCAGGGTACGTGTATTACTGGGGATCGCGGGAAGTTTCACACGCGATTGGCCCTGTGCGAGCGGGGTACGTGTATTACTGGGGTGCGCGGGAAGTTCATCACGCGATTTCAGCAGGGTACGTGTATTTCAGGGGTGCGCGGGAAGTTTCACACGCGATTTCAGCAGGGTACATGTATTACTGGGGATCGCGGGAAGTTTCACCCGCGATTGGCCCTGTGCGAGCGGGGTACGTGTATTACTGGGGTGCGCAGGAAGTTTCACACGCGATTCCAGCAAGGTACGTGTATTTCAGGGGTGCGCGGGAAGTTTCACACGCAATTTCAGCAGGGTACGTGTATTTCGGGGGTGCGGGGAGTCCTACACGTGATTTGGCAGCGTGGGTCCTCCCAGGTTTTCCCTGTACACCCTCCACGGCTCCTGTAGGCAGCCCACACCACAGGGGACTACCCTGCACCCCTGGTCATGTCCCGCAGGCAGCCCACCCAACATGGGCATGCCCCCCAGCAAAGGCACATGTCTCCTTGCACTACTGATCACCAACTCATGTCCCCTTGCACCCCCACCTCCCAGCAGTGCAGGGCACCTGCCAGCAGGCCCCCACTCATGTCCCACTCATGTCCCCTTGCACCCCCACCCAACAGCACTGCGGGGCACCTGCCAGCAGGCCCCCACTCATGTCCCACTCATGTCCCCTTGCACCCCCCCAGCAGTGCGGGGCACCTGCCAGCAGGCCCCCACTCATGTCCCACTCATGTCCCCTTGCACCCCCAGCCCCCAGCATTGCGGGGCACCTGCCAGCAGGCCCCCACTCATGTCCCCTTGCACCCCCACCCCCCAGCAGTGCAGGGCACCTGCCAGCAGGCCCCCACACATGTCCCCCAAACACCACGCCATGACTATACAGACCCATGGCCCTAATGCCAACCCAAATCCCACTCCTCCACCCCCCCAGTGCAAACACCCAACGAACCACTGCACCCACTCCCTAGTAAATCACCCATTCCACGATAGTCTGAAAAGAACCAGCATGCCCATCAGCAAATGTCCCACAGAGCCACACAGTTGCAACACATGACTGTGCCAATGCTCATGGAGACATGCACCAAAATCATCACTGTACACCACACCAATAATGTTGAATAAAGAAATGTATTAAAAAGTATAACAAATGTCAAAATGAAAAGCACACATGCAAATGAAGAAATAATTTTTGAAATAAGAAAAAGAAATTCAAATTCAAGCAAGAAAAGAAATCCAAAACATGAAAAAATATAAGTGGTGCATCCCCAAAGTCCATAGAACGAAATCCAAAGATGAAAAGCATAAAAAAAATTTCTCCATGTGAATATGACTAAAAGAAAGTATATACATGTCCAGAAAATTGAAAAAGAAAGTCTGAAGGGTCCATTATCCCAAAAGCAAATGAAACCTAACAAAAACCCTATCTAAAATACAACTATATACAAAAAGTGGAGCAAAGTCCGTGGACTCCAAATCATAATAATAAAGAAATGAAACCTAAACCTGAATAACTATATACAAAGGCGGCGGGCTAGTCCGACGGTTCACTGGTTGATGTCATGGGCCAGGGCATCATCGAACTCCTGTTCAATGGCTTGGAGGCGGGCATGTTCCCTTGCCCCGAAGTCTCGCAGGGATAATGCGGTGTCCAGCTCCAACTCCCTGCGAATACCCTCGAGGCACTCAGCCCACCTCAGCGCCCTCCGCATGGAGTTCTCCACCCTGACCATTGTGAGCCGTTCCTCCTCCGCCCGCCACCGCTCCGCACCTATCTGCTGGCCCAACCGCTCCCACACGGAAGACACTCCCATTCCAGGGTTCTCCTGCCCTCCGGCCGATGCCTGCCCCCCTGATGTTGATGGCCCCGAGCCATGATGCCTCCCACGTCGAGCCTGCAGCTGCCTCTGACGCAACTGCCTGTGCCAGCACGACGGCATCCAGGCTGATGGAATCGACCGATGCCGTCGTGCACGTGCCCTGCCCGATGATGGCGTCACATCCTCCATCTGCTGGGGTCCAGTTGCTGGTGTGTCCACCCCTGCTGGACTTCTGACTCCCGACTGTGGCAGGGATGGGATCCCCACTGAGTTGGCTGCGTTGGTCAGGGCAGGTCCACAGGGGGCCCTGGTGGCATCTGGGCCGGAAGACGGCATGGAGAACGACTGGCGCATAGCCTCCACAGAGGAGGAGAGGGTCGCCAGAGTGCCCGACACATGTAGGAAACCCCCGACCACGGCCGCTCCCAACTGGGCCACGTTGGCACGGTGCTCTTCGTGATGACTTGAGTGCTCCACCCAGGAAGCACCCACGTCATCACAAATGACACCCGTGCACAACGCGACACCAATCAGGACCTTCTCCATACGGCCAGGGGTCCCCTCGTCCGCAGGTGGAGGGGAGTCAGATGAAATGGACATCCGCCCTACCTGCGGACGGGCCTGGGATGGGGCATCCCTGCTGGTGCATGGTGGTGCAGTCACAGTGTCAGGGACAGTGACATGTACAGCCCCCTCCACGGCGACCTATGCTGCCTCCTGCCCCTGCCCCTGCCCTTGACTGCACCACTTGCACCAGCAGGGATGCCCCCACCAGGCCCCATGTGCAGCTCAGTAGCGGCCTCCTCCTCCTCTGTGGAAACCACCAACCTGGATGGCTCCACCCCGTCTTCTGCCATTGCAAGCGCCTGTGGGGGCTCACCCACCCCTTCCGCTGCAGCCGTGGGGGCATCCCCGCCACTTTGCTCCACAGCGCCGTCTCCGCCCTCTTCTTCACTTGGTGCTGTGTAGAGGGAGACATAGAACACAAGCATCAGGGTACTGTACAATGGTCCCCTAGACAGGAAGCAATAGCAGATGAGTGGCACTGTCAAAGATCACTTCCATCATGTCCCTCCACAACACATGTGTCAGTGCAGGCAAAACACATGCAGTAACAGGCATGGCGCATGCTATGGACATTAGCATACATGTCCAAGGGACTCTTGAAAAATACAATGTTGTTTTGGAACTCACATGCATCATGGGTCATGCCTATCACATGCACACACTTCACCGTAGTTTCATCCATCTGGACTCGTACACCCCAGACACAGTGGATGCAAGGATAACTAGGCTGCATCAGTGATTCAGAACATTGTCACAGACATGTGCCATGCATCCATGGCATTCACAAGTCACAGACACGCAGGTCAGACACAAAGACATGGACACCATACATGTACATGGCATCAGCACCCATCCCTCACCCCCACCCATGTCCAGGAACAGAGACTGGCATGCTCTCATGTGTCCATTCCGCATAGGGCTCCCCAAGTTGCATTTAAACACATACACCAACCGTGTGCTTCACACATTACTGGTCTCACATGCATGACCATGATGTCCCTGCACACACACATGCGTAGGCCCCCACTCATGTCCCACTCATGTCCCCTTGCACCCCCAGCCCCCAGCATGTCACACATACAGGCAAGTATCAGACAACCAGCACACTGAAACATGCCATGTCTCACACAGCAATGCTTGGCCACTTACCGCTCGACTCCAGACGGGTCTGCCTCTCACAGATCGGGGCATGGAGCACTGGGCGTACGCGTTCCAGGACCCTCATCTGGATGGTACTCATGCTGCCCCGGCCCCCCTCCATGAGGCGCCGGGCCTTTATGAGGGTCCTGAACCTCAAGTCCTCTCAGCGCTTCTTGACTTGCTTGATGTTGCGGGTTGCCACCCCCTCCGCGTTGATGGCAACCACAAAGCCGTCCCAGATCCTGTCCCGTCCTTCCTTGTTGGCGCGTGATGATCCGAAGAGGGCATCATAATGCCCCAGGACAAGCTCCACCAGGACACCAACTTCCTTCTGACTGAAGCTGGTGGCCCTCTGCCCCTCTGGCTGGGGGTCGCCAGTGGTCTCAGATGGTGTTTGCCCCGACATGGCATCCCCCGAGCCACTCGTGGGTGGGCAACTGGGTCCTGGGGCTGGGCTGTGGAGCGATGGTATCCCAGTCGGGAGTCTTCTGTTCCAGCAGGGATGGGCACCGCAACTGGACCCCTGCAGATGGCTGATGTGCAGGCACCAAATGGCAGGGCACGAGGGCAGCAGGCAGTCAGGCAGCAGCAGATGGCAGGTGGGAGTGTGCTCGGGGCTCTGGGAGGCAGTTATTCGGCCTTTTGGGCAGGAGCGTGGTCTTCCGTGTTTTTCGCGTGGCCAGCTTGACACGGAGTGATTTGGCACGTGAAAAAATTACACGTCAGCGTGTAATTCGAGGAAAGGCCCTTAGCGCGTAAGCGCGTCTGCACGCATATGCGATTTCATTGGACCAAAGGCCCTTAGCACGTAAGCGCCTCTGTGACGTGACGCATGCGGGCGTGCGTGGGCATTTCCCTCGTGACGTTAGCATAGTGGTTCAGCGCGCGTGAAAAACTGCACGTCCGCATGGGAATGCGTGTAATCCGAGGAAAGGGCCCATGCGCGTAAGTGACGTGATGCGCGCGGGTGTTTCCCTCAGCATGGGTGAAAGGTGAGCAGGGCAGCAGTTCGCTGTACGTGCCTTTCGTGGAGACCGACGTGTGTTGCTGCTTCCTGTTGTTTCGTGCGCCATCAAAACTTCACAGCATTCAAGGACGTATCTCTTCTTTTGGTGGGGGTATTGGCTATGCGTGTTTTTCTGCATCGCGCTAGTCAGACGGTGAGTCACACACGCTATTTTTCCCACTGCGGGTGCCCCTGTGTATCGCACCCATTTTCTAGGTCATAGTAGCCTGCGTGTCCCACGCGTACGTGTTATTCGTGTTACTGGGTGCCACCGCGTACTGCGGGAGGTTGATTCCACGCACGTAGGCTGCAGGGTTGCGTGCACGGTTTTACTGCAGTTTTGGGGTGCCTGAGCGTTGCGTGGCCCGTCACTACATCACCAGGGTCACATACAGCCTTGTAGGTGCAGGGGGGCTATTAACATCTTGCTTCCCACCCCCTTCTCCCCAATTGCCCAGGTCAATTATAGTGTACACCTCCCATTGGAACTACTCCATCTGTGCCGCACTACAACATCTGTGCCCTGGTTGGGAGGCCACCAAAGGTGAGGGGCGCCTCCTGGGCGTACTCCTCATGGCGGGCATGGTCGGGGACGTGGCCGTGGTGACCAGGGAGTAGGGGGACTCCAGGGTGTCCAGGGCGGCCACAGAGGGGGAAGAGGCAGGGGTGCGCCACTTGAGCACAATGTTGTGCCATGTGTTGGTGCAGTCATGCCACCACCCCCTGTGGTTCCGGGGGATGCAGCTTCTGCATCTGGCACTGGCGCCCGTGTGACCCGGGAGTCCGTTCCATCGACTGCCACGGGCCCAAGGGTAGTGGTAGCTGCAGGTGCAACTGTGGACACCACCACCCAGGCTCAGGGTCTGCCAGCGCAGGCTGCGTTGGCACTTGAGGAGCCCTTGGTAGATTTCCAACAGGCCAGTAGGGAAACCATAGGGGCACGCAGGGCTGCTCTGACCAAGACACGTGTCCCTGGGGCAGTTATGTCATCTGCTGCCCCGAACAGCCGGGTGTTGGCAAGTGCAGGGGCAGATGCACCCAACAACACCCCGGTTGTGAGTCTGCCAACCAGGACCGTTGCGGTCAATGACCCTGCCACAGCAGATGTTGCTGCGCAGGGTCCATTAGAGGGCACCCAGCTGCCACTGACACAAGTCAGGCCTTTGGTGGTCCCTCCACCTGCCACTCCCTTGGCTCAATCCACCGAACCCACTGGCCATACTGGTCAGGGCGGCATTAGCCAGCCAGGGTCTGCGCCACAGTCCAAGAGGAGGAAGGTTGCACCTGCAGCACAGGCTGGGACCTCACACACAGCCACGACCTCCTGCACGTCGAGGAAGAAGCCTTTCTGCAAGCAAGAACTGGACTTCCTCGTGGACTACGTGCGGGGCCACAGCCGTGACATGGTAGTGTGTGCCAATAGTCATACTACAGCTGCCCACCGTGACACCCACTGGAAGCATGTTGCGGAACATGTCAGTTCATTCGGCAATGAGGTGTGCACGGCGCAAGAGTGCAAAAAGCGTTGGAATGACCTCAAACGCAGCGCTAGGGCTAAGCGTGCCTCAAATTACAACTTGACTCTAGTGACTGGCGGTGGGCCTGCACCAGAGGAGGAAGAGCTCACTCCGCATGAGTCACTCGTTGTGGAGTTCATACCACCTGAATCAGTCGAAGGAGTGGGGAGATGCTGGACTTTGATGCCCAGTCCAGTGAGTGTTGATGCGTGTTTGTTGAGGACGTGTGCGTTTTACTTGTGGGATGTGTTGTGCATGATTGCCACTACATGTGACATGTACATGGTTCTGATGTGTAAGTAATGCAATGCTTCCGTGATGCATGTCTGCTCTGCTGGATGGTGGACATGTGGAGCAGACGGGGACTGTCTGCATCACCACTATTGCACCCTACTCACATGCTGGTTACCAGTATACCCCTCCGGTCCATGTTCCAGCTCACTGGCCCTTCTGCATGTGGCGTGGGGTGACCTTCCTCTCAGCCCAGGCACAATGTCATAGCATGACTGACGTGCATGTGTCCTCTGCCTGCATGCAGGTACTCCATGTAGGCATGCTCCCTTGCCCCTCCTCTGCCACTCTGCACCCCAGTTCCACCTTTGCACTGGTCTGCTTCAATCTTGCCATTGTGTACTTTCCTGTTCATGCGTCCTGTGTACATGCTAACTTCCAGCGTACAATCTGCCAGACACATGCTGTGTGGTACTGCCTTAGTACTTGATGCAGGGTATCTCACTTGTACTGTGCATAGGTCAGATGCCCCGCAGGGACATGAGTGCCCATTCATGCTCCATGTGCATTGCACGCATGCCCCTATGTGTCCTTGACTGGATGATCACTGTAATACAAGTCCTGGGTGACATACATTGCATGGCATCTCATCAGCCTTCCCATGTCAACTGTGGCTCAGTACTGCGTTGCACACATGTTTAGGGTCTGACAATCTGTGTGGGTCACAGGCCTCAACCTGTTTAATGGCCAGTGACTCTGTCCGACTGTTGTAGTGTCTTCTTCACACGTGGGCGGCCTCCAGAGTTTTCATCATGTGTCCTGCTTGCTGTCCCATCATCATTTGCAGTGTTGTCACTTGAATCACATTAAGTTGTTGATGCCAGTCAACACTGCCTGTCAATACACAGGTCTATGGTCAGCCTTTTGATACCATGCTAGGCATCACTGCTTTTGTACTTGGGTGGAGGGGTGCTTTGCTTGTAGATATGCTACCCATTGAATGCACAGTGCACTTGATGCCTGAATTTGACCTTGCACTGCCTTCACATTTCCTGACACACACCATGGAGTCCTTGTACATGTAGGTAGTGAGTGACATACACATTTTCTGCACTGCATAGACCCACGTCTATGCAAACTGCCACCTTTCAACAGGTCTGATCACAGAAGCAATTCAAAGTTGACCCAGCATGCATTCCAGGTTCTATTTTGTGTGTCACATGTCTGCCTGATGTGTTTGTTGTCAGTGTGTGTGTGTGTTGTGTGCTTCTGACATGTGTAGTGACCGTTTTTCTCTCTATTTTGTAGGTGATGACGCAATGGAGGCGGAGGATGGTGTTGTCATGCCAGACACAGGGTTGTTACCACTACATCAACCCGGCACAAGTGGGGGTCGTGGGGTGGTAGGCCACGAAAACCCCCAAGTGCTACAGTCCATCTTGTCTCTGGCTGCCTATGACTCCAGCCCTGATGACGACTCTGACGTCCATGTCGAGTTGGATGAGCATCAAGTCCATGTGTCAGGGGTAAGTGATTCCGATGTGGACACTCCTCTGTCCGCGACACCTGCACTGAGGGGTCAGACAGTCTTGGTTCCTCCGCCCGCGGTGGATCGGGACGCAGGGTCACCCTCCACACCAGTCACTGATGTGCCTGGGACATCACGTCGACGGGGGCATGTAGTCGTGCAGCCACGGGCAGTGCCAACACAGCGAGGACACCCAGTCCTTGGGTCCCGCAGGGGTCAAGCCCAGCAACGCGGTCGCCCCGCGCAACCGCAGTATACTGAGTGGGAGCAAGACATGACTGCCAATTCAGAATGGCAGGGGGCAGCAATGGAGAACATCGCTGAGAGCATGGAGCGTGTGGCCCGATCTGTGCTCCCCCCTGCTAGGCAGGTGCTTCTCCAGCAGCAGGCGGCACGGTCCACGGCCCGCTCGCTCAGGCTGGGCATGGCGGCCTCAGACAGGGCACGCCAGGCTGAAATGTCGTCTCTGCGTAAAGCAATTGCTGCTCACGCAGAGGCGCACATGGATGCCCTGAGGGAGGAGTATGCTTCCCTCAAATCCACTCTGGGTGTCCTTATGATGTCCCAGAGGCAGCGGGCAGAGGAGAGGTTTGCACAGCTTGAGCGTACCATCTCGGCTGAGCTATAGGCTTGCCGGGAGGTGCAGCAGTTGTCCAGCCAGGCCTTGCAGGAGGAACTCCGTGTTACACATGCTACCTTGCAAGAGGAAGCACGTGTATCACGTGAGGTTCTGCATGCAGACCTACGTCACATCGCCACACAGAACCAGGCTCACCCATCCGGCAGACTTGCTGCCGTCGAGGGGCAAGCTGTGGCTAGGCGTGGCCAGGCTACTGTGCCATGTCCTCCTTTCCAGGATGAGCCAGACTCGGACGACCATCTATCACCCACATAGGTCGGGCTGTGCAGGCGTTGAGCCCATGGAGGTTTTTTTTTTTTGGCTCAGCATCATCGCATGTGGGTGTTGAGCAGCACCCTGTGCCTCCCCCCTCCTGGGTGCCTCCCCTGACCCCGGGTCGTATATGGACATTTTTGATTTTTCTTTTAGTTTAGTTAGTTAAGTTTCTGTTTGATAGTTTAATTAGGTAATGTAGGTTTTTCATAGTTAGTGTAATTAGTTAATATAGTTTAAAATTGCTTGTCTATTGTGCTTTCATGTGACGGTGCGGTGCTTTGTGGCTTTTGAAAGCATCCACTGTCTGTTCCAGCAGGGCCCTTCAGGCTTGTCTTGTGTATGTGTTTTCTGCTTGGGGTCCTTGACTCACATATGCCACTCCTGCCTCCCTTATCCATGGGCTCGCAAGGATGGTTTGGTGTAACAGCCTATTACACGAGGGCTTTGGACTGTCATATCTGTGGCATGTCTGGTGCTGTGTAACTTGTGTTGACACCCCTAGTGGGGATGATTGCGGTGTTATTGACCACTGTTCTGCTTTTGCTAGATAGGGTGTTTCATGATTAATGTGTACATTCATTGCTATGCATTGTGTAGTATGTTTCTTATCTTTACTGTACACATGCTTGTTGCAATTCATGCCGTAGATAGTGTGTTCCACACTTTGGATGTGAAAGACGGACTGATGGTGTGATTTCTGATGTACGTCTCTGACATGGTCCAGTAATGAGATGCCTGAAGAGACACACACAGATGACTTTAAAGCATTAATCATGTGTTTCATGCCCTTTCTGCAGGGGGATGAGCCTCCAGACCACCTTTGCCAGCAGACATGGCCCATTGGACGTCTGGATTCTGGACACGTTTGTTGGTGCCCACATGCACATGTGTGCACAAGCAGAGGCACAGGGATTGCAGACATACATCCTAGAACTGCTGACGTGTTCCAAGGAACTCCAGACAAGTTGAGCAGCACAGGGGGGCCACAACACAGCAAAGCTTCCATCAGGCCAGTTGCACATGCAGGCTTAGTAGCAGCACTGAGGGTGAGCTTGGACGAATATTGGTGTTGAAGCACACAATACAGCTCAGATGTGTTGGTGGACTCATGGCTAGTTGTTTGTAAGGTTGTCTGGGGCACATGCAGGGGCAGTGGCACATACCCTTCGATCCACCATGGTCCATTGAGCACTTGTATCACCCATGTAGCGTTCCGAGACATGGAAAGAAGCAGCTCACAGGGACAGACAGCAAGGGACAGACTCGGGTGCAGTGCATTTCATTTCCATGTACATTTTGAAACATGCACTGCCTACTTTGTCTCGGTCATGGTGGAACACGACTTGTTCTGAAGTCATACCTTGCTATATGCGTCTGTCTGCTAACCCAGGGAACATTGCATGTTGTGTGAATTGTGACACATTGGTGTTCCATTTGCCACGCACCCACCGGCGGCTGACTTACTGCATTGACTGTGTATGACTCATCACAGTGGTAATGTTACATATGGGTACGAAGCATCCACACCAGATTGTCTGTTTGTAGAGTAGTTTGTTGCTATGGGGCATATTTGGTGGTGTGTTTGTGCGTTATGGGCACGCACAGATTATTAACTGTGGCTCTCTTTGCAGCATTGAAGTGCTCCTGTAACCGGACCTAAGAGTGCGCAGGCAGGAGGCCAGCACTCAAAACCAGAGCTAAGTGTCTTGTTGTTTTTCTTTCAAACTGCTCTGCATAGGCTTGCTGGGGGGTGCACTAATGCATGGATGAATGTGTAATTCAATTTGGTAGGTTTTTTTTTCCCTAATCACCCCGAGTCCTATCCAATTCAAAACCCTGTACCCTCTACCCGGTGTTCCTGCTTCCCGTACCTATCCAACCAACGTTCCCTAACCCTCTTTCCCCGCTGGGGTTGCGGATGCCTGTGTAAGCCCCAAGCTTGCAGGCGCCGAAACCCTAGAGGGGGTGGTTGGTTCATGCCACTCCTAAGCCTGGACTCCGGAAGGCCCTGACAATGATGTACAAGTTTGTTAGGATTTTGTATGTGTTCATGCAGGTAGTACATTTTCATGCATTCCCTACTTTCATGTGTCATTCCTCCTCCCCTCTCCTGCCACTCATTCCAGTTATCCAGTGTGCCAACGCCTGTCCCGACTGCATATCCCTGACCCTCCTTCCCCACCAGGGTCTCAGAGGCCTGTGTGAGTTTGACCTTGCAGGCACCCGGGCCACGGTGGGGGTGGCTGGTTCGTGCCACTCCTGCGCCTGTACACGGGAGCTGTGACAGTACACATCCGTTCGTGGTGCTTCATTCTATGTTATGTACCACACATGGTTCACATCCTGTTGTGACATTGTTTTACTGTGCTACCTCGGTTGTTACATCATTGTGGTAGTACTTGGCCTTTGTGAGGTACTGCTACTTAAGGTCATCTACTGGAGGATGTTCTGGTTCGTTTTTCTGCCTTGGATTTTGTGTTTTTGCAAATCAAGGTGGACTCTGAGGGTGCAGGCAACTTTTTACACACAAGGTGGGTGATGGTGACGAAGAGGAAGGGTGATCCTATGGCCAGGTGAAATTGAGGGTTGAAGGCTCCATGACCCAGGTGCAGTTGTTCAGTGGGTCATGGTGATGTAATTGTGGTATCCTATGTACATGATGTGTTCTGCTGATCAATGCCTGTTCATGTCTTGTGTTTACCTTTCAGGTGTGAGGGGACAGTTGTGGTTTGACATGCTGGGGTGTCCACATGGTGAATATTCACATGTGATGTGTAGAGGACACTGATGGTCACTTGATTGCACATATATATGTTGAGTGCATGTCCTTACTAACCCACACACTCGCACTATGATGCACTACATGTACAACCACCCTTGGATATCCATGTGTACACTCTGTTTGCCTTCTGGTGCCCACTGTGTCCCTGCAGCACATGTTCTGTGACCAATTATGGATCCTGTACATGCCTAATTTGCTTTTTGATTTGGTTTGTCACTTAGATGTGATGCTCAGGGTGTGCATCACACACAATAGCTGTTCACTGTGCTGTGCGCTGAGCAGTGTGTTGCAGGAGTTGGACACAGCACACAGAAGCTGCAGTGTTGATTTTGCAATGCACAATGTGCATGTAGACAGGCATTCATTGTTATGTTATGGCTACAACTTTTGTAATGCATTTGGGAATGACTTATTTTGGGTGGGAGGATGTTGGTCAGTCATTTCATCTGATTCAATGTCAGGCATCATTGTCTGATGCCAATGTACATTTTTAACATGGCAATGTGTACCTTATTGGTACTGTGTTGGTGTTTGGCTATTACTTGCCATGTCGTTGTGGTTTGGGAGGGTTTGAGTGACATAACAGTGATGGTCATGACCTGTTTCGCAGGTGTGTGTGATTCACACCTTGCATGTCAGGGTCAGCCGTTTCTCGAAGCAACGAGCTGGGGGTAGATCTCTCTCTGCGGCAGGGGCCTCCCTCTGGAACAGCCTTCCTGCCTCCCTGGAACTTGAGGAGAACCATCTCCGGTTCCGGAAGCACCTCAAAACCTTCCTCTTTGCTTCTGCTCTCTCTCTCCCTCTCCCTTGCTAAATTCTTCACTGAAACTGCACTGAATCTGCAACTGGGCCACTCTCACCAACCTCGGTCCCTGGCCCAGCCACTCTCCACTTGGACTGCCTCCCTGGCAACCCCTGCACTGCGGGACTGTCTCTCTATCCCTACAGCCCCCCCTTCCCAGCACTTGTCTGCACTTACCTTTGGACTTGCCACCAGCTGGCCTATTTATTTATTTTTTATTCTACTTACCCTGTACTGCACTCCCCCCCTCCCCTTCCCCTTGCACTTTTCCCTTTCCCCTACCCCTGCACTTGCGCAATCTAAATGACACCTGGCCTAGTAGGATCGTTGTCTGTCTTCCCTTGTTCCCCCCTCCCTGCCTCGCCGCACCTTGAAACACTTGTGTATAGGCACGTTACAAATGCCATAACATATCTTATCATATGTCATTTGTGTGCCTTTTGGTCACACAGGATAGCTTGTGTTTAAGTAGCTAGGGATGCAGACAATGTGGCACTTCCATGGCAACAATCTCAGGGTGATAAGTTTGTGACAGTTGACTGTCTCTTTGTCATCATCGATTGTCACCTGGTATGTGCCAGGCCTGTGTGCACTCCGCAGGGGTGGGAGTTTAGGTGAAAAATGTGGCCACAAGCTGGGTCCGGGCTTCCTCGCCACGTGCCCTGTCCCCTCCCATGGGCAGCGCCTGTGCTTGTGGTTGGGGATGTGGGGGCACCACCATGTCCACCGGTACGCCCTGCTGTGTTGCAACATTGTGCAGGACACATGCTGCCACAATGATCCTGCACACTACTGGGGGTGCATAGAGTAGCTGCCCGCCAGAGCGGTCAAGGGAGCGGAAGCGTGACTTGAGCACTCCGAATGTGCTCTCCACTGTTGCCCTGGTTGCAATATGGGCGGCGTTGTATCTTACCTGGGGTGGTGTGGTGGGGTTCCGGATTGGCGTCATCATGTGGTTGCTCAGAGGGTAGGCACTGTCCCCTGGGGACGTGTAAATGGTTGTGATTATTGGGGTTTGTGTATTTGTGTGTGTGACATGCATGCATGTGCAAGGGCATTTGTACTCACCTAGGAGCCATGTGTCGCCATGCTGCCCAGCTTCCAGGGCCCGGCTCAGGGCGGACATTCTGTATATGAAACTGTCATGGGTGGAGCCAGGGTAGTTTGCATAGACAGAGGTAATGATTCCCTTTGCATCGCATACCACCTGTACATTGATGGAATGCCAGTGCCTGCGGTTTCAGTAGATGTGCTCAGTGGCCCTAGGTGGACGTAGGGCCACATGGATGCAATCTATGGCACCAAGCACTTTGGGGAAGTGTGCCACCCTGTAAAAATCCAGGACAACGGCCTGCCTTTCTGCGGGTGTTCTGGGCATGTATATGTGCCTGCGGACTGAGGGGCGCGCTGTCATGATTGCCAAGACCTGGTGTAGGCAGCGTGACTGCGTGGCCTGTGAGACCCCCCCACTATGGCAGTAGTCCGCTGAAATGACCCAGTGGCCAAGAAATGCAGGACATTGAGCACCTTCTCCAAGGGGCTCAATGCTTGGGAGCAAAGGGTGGGGGTGTAAGGTCATCTTCCCACTCCCTGACCAGGTCTAGGATGATATGGGGTGGAAACCTATACCTGCCGTAGACCTGGTCGTCAGGCATCCCAAAAAGGCTTGTCCATGGTGCGAAAATGCGTGCCCTGGCTATTCTCCTCCTCCTGCGGTGTCCCACGATCATTGCTGCGACAAATGGGACATTCATCGTAGCTGTATATATGTGTTTGTTGTTTGCGCGCACTTTTATACTGTGCGCAGGGACGCTTCTGCCTGCCTTCGTGTGGCGGACGCGTTGACGCCTGTGTGCGTCTTTTGCCATGCACGGGTTTCCCGTATTCAAATCCATGAATACGGGTTGTTAGCGTGTGTGTGGGCGTTCAGTGTAGTTCCCTGCAGTACTTCCCCAGTCATGCCTTCTTTTTCACGCGTTATTCCCCATTCCGCATGTTACGCCCACTGTTCCTCCCACTTTGGTTGTGTGCGCCGCGCTATGTGTGCTTTTGCTGTGCGCGTAGCGCACGTCGTTTGGTGGAGTGTGTGCCCGCGTGAGCCATGCAAGGATTTGGCGCACGGACAGCAGGAAACACACGCAGCGTCTTCCTTGAATCGCACACGTGCGCATGCGCTGGTTTTCTCACGCTTGCGCCACCTTGCGCCTGCTTGTGCTGGGATTTTCAGCGCACTTTTGTTCCATGAATCGACCCCTAAATGCTCAAGCAGAACAAAGGCACCAAGAACTAAACCAAGAACTAAGGCTCAGAGAAATGGGGCTCAAGCATTAGCTAGAGATGAAGAAATTGTCTGTTGAAAATGCTTCTCTCTCTGGATCCTCTAGGAGTTCCAGTCCCAAAAGACCCAGGATGCCTAAAGAGATTGTTGGTATGTATGAGCCTAAGTTGGATGTGTTAGATTGGTTTGCTAGGTTTGAGTATACTCATGGGCTCCAGGACATCTCAGGGAATGAGTTACTTCCTTGGTTGTTCTCTAGGCTCACCCCTGTAGCATCTGATGTGGTAATGGAGTTGGGAGAGGTGGATAAGAAGGATTATGAATGTGTGAAGGTAACTTTAATAGCTAGATTTGGGAAGACCCCTTCCCAATAACTTAAGAGGTTTAGGACCCTCAAAAAGCATGATGGTACCCCTTGGGCTACCTGGGTGCGTGAAAGTTTGAAGAACTTAGAGGGATGGATTAAGGGTTACAGGGTGACCACTTATGAGGGAATGAAGAATTTTGTAATGTTGGAGTCAATTTATGATGCCTGCTCTCCTGAGCTCAGACAGCTTTGGCTGATTCAAAGGAATTAGATTCCAGGAAGCTAGCTAAGGCTGCTGACTTGTGGGTTGCCAACAGGGCTACTCACAAGGACTCTGGGGCAACTCAGAAAAAGGATGAGGGGAAACAGCCTAAAAAGGACTCCAAAGAGAATTCTAATAATTCCAATCCCAAAGAGGGCCCCAAACAAAACAATAAGGGTAAGCCACAAGGGAAACCAAATCAGGCTAGTGTACCTTCTGGTGCCAAACCAGAAGGAGGTCAGAGCAAGCCACCATTCCAAAAAGCATTTGGTAAATGCTATGTTTGTAGCTCTACTGACCATGTGAAAGGGGATCCCAGATGTAAGGGTAAACCTTCAGGGGTCCAAACTGTCTCCTTAGCCTTCGCTCCAGAAAAAGAAGTACAAATGGCCAGTGGAAACTTTCTACTACTGGCTGATGATCCCATTGGAGTCTCAGCCAGTGTTTCTTTAGTGTCCCTGGGGTTGTGGGAACAACAGAATTTAGATGTGTATAATTCTATCCCAGATAATACTAAAGAGTATTATAAGGACAGTGTCCAGGTGAATGGTCAGGAGACTACTGCCATTAGGGACACTGGGGCCAGCATAACTGTGGTGGATGAATCATTTTTCAAGGCAGAGGATGTTGCTAAGGCACCGAAACGCCTCACCAAGTTAGCTGGAGGGCCTGTGCAGATGCTTCCCCAATTACCAGTTCTCATCCAGTGCAATGATATGACTGTGAAGATACCTGTCAGTGTACAACGTGAGGTACCAGGAAGGGTTCTGTTGGGAAATGACCTGAAAACTCTTGGAGTAGTGCCACACCCCTCCCCAGACCTCCTAGTAAAAGGTTACAGACCATGAGAGGTTCTTCTCTGGAGATGATGAAGAAATATATCACTCCTTCTCCACTGGAGCCACTTACTGCAGTCTCTAAACAAACAGAAGCAAAGGGGCAACCCAAGACTTCTAAGAAGAAGCCAGCAGCAAGCACTCCCGTGCTTCCAACAAGGACCTCCCCTAGGTTGTCCAAAGTTACACCTGTAACTCCACCTCCAGCTGAGGCTGAGAGGGAGGTGAAACCCTGTGTGGTTGAACTAGACTCTGAAGAAGAGCTAGTAGAAGGCCAAGAACTTATTGGAGATCTGGATCCTGTTGACCATCCTGAGCTGCAGTCTTTACTTGCAGAAGGTAGACCCAACAGAGCAGACATCAGTAAGGGACAAAGAGAATGTCCAACTCTGGAAGGTCTTTGCCACCAGGCAGCTTCTCAGGCTGAAGGGCAAGAGCCCGGGAAGTATAGGTTGCACTGGGAAGATGGCCTCTTCTACAGTGAACCAACTGAGTCTGCACCTGGAGACTACAAACGACTTGTAGTGCCTCAATAAAACAGACTACAGTTCTTGCAACTAGCCCATAAGATTTCTTTGGCTGGTCACTTGAGTTTCAAGAAGACCAAGGAAAGGCTCTCTACTTTTATTGGCCAAAAATGGGGGCTGAGGTAGATAAGTTTTGCAAGAGCTGCCACACCTGCCAAACTTCTGGTAAGGTTGGTTCCAAGAATGTGGCACCTTTAGTGCCTCTCCCAGTAGTGGGAGTCTCATTTGAGAGGGTAGGGATTGACATTGCTGGTCCCCTTGATCCTCTAACCTCCTCAGGGAACAGGTTTATCTTTGTTGTAGTAGACCATGCTACTAGATACCCTGAGGCAATTCCTATGAGGACTGTTACATCTCAGGCTGTGGCTAAGGCCCTCCTTGGTATTTTTACCAGGGTTGGGTTTCCTAAGGAAGTAATCTCTGACAGGGGGTCAAATTTGATGTCCCACTACATGAAGGCCATGTGGAAAACCTGCAGAGTTACTTACAAGTTCTCAACCGCATACCACCCTCAGACAAATGGGTTGGTAGAAAGGTTCAACAGAAACATGAGGAGCATGATAGGTGCTTTAGAAGAACCCCTTAAGAAAAAGTGGGACCTTCTACTGCCATGCCTTCTCTTTGCTTATAGAGAAGTCCCTCAGGAGGGAGTAGGTTATTCTCCCTTTGAACTTCTTTATGGCCATCCAGTCAGAGGTCTGTTGGCCCTGATTAAGGAGGGGTTGGAGAGTGCTCCTTCCCCCAAGCCAGTCAGAGTGACTGACTATGTGATAGGTCTCCAGAGGAGAATATCACACATGATGGCAGAAGCTAGTGATAACCTGAAAGCTGGACAAGCTTTGGTCAAGCATTGGCATGATCAAAAGACTAACATGGTTGAGTTCACTCAAGACCAGCTAGTTCTAGTTATGGTTCCAACAAGGCAGAGGGCCTTGCAAGACAAATGGATGAGACCCTTCAAGGTTGTGGGAAAACTTGGAGAGGTGAACTATCTGGTGGACTTGGGCAATCCCAAGGAGGCCCCCAGAGTCTTCCACACCAACATACTAAAGTCGTATGTCTCTAGGCCTGAAGTAGGAGCCTTGCTTCTAGCTTCATCAGAAGAGGAAGAAGAGAGTGAAGCTCTCACTGACCTCCTCGGAGGCTTACCCTTGGATGAAAAGATTGAAGGAGTAAATCTCTCTTCAAATCTGACACCTGAGCAACAAGAGGAGTGCAAACCTATGTTAAATCAGTTTGCTTCCCTGTTCTCACTTTCACCAGGCTTGACCCGTTGGGGCCAGCATGATATACTCACTGGTGACTGTCTGCCAGTCAAAAGCAGAGGATACAGAATGTCAGAGAATGCAAGGACCCACATCAAAGGGGAGGTCAGCAAGATGCTTGCCCTCGGGGTAATAGAGCCCTCTACTAGTCCATGGTCTAGCCCAGTTGTGTTAGTACCAAAGGCAGGATCCAAAGAATTGAGATTCTGTGTGGACTATAGAGCTCTTAATGCAGTCACTAAGACTGATGCCCACCCTTTGCCAAGGACAGATGAGTTGGTGGATAGACTTGATTCAGCCAAGTTCCTCAGCACATTTGATCTAACGTCAGGCTATTGGCAAATAGCCCTGACAGTCCATGCCAAGGAGAAAACTGCATTTTCTACCCCAGTTGGCTTACACCAATTTAAGGTTATGCCTTTTGGACTGAAAAATGCACCTGCTACATTCCAAAGGATGGTAAATCAGGTTCTGGCTGGGATGGAGGACCTCTGCATGGCATACATGGATGAGATTGCAGTGTTCAGCCACTCCTGGGAAGAGCATGTTAACCACCTCGGATATGTTTTGCAGGCTCTTGAGAAGGCCAATCTGACCATAAAGGCAAGTAAATGCCAGATTGGACAGAGTAAAGTGGTCTACCTTGGGCATGAGGTAGGAGTTGGAGAAATAAGGCCTTTGCTCAGTAAGATTGGAGCTGTGCAAAATTGGACACTTACTACTCAAACCCAGGTGAGAGCCTTCTTAGGCCTCACTGGGTAGTACAGGAATTTCATTGAGAACTATGGGACCATAGCTTCTCCGCTGAATGTGATCTCCTCTCCAAAATTCCCTAAGAAGGTCAGATGGAATGAGGAGTGCAATGAGGCCTTTGAAAACCTCAAGACAGCTCTTTGCCAAGCTCCAGTACTGGGAGCTCCTGACTACCACCAAACTTTCATTGTAAGACAGATGCTTCAAATGTAGGTATAGGTGAAAGATCCTGAGACAAGGTGGGCAACAATTGAAAGAGAATGTGTTGCCATTGTGTGGGCTCTGAATAAGTTTAGGCCATACTTGTATGGTTCTACTTTTGTCATTCAGACTGACCACCAACCCTTGAGATGGTTGATGCAAATGAAGGGGGAAAATCCGAAACTATTGAGATGGTCAATCTGCCTGCAAGGGTTTGATTTCACCATTGAGCACAGGCCAGGCTGTCACCACCAAAATGCTGATGGTCTCTCTAGGATGTATGTCATCGACTAGAGGTATGAGATTCATCCAGGAGTGGATTAAATCCTCCTGTCCCTTAGTCTGGAGGGTGGGGGGCGAGTGTTAGGGAGAATTCTCTGTTAAGGCTAATTTCCCAAACCTAGTGAGTCCCCCAGCAGCTTTGCTGGATTTTTTTGGTTTTTTTTTTCTCCTGCTAAGAGTCAGACTCTTTTTCTCCCACTCTTAGGCATGATTTGAGAATGTCCTTTGACTGTGAAATGTGTTTTATGGGCTATGGGGTCTTTTACTCCATAGGGCTTCATGTGTTTTTGGTATGTGTGTTACACAGCACCCTCAGTGCAGTAACACAGGGGTGTCATAGTGACCCCCAAACATAGACTCCATACCCTAGGCTGACTACTGTCTCCCAGGGCATGTAAAGTCACCATTGGCTTTACTAGTCTTAAATTGTGAACAGAACCAGTACAAACCATCATATTGTGGAAGTACTGGTAGGGGTAATTCGATTGCCCCTGGGCCTGTTTTCCAAGGGGGCACTGTCCAGTCCCTCCTTGTTGAGTTTCTGGCTGGTGGCAGTGGATACCACGCGAAATATTCCACCAGAATATTTCTTATGGGATTTTCCCATTGATTTTAAACGCACCACTTTTTGGTGCAATGTTAAAGATACTGCCGGGTTATTTATTTAATATTTATTCCCCGGTTGGGTCTTTTTGCCAGGACTCGGTTTTAAAATGGCGTTTGTGTTCGCCTCTGAAACCCTAACCCAAGTCATGCCCTTTGTTCCACCTTTTGGCGGGCTTCTGCACAGAAGCCCTCCAAATGGTGCCACTCTGTCTGGGGTCTACAGGATGTGTGGGAGGGGGATTAGGCACCCTGGACTGAGTTGCCTTGGCAAATCAAGTCACACTCTTGTGTGATTGGCCCAGTGGTGAGCCGCCCGGCTCACCACTTAGCATGTTTGAGTGACAGCTAGGCTGCTGAATGGGGGTTTTTCTGCATGAAAGCAGGGCTTTGGGGACTGGAACTTCAGAAGTCGCCACAGGACCTAAAGAATCTGAAGAGGGGAGAAGCTGAGCCATCTACAATGACAACACCACCGATGGAGCCCTGATGTACTAACTCACCACTTCCCCGACGACAGAGGAGATCTTCTTCCAGGAGAGTCTTCTTCCCTTTGAGCTGGTGGGACTAACCAGTTCGCCTTTTTTGCCTTCCTGGACGTCTCGTGGTCGAATCGCCCGTGCCAAGCACCCCGGCGGCAGGATAGCCACGCAAATAAAAGGGTCGTACCTTTTAATCAGGAACTCCGCGGCTGGTTTCTTCCCTGGCAGTGCAACGACCTCCAGCTTTCTTCTGCGTCGAGATCATCTCTTCCTCTGGTCGAAGCCACGACTTGCACCCGCTGCCAGGAACAACTGCCACCGCTGGAGCTTTCTCACCATTTCAGGTACTGTGTCCCGCCTGGTCTCCCTTGCAACGATTGTCCAAGGTGTCCCGTAAATCCTTGACCTTCCAACTGGGTTGACCTCAGACCTGCTAACTTTGCCTTTGTGAACTGATCCAACCCCTTTTTGACTTTCGTGCAAAGACTTTGAGTGCATTTCCACTGTGTGATCTTAGGCACATTCCGCCTTGCTCCCTCCAAGAGTGGGCCTGGCCTATGAACTTTTGGCTCTACAGTAGACCCTGCCTTTCTTGACTTGCTGTGGTTTCTTAAAAGTGTTGGTACTGTGTTATTTCCATACTCTGTCTTTTCTCTCCCTTTTTTAATGAATTATTGGAGTGCCATCTACGGTTACGCGCTCACCTCTGTTTTGCTAATAAGTGGTGTCCTAACCTAGACTTGTCGAATAATTAACTAGGGAGGTGTATATACTTATAGTGACTGTGTTTGAACTTGCTTGATATATTAGTGCCAGTGTATTTTCAGAAGTGTGTCTTTAAATAAATAATTATATACTTTTATACCAAAGCTCGGTCAGTGTTTGCTTGTTCTACTGTATTTTTAGCCCTATTGTGTATACTCTATATACTGCCTAACTCTTCTTGAGAGAAGTCTGACTGCTCAGCCACAGCTACCAGGTAAATCTGGGTGGTGCAGACTGCTACCAATTGGGTTTACTGCTTACTCCTGTGGTCTTAAACGTTTTGCAGTGGTCCCTAAGGGAACTGCACAGGTTTCTGCCTAACATTGGAAAAGGAAGTGATGATGTGAGGCCGAGGGAACGGGCTGACGAGGCGCAGAGAAAGGAAAAAGAGAAAGAAAAGGAAATGAGAAATGAGAGGGTAGGAAAGAAGGATAGGTTAAGGCGAGAACAACTATATCACGAAGAGCAAGGAATACCGCTCAGTCGCACACAATACGCAGCCTATGAAAAGTACAGGCAGAATATGCTAAAGTTAGAGGAAGAAAGGAGAGTGCACGAAAGGAAAGTAAAGAAGCAGGAAGACGAGGAAAGTAGAAGGGCAAGGGAACGCAGAAATGAACGGATGAGGGAAGTAGATAAGACTAGAGAAGAAGCAAAGAAGCAAAAAGAAATAGATGAGGAAGCAGAACGTAAGCGTAGACAGAGGACACGAGATCTAGAATATTTGCAACGGGAAGTTAAAAAACCCAATCCTGTTGTAGAATGGGAAGACATAGAGGAATTCTTTCCTGCAAGCGACGTGGTACCAGGTACAAGCGGGACAAATATTGAGGATGACTTCGACACCAGAAGCATCGGGGAAACGATTGATAAAATCTATGACGAGATGGGGTTGGAACTAATTTATCAAGGGGGAAGGGAAGATGTGCGCTTAGAAAGCACTGAGCTATATGACACAGAGGATGTCACCCGAAGTAGTGGGAGCAGGGGACTGTCCCTAGACAGGCTGGAGATTGGGCAGAACGAAGAAGATGCAAGAAGTTGTGTAAACTGGGAGTACTCAGGATCTGACTCCGGTGGGGAAACGGAGGATGTAGCACATGAAGAAGGGAGATGGTGCAAAAAACAGCTCCCCGGGGGCCGAGAGGTACGATGGTCAGATGCTAGTGGGTCCACAAGTAGGGCACCAAAGTCTGCTGCGCAGTCTGGCCGACAAGAAGGAACGCCCCACGTTCAGAGGGGGGTGGCAGCCCCTGCCTATTCAGACAGATTAAGGGCATTGCCAGGTAGGTGGCAAGGCAGGAATGCCACCCCAGTGATAGACCGGAGGGCTATGGGGAAAGAGAAGGAGGACTGTGCATTCCAATTCCCTCTACTAGAAAAGGGGGGAGCAAGACCACAATATATTCCATGGCCACACATGGACCGAGAGAACCTTAAAAATAAGCTTCCAATGCTGACGTCGGGAGCCGGAAAGTGGATACATGAGTTAGAGAAAATGACGGGGGGTATCACCTTAGCTATAGGGGAAATAAAGGGCCTCCTAATTTCCATACTTGGTGAAAGAGCCGATGATGTATGGAAACGGCAGGCTATCCCAGGGTAACCCTAACTAACACCTCCCATGACGGAGCGCCATTTAATAACTGTAGGGCAGCAGTGTGGAAAGCACTGCAAACGCTATATCCAGACACGTCTGATATGGGAGCTATAATGAAAGAATCAGAGGATCCGTTGATTTATCTCCAGAATTTTCAAGACGCATGGGTACTCGAAATGCATGAGTCTTGGACAAAATCTATCCCCGTATTCTACCACATATTGTGCGAAGGGTTGCCAGAACCGGTGCAAAAACAGCTTAAGAAATTGGTAGGAATAGAAGCTAAACCATGGGCCGAAATACAGTTGACAATTGCAAACTATTGTAGATTGTTGCAAGAAAAGAATCAGAAAAAGGAGGCAACTCGTAAGGGAGAGGAGGCAAAGCTGGTGCAAAAGAAGCTCTCGAAGTATGCTCTCGAGGGAGCCATGCTCACCAGCCCAGCCGAACCAAGCACACAGCAAGCGACTAACCCATCGCAGAATTATCAGGGTAACACAGGATTTTACCCTAGGGGAAAGGGTTTTGGAAGTAGAGGATGGCAGAGTAATCAGGGAGGGTTTCGAGGTAACCAAGGAGGCTTTCAGAATGTTCAAGGTGGCTTTCAGAACACACAGATGGGTGGTCCAGCTATGCCAGATGGACAAATGGCCCGACCACCGCCGGTGTGTTGGTTGTGCAGAATGACAGGACACGTGGCGCGCATGTGCAGAAGCCAAGGCATGGGGCAAAACAGCCAAGGGATGGGGACAGGCAAGGTGAATCAAACCTCCACCCCGCAGCAGGGCGGTGCACAAAATTACGCAGTGCAACCACAGGCGTCAGGCGTGCAGCAAGGTGCACAGCAAACGGTTCAACCACCGAACATGGGAAATTTGCCACAGGGACAACCCCAGCAGGCGCCGCCACAGATGGTACAGGGTAAAAATTCTGGAGGGTGAGTTAACCCTGGAAACTGGGGGAGCACACAAGTACACAGTGGACTGAACCGGTACATGAAATAGGAGAGCTCACGGGGGACTCTGATGTGATCTATCCTATCAGTGACATCAGACCCTAACAGGCAACCTAGGGCGGATGTCACCATAGGGGGGAAAGAATATTCCTTCTTAGTTGACACGGGTGCAACGCGCTCGTGCATACGAGAAGGCAAGTTTTCCTTGTCCGGCGAGTCAATAGATACTCAGAGTTTCACTGGAGCTCATAGTAGAGTTCCCTTTACAGACGCACTCTGAGTTTCGGTGGGAGAGTGCGAAATAAATGTACCCCTATTATATTCACGTCAGACCCCAGTAAATATTCTGGGTCGGGACCTGATGACTAAATTAAACATGACCATCTCGTTTACCGAGAATGGCATAGTGTGCTCCACCCCTGGAATGCATTAGTCAAACGTGTGCAAAATGATCAGAGCATACTCAGGACGTGTAGCAATGAGGGCTACACCATTAGAACCAGATGTTTTCACAGATGGCGTGTGGGTGCTTATGGCAGGGTTTCCAGGCCTTGCAGACAAGACTATGAGAAGCCCTGATGAGTTTCTATTCAGACCAAGAATACCCATGCACGAAGAGGAGGGACAAGTATTTCCTTTAATGATACAATCTGCCGTAGTGCGAGGAAAAGTGGTAATGGTTGAAGGAAATGACGATGAAGGCAGACAATGGTGTGCGATTATCGCCATTGAAGAGGGGTATAGAGTGACTGACATCACTGATGACGATCTGTTCAAAGAGCACCCTGACCTAGAGGAGACAGGGGTAGAAGTGAGTCTCATATTTTGGGTCAAAATGATCAAACGGGAGGTGCTGCAGAGAATAATGTTAGCACTGATACGTCCAGAGTACTTTGATGATGACATGGCCCAAGTGCCTGCCGCAGTATGGACTACAGGGCCCTATGACAAAGGTCTTCTGAAGGGGGCAGGTGATGTAAAAATTAAACTGAAACCAGGAGCAATTTTGCCACGAGGGCGACAATATCCCATGTCCAGAGAGGCAGATGAAGGGATCGCGAAGACAATCTCTGCCATGATGGAGCAGGGCAACCTAGTGACATCAGAATCACCTTGCAACACAGTGATTTATCCTGTCAAGAAATCAAAGGGAGGGTCTTGGCTTTTAATCTAAGATTTATGAGCATTAAACGACATAGTTGAAGCCGAGTTCCCTCTAGTCCCTAATCCATCCACAATATTATGCAATATACCAACTGAAGCAAAATATTTCACGGTGATCGATTTGAAAAATGCGTTTTTCTCGATTCCATTGTACCGCGACTCACAAGACCTGACGTCATTCACTTTCAGACAAATGCGTCTGAAAAGCACAAGGTTGCCACAGGGGTACTGCGAGTCCCCGTCTATCTTCAACAGAGTCCTGCAAATGGACCTAAGCAACATTGCGGTGGACAGTGTTGTTTTGCAGTATGTAGATGACATTCTGATCTGCAGCACCGCTGAAGAGCAATGCAGGCATGACTCTGTGCAGCTATTGACTATACTGGCTGAGAAGGGATACAAGGCCGATAAGGAGAAGTTGCAGTACTGTCAGCCAGAAGTGTTATACATAGGCCAACTGATCTCTCATGAGGGGAAAAAGGTAACCCCAGAAAGGGCTGAAGCCATCATGAACACGGCCAAGCCGTGCACGATAAAACAAATGCAAAGCTATTTAGGCCTGTGCAATTACGTCAGAGCATGGGTCTTTGACTACAGCTCATACACCAAGCCCTTGCTTCAGGCCCTAAAGAAGGCCCAGGTGACAAGGGAAGATATTGAATGGACTGAGGCGATGGAAAAGGGGTCACAGAGCTTAAGGGGGCAATTTGTAAGGCCCCAGTTCTCGGGATTCCTAATTATGCAGAGGAATTCTACCTTTTCTCACATACTGATGGTAATTTTATGACGGCAGTGCTCACGCAGCAAACCTCGCTGGGGTACAAGCCCCTAGCATATTACAGCGGGAATCTGGACCCAGTCATGAAGGGCCACTTCCCATGCGAACAAAACCTAGCTGCTGCCACATTCGTATCAAAAAGGCATCATCCATTGTGATGGGGTGCTCCATGACACTGTATGTTGAGCACTCACTGTTCGCCATACTAGAGAAGCCTAAGGGCACACTGACATCTCAGAGAGCATCCGCCTATGAGGTGATTATCTCCAACCCATCGATCAAAATAGTGCGATGTAAAACTGTGAATCCAGCTACGTTCATAGCAGAGCCAGTCACAGAGGGAGAACCTATACACGACTGTGCAAACCATGAGGAATTCTATGATGAGATACCCAGGTTAAAAGAAAATGCCCTTGCAAGTGGAGAGATCGTCTTTATTGACGGGTCTTCGAGAATCAACCAAGAAGACGGACAAAGGTATACAGGCATGGCCGTGGTAAAACACCTAGCGAATGGAGAGTTTTGAGTACTCGTTAGTGCACGACTACCATTTCATTATTCGGCACAGGCTGCAGAACTATTGGCACTGATACTCGCCATTGAGAATCATGCAGACCAGGAAGTAACGGTGTACAGTGACTCTGCCTATGTGACATCCACAGTACATGCAGGTCTAGCGCGCTGGATAAGGAGGGGCTACCTTCGAGCAGACGGCACGCCAGTGCAACATGCAGCCCTATTGGACAAGCTGATAAAAGCACTACAGCTCCCAGTGGGCATAGCAGTCGTGAAATGCGCCGCTCATACCAAGGGGACGGATTTCGTGTCACGTGGAAACCATGAAGCGGACACGGAAGCCAAACGTATGGCATCCAAGAATGAAACAATCATGGAAGTGAAGGTGGCACGTACCCATGAGCGGATGACGGTGGCGCGAGCCACACCAGAAGCTTATAGCAATATGGGGCAGACTCAGCTAATGGAGCTCCAGGGGGAGACACCTCAAGAGGAGAAAAATCTGTGGAAACATCGAGGGTGTTTTTAAACCTCTCTGACGGGTTATGGAGGCAAGACAGCACTGGTAAACCAGTAATGCCTGTCGCCCTCCTAAAGGTAGCGCTAGAACAACTTCACTACCCCATACACATGTCAAAAGAAAACCTAGCTGCAACGTTCGCGGAAGACTGGTTCACACCAAACTTTGCAGAGCACATAGCATTTATTATGGTGAACTGCATTATCTGCCAGCAATTCACCACTGGGCACACATTAAAAGTAGTAAGTGGAATCATTCCCAGACCAAATGGACCATTCCAGCACCTGCATATCGACTATGTCGACATGATTCAAGCGTGCAACGGGTACAGGTATTTAATTGTGGTGGTGTGTCCATTCTCTAGATGGATAGAGGCAGGCCCCTGTGCACACCCCAAAGCTACCTGTGCTGCCAAGTTCCTGGTAAGAGAAGTGTTCCCTAGATGGGGGGTGTGCGAGGTAATGAGATCAGATAATGGGGCCCACTTTGTAAATTCAGTTTCAAACAGATTAGTTTGTTGCTTGGTATAAAGCACAAGTTCTCGTTGGTGTATCATCCTGAGGGGAATGGGATATGTGAACGGATCAACGGCTTGCTTAAGGGAAGGATAGTCAAGTTGAAGCTCACATTAAAGAAGGGATGGCTGCACTGTCTACCATTGGCATTGTATGCACTTCGGAACCAAACAGCTCCGACCATCATCTCATGCCACACAAGATAGTTACAGGCAGAAGGATGAGGACCCCTCTTACCCGCTGAGATAGAGCTAGTTCTGATGCCCAGCCGACTAGAGAGGTTCTGGGAACAGAGATGCAAAAGTACATTGACTGTATGACATCCAGTGCCTCTGTCATTACAGGCCAGTTGCAGCAATCGCAAAAGGGGGATGGCGCAGCACGAAACACAACAGGAAGTGCTGAAGCAGACACCGAGCAAAGTGTACATGCGCCCCTCGTCTTCCCTGGTGACAGCGTGTTGGTGAAGAACTTGACGAGCCAAGAATTAATGGCCCGTTCATCGTAGAAGACTGCACCCCATCCGCCGTCAAGCTCCAGGGCAGAAGGGCATGGATCTTCCTAAATGATATTAAACCCTACATAGGGGAGAGCCCTCCAGCTAAATCCAACTGAGAAGAATCTACAGACAACAAGGAAGAACCTCAGCACGTGCAGACAAGATCCATGGTGAGGAAGAAGAACGCATGAGCAGCAAAACAAACGGCAACATAATCCAGTAAAAGTGTGGCTTTCAAAACAAGACATTTCCTCAAACCAAGTGAAGGAATGTAAAAGGACAATAATATGGACATTGTGTGCAGTCAAAGTTACAGAGTAAAGGAAGAGAATCGGACATCCAAAGCTGTAGTAACACTACTCATATGAACGTTCAAAACCACACAAAGCATTGAAAAGACCCTAAAACTCTGAAAAGAATAAAAAAAGGGGACATTTCTGTGAACCAAAACGATATCCTGAAACAACCAGTATCAAGACTTTGTTCATAGAATCTATGGTATCCCCCAGTAGAAATATTACAAGGGATGTGCTTTCCTGTTTTCGGCAATATTAGAGACATATCCATCACTTATAGGGAGAGATACCAGCATCCCAGATTTCATTCAAGATCCAGCTAACAGGAAGATAATACGGCAACTACTGACTGTCCTCGCGGAGGCTTTTGCCGAATGCCATAGTACTGGGAATAAGGACAAATGCTCCCACCTCAAGTGATCATCGATGAACTGACATACACCTCATTTTTCCAAATCATAGAGGAGTGCCCAAGAATCGTCGGGAGAACCACAGATACCCTAACCTTCATCAGAGATCCAAGAAACAACAAATTCCTAAACCAAGTGTGGTACAAACTAAACTACGTGGTCTCAATCTACGCAGCAGGAAAGTGTAAAAACTGTTCACGTCACAAGAAAAGCCTGTGATCTAGAGACCAGAAAATCAGAGCGAATGTCGTTGTCACCAGAAGACAGCAGATATGTATACCAAGTCTTCTTTCACCTCATTGAGAACCTTACAGAATTAGTGGGCAGACCAAACAATGTTGACGTACCCTCATTCGTCAGAGACCCAGTAAAGAACACACAATTAAACAGGCTCCTGAGAGCCATCATAGCGCAACTGAGAAGTAATTATGGTCATCCACTGCTGAGGAGAGCCTCAGAAGGAGGAGATCCACAATAGGACTGTCTGCCAAGGACATATCGAGAAGAGCAGAAACGAGGATTGCGACATCTTGTCCCTAGGTTATTTTTATTTTTCTTTAATTTTTTATTATCCTTTTGTCATCTGTCCACTGTGGAGCAGATCAAGGAGAAAGACACTGTTCTTCAACTTGTCGCCGAGAGACCGAGCAAAAGGAGCAGACACATGAACTTTACCACCTTATATTCTTTTCTCTTCATTTTTCTCATTTTTTCCTATTTTTTCGTGTGTTCACTTTTATTTTTATATTTGTTTTTATTTTTACAGCATTTTATTTTTGTGTGATTTCTTGCAGTTTCATCCAATTATTCCTTCGCAGTGAACAGGTTCCAACATGTCCTCTGGACCAAAACAAATTCGAGGGGTTCACTGGGACCTCACCTACTATAGATACGCATAATTAATGTGATGTACCAAAGTTGCTAGCCTAACCTTTTTTCCCATAGCATAGCAAATGGAACCATGCTGCATACCCAGAGACTATCGTCATCAACCGCAAGAGGAGGGACGCTTGAAAAGCACTCGACACTTTAGTAATAATAAACTTTCGAACTGTGAGATCGGAGCAAGCAAAGAATAAATAATTTGCTATGGACTCGATCGAAATGGGGGCCCAGAGCAGTAACATAGCTTTACCCCCAGCAGAAGGGCGCCCCCACATCCCTGGAAGAAAATGCTGCAAACTTTCATTCAGAACGATTATGCGCATATGTACAGTGATCATTATTGTCTTTCTACTATTAACAATCAGAACTGCTTTCTTTATTGGTGCACGAAGTGTCCCCCTATCAGTACACCCACTGGATAACGATCATCAGGGGCCTACGAAAGCACCCAGACCCTATATAGTGATTCCAGTTCCAAGAAAAGCTAATGATGAAGCAAATGATTTAAAATTGAATGTAATTAGCAGTGATACGTAAACACTTGAGGTGATGAATGAGAGAAAAGGCTGGAGACAGGGTCAGCACGGAATGAATAACAATGTAGCATTGACCAGGGCACACACCCACACACAGAATGCACACAAACAAGGGCAAGTGTCAATGGCTACAAGGCCTCCAACGAAGGCAGCAGAGAAGGAGAGACTGCCTGCTGAACATTCAATTCTAGAGAATAGTGGAAGTGACCAAGAAAAGCTGAGGGAAATACCAAAGAAGGAGGGAATTGCAAAATCCCTCAAAAGAACAGAAGTGGCCACAAAAGAATTCACAGAGAAGACACAAATGCTAATAGACTACTTGGTCCCATTCATAGTCAGAGCAAAGAAACTCCACGAGGAACTGAAAGCAGGACTATAGAGACTATAACAGAAAGCACACCAGCTCGAAAGCAGGGAACAAGCACCAGACCTACGACACAGTCACGCATTGAAGAGCTGGGGAGCCAATGGCGGTTAGGGGAAGTCTATGTCAACATACAAAGAGGAAGGAAAGAAAAAAAAAACCCTTCTCCTACCACAGCGATGCTGTCGAGGCAGCCAGCTCCACCGAGATACCCAGAGAGGAAGAGCAGCACAGATGCATTTAGAGACATAGTCATAGCAAACTACAGAAGAACGCTGAGAATCAAGAGAAGCCCGCACAAAGATAACAATGAACTTAATGATTACCTGGACAGCACAGCCCATCTCTGAAACAACGTATGGTACCAGCACATGAAGGAAGTAGGACGAAGACAGTCGGAATCAGGATGCTTCGTCTGTGCTCTCCTACCATACAGCATGGGAAAATCCAAGATCTTCGTGGCTGTAGAAATTGATGTCCCTACAGAACACTGTATGTCACATGTAGCAATGTGCAACACCAGAGGACAATTTATGGGAAGAGACGCCTCGTTGATATGGGCCAACGAAAAGGATTACGCGGATGAAGATGGCTACGTCCAGGACATTTAAACAACAAACCGAGCGCACACCAGAAATCATGTGATCAGGTACGAGAACCCTGGCATCAAAGGATCAGGGATAAAATGGGAAGTTAACCTGAGACTGAACTTTCGAGGGAAGACTGCATAAGACGCTCAAACCTGGAAGATCTGGGGGTCAGTGGTCTCCCCAGATGGATGGGAGGACGGAGTAGTAATCTGCTGAGCATGGATGGTCCTTGGAGCCTGCAAGGAAGCAATAGAGAATTTGCAGAGGTTATGAAAACCTCTGTGGCCAAAGCTAGTAAAGTTACTAGCATGGGTCGAAGCTAGAGGGGGACCCCTGCAGATAGTGCCACTGCAGAGCCCAAAACTATGCTTCAGAAACAATGGCACAAGGAAGATGGGAGAGAATCAAAACTGCGGAAGAATCTTTGAAGCCCCAGGAATGACACAAGGAACCGCAGTTATTATGGACCATTACTGTCGGTGTGGATCCAAGGCATACATAAGGTTGCCGAAGAACTGGGGAGGCATATGCACACTAGGGAACGTCCACGTTCCCGCGCTAGTGATCCCCAAGAATGACCTGAAGTTGGACAGTTTCCCGAAAGCAGATGCTCATCTAAGAAGAAGGCGATCTGTAGAACTGGCATCCAGGATAAAGAGGGAAAACTACTTTTCTCCCAAATCAGAAGAGGCATTCCATGCAATCCTGTACGAACACAGGCTGTTCAGCCTTACCTCATCAGTATTCACAACACTACTCCTGCCCCACATCCAAGTTGGAGTGAATGCTAAATGGTTGCAGATAACCAGATGGGAGTTAATGCAGACCATCAATACCACTAAAAAAGGATTCAACGCGATCAAAGAAGAGCTGAGAGCAATCAGACTGATGGCCCTCCAAAACAGATATGTGCTTGACATGATCACAGCGATGAACGGAGGTGTTTGTGCAAAAATCGGAGAATCATGTTGCACATATGTACCATCACATGACAAAGAAAATAGAACACTAACAGAGGCCATAAGCCTGTTGACAAGCCTAAAAAACCAGATGATCGATGAAAGTGATGAAGTGGACGATGACAGCTGGTTTGGAGACCTATTCTCGTGGGTCCCACAATGGATGGCAGATAAATTAAAGTTTCTGGGAGCTCTCCTAGCAATGGCATTGCTAGGATTCTGCGTTATCAAGATAATCATTACACAGTGCCAGAAAACTGCGAAGAAAGCCATAGGGATGAAAATAATGGTTGATGTCGAGCCAAGATGGAAGCCTAGCGACCTAACTGATGAAGAAATAAGAGACATCGTGAAGGCCAGCAAAATTCACATATCCTAAAAAGCGAAGAAGGTATGAAGGAAAATGGATCTATTGCAGTCCAAATGGACAATGCCAGCTAATGACCTGGAACAAAGATGAACATGTGAAAACAGCAGGGAGTTTGAAAGGCGTGATAAAAATATGGACTCCAAAGACGCACATGTTCACACCAGCATGTGCCAACCCTGAAGACGATGAACAAAACACTGAAGAATCAAAGGAAATAGAGATAAAAAATGAAGCAGAAGTGGTCGATGAACCGACCAGAGGGGGGAGTGTAAGGGAGATCCCAGACATGACCTGCACCCCTGCCCCTCATTTCGAGCAACCAGGATGGTACTCGCCAAGGCACGTGACGTATGAGGAGCAAATTAACCAACAGAGAGTTGCACTAGGACTCTGCCCAGTATACATTAGAAGATCCGTACCTGTTGAAGCGCCCATAACCAGACAACCATGGGCAGCACGGTACCCTATCAGACAGCCATACCTGCCGTCAATACGAAATTAGGAGTGCCTACATACGGTCCACAAAGAGACCCCAAGAGCCCTAATGGAAGGCCAGTGGAAATGACACAAGGACCTGAACAGACTCGTGAATGAATAAAAAGTCACTATCGACTAGAACACGCCAACGTAAGTAAATACAAAATAAATATAATGGACACAGAGAAGAGACAATGTTAAAACATGAGGAAACAGAGCTACGAGACAAGATGGAAGCAACCGCATGTTAACCGTGTGTAAATAGGCTTGGAACGCAAGATGCTAAGAAATCGATACTGCTTGCAATGCTTAGTAGAATATTAGAAGCAGCATGTGCCAACTATAAGCTACCTCAATAGGCACTTTATATGATGCAACTTCATTTTGTAAAGCAGAAATGGGCGCAGGCTGCCAGAGGCCTGGCAGGCCAAGTTTCACAACTCAGCCAGAACAGAGAGGAAGAGCGGAATCGAAACTCAACAGAGAGCGGCTCATGCCTGGGAAATCGAGGTCACCCAGAGAAGGGAGGAGAATGTCAACTCGCAAGAACCAAACTTTGAAGCATACCAGCTTGCCCGTGAAGGTCAAGATAAGAGAAGCCCAGGCAGGTAGTAGGGCCAAAGCAGAATTAAATACGATACAAGCTGGAAACTGAAGCAAAATCATGGTGAACAGACACGTGACCCACCGGGGGGCGAAGAGGTACCATCACCTGATGTCATCCAGAACCCAGGATGCCATAACTTTTCCCGATAAGAAGCTACAGTCTCGAGGCCAAACCCAGCCAACTAATTGACACATAGCCCTAAAATACTGATTGATGGAAGGGAGGCAGGGTGAAACTTGGAACACCAGGCCCTTGGGTGTCCATTCGGCATGCTGCTAATTAAAATGTGGATTTATGTCTAGGGGTGTAACCTGCCCAATCACAATGGACCAAGTTATCTGGAGTCCTATAGATAGTAGAACCAATGAGATGTCGTACTTGTAGTGACATCAATCACATGTGATGTAGTGGGATGGACATAGACGCCCACCCGATAAGAGGTATCCAATCCGCATGCCCTATTATCATATACAGATATAGTACCTATACATAAGTTACCTTTCCTAACCAATTATAATGCATGTCGAGTTTTGTAGAGGTAGACGTCAATGATGACGAATATTGCCTATAAGAATTACAGTTCAACTGAAGTTCGAGGAAGTCGGAGCGAGACAGGTGATCACAATGCTGCTGATTCTCATTTGTTTCTTTGTTTGATGTACTTGCCAGTAAACGGACTTCCCTTTGCCAACTTACTGAGTCTTCCTTATTTAGTCGTGCTGGAGTATGTGAATCCTGCACCCCTTGTCCTCACATGGTGCAGCTATCTTGTCTTACAAGTTCTAGAGGGTGAGTGCTGACCTATGGGCCCGTCAGTGAATTCCTCCCCTCCTAAACACTTCTTTTCCTCCAACACTACCCCTTTACATTACTCGCCATGCCAGCATCACTTTTCTCTGCTCTTTCTTCTGCCGATAGCAACTCTTCATAAACCCATCATAGCCAGCTAACCTGTTCCGTAAATTATAAGTCAAACTCCCTCCAACTGCCATGGCATCTTTACTTCTCTACATAATCCTAATAGCCCTCATACCCTTAATCCCCACCATCAAAACATTCTCTTGGGGAAAACACTATATCCAACTGCCCTAAACCTTTATACCCCGACTTTAACAGACATCCTGCATACATTGACTGGTCCCTTATAATTGTATTCAGAACACCACTTCCTGCAGCATTTGTGAAAGAAAAGACAAACTAAGCACCACATATGATAAAATTCAATCCACCTTACTGCACTCTGCTACTCCTCCTCTATCATACCTAAAACATGCCACTGTAAACCTCATATTACCTTTCGCCCCTGATAATTCCTTGCACTTCAGAATCCTGCTCCTCCTTCTTGCTCACTAAATCCTCTTTCAGGCAAATCCCTCATTCCCGTACCTTTTCCTATGCTGCTCACACTCTCACAACCCCACCCCTTACCACCTTTCCTGGTGTTGAATCGGTATTGGAAGTTTTTACAGAGTAAAAACGTCCGCAAGCATCAAAAGACCGAAAACACCAAAGGTTCGAACACCAAAAGTTCGAACCTTTGGTGATATGCATTTATGGTAGGTAAACACATTTCTTTTTAAAGCGGGCTGCGGGGTGTCCCCCGCAACACCCCACTCACGACACTTTACAGTATAGTGAGTGGGGGTTGCGGGGGACATGTATTTCGCATGGGAAATGTACGAACCTTTTGTGGTGCATACATTTCCCATGCAAACCTTTCCGTCGCGGGAAAACCATCCGCGAACGGATCACGCAGATCTGTCCGAATCTCCCACCTAACCAGATAATCAAAACCTGTTCTTATTCTTTATGTGTCTGCCCTGTGTTCTGTTTCCTAAACAGAGCACCACTGTCCCTCCCTTCCCCTAGGAGCCAAATAACTTCCTTTCCCTCCTTGTTTATTGAGTTTATTCATTAATTATTTATTATATTCACAACCACTTCTTTGCCGCAAACCTCTATGCAATTAAACCAAAGCCCTTTCTTCTACTTTCGAACCCTCTAACCCATTCTCTTCTCCACAAACACCTCCTCAGAGCCCTAACAGGTCCTTGTCGACACATTGTCGCCTTGACCATCTTTCCTATTTCCCCTATTTAAAAAAAATAATAGTTATTATTTATTTAATATTATTTATTTTTTTATTTTTTATTTTGCCCTTACACTCCATGCCCATCTACTCACTGCACTTCGACACCACCTGCCTACCAGCTCACTGCTGCCACCAACAATTTTGTTCTGAAAACCTGAAACGCCTCTGATGCTACCCCTGCTATTATTTCTCTTTATTTATTTATTTATTTACGTACTTACTTTTCCTACCACTAAGAGCCCTAACATGTGTGGTGTAAATGCAATAAGCATTCTTGCGAACATCGCCCCGGTCTCCTCTATCCATCATATGCTCTCCAATCAAGTACCCCCAACTATTGCTGCAGCTAACCCTTTTATTTCCCATATTCATCACTTCAACCGGAAACATTCTCCTCTGCCAATCCATGTGATACCTTGTTACCCTAAACCAAACCCAACCTCATATTGTTTGGGGCCAGCATATTGAACAGCATCTCATGGCCATCTACCCACCAATGTATCCTTGCATGGGAACTCCCCTGTACCCAAGCCGACCATAGCCAATTGCTCCCTGCTCCTTACCCTGGACCCTTCCTTATTGCTCTCCCGCTGAACCGGGGGCCGTACCTGCTCCCTCCGTCCATGCAGTTTAATTCCCCCCACACAGTGACTCCACCAACTCCTCATTTTGTCAATGTACCACTGTGTTCACCCGTGTCAATACTTGCTCCCTTGCTCTCTGCTACGCGCTTCACATGCTGTCCCCCCCACCCCCTTCCCGGTTGCCATACACATGTCTTCTGTCTGTGCTGTTTAATTCCCACTGCACACTTCCCTCTGTGACACCAAATCCTTTCCTCTAGGCCACTGCGGCCTCATGCTCACCCTTGCAAATGTTCCATATCATCGATGTTTCCACCATTGCACCAGGGGCTGTCTGTGCACCCCCGCCCATGCAGTTCTATCTCAATGTTGTTCCCCCCACTGCACCACGGGCCAACCATGCACCTCATCCATGCCGTTCAAACCACACACCCTGCTACTTCACGTAGAATCACTGCTCACTTTATCCCCTTGTGTGTCGCTCTTCCTCCGCTCCTTCACCCGACCACTAATCCTCTCTGATATAGCCCTTTTGCACCCCACGATTTAAATTCCTTTATTTTTGCAAATCCTCAAATCCTTTCTCTTCTTTTCCTTTTACCTTTTCTCCTCTTATTATTTATTTATTTATTTAACCATACTCTCCGTCCCTGTGCCGAAAAAGTATAGCTCCACACCGCTACAATGTTCGTCTCCTCCCATTCCTCTATCCTTCACCTTTTCCAAACTTTCCCATTTAAAATTACATTCTCTCCAACCTTGATCATCCAACATCCCCCATTAGTCTAAAACCTGTTTTGGTGACCTGTATTCACCCATCTTAACTCTCACCAACTCAACTGACACCCCCACCCACTTCCCCTTAAACCCACAAGCTAAACGAGGTACGATCAATTATTACTGGTTGCAGTTCATGCAAACCCACCAACGCCTTGACCCAATAATGTTCCCATCACCCCTATTCTTTCACATAGGAGACCCTTTCCACCCTTTCCAACCCTTCCCCCGAAAATTGCTGGCTCCCTACTTCCTCCTGTCCCCCCAGCCCTGTCCCGGAGGGGGGGGGGACCAATACTGGGCAGTAAAAATGTCCTGTTGTGCCATTATGCACACCCCCCAGGACTTGCAGAATGTCCCACTCTCCTTATGGATCTTTTTTCGTGTGCGTGCCACTGCCCCGTCCTTATAAGCCCCTCTTCAAACCCTTGTTGGAATCAACTCAATCCAATATATTGCAACCGCCGGCCATAACTCCTTCAACCAACTCAGATCCCTGACCAAATCATTCTGTCTCATGTGCAAAAACAGTGTTGCCGACATCCCATGCTGTTCCCTCATCCCTGTCATCATGGGCAACAACTGGACCCACCTCAAACCCCCCATCCGACCATCTCTGCAATAAATCTGTGTAACTGCACCCCGACTGGGTACCAAAAACCCTCTTCGCAGGCCACAGATCCAGATCTAGGGAACCTCTCCACTCCATCTGGCTGCATCTGTGAAAAGAAAAGAGCATGAAATCCCAGTGCCGAAAGCCCCCAACCCCTGACACTCACTAACTTCTCCCTCTGGTATCCACCTTGTAATTTTATGACTTCCACTGCCATAATGGCTTAATTCCCCTGTCAGCCAACCCATATGTTTTCCAATCCAATGCCACTTCTATCCTGAAAGAATGAGTTCAAGCCTGCTCCCCTATCACTGTCAACCCGTTCCACATAACCCCCAGTACCTGTTCAACCGTCACCCCCTCCCCACTTTCATGTACGAAAATCAAACCAGCACTGACTGTGCATCTTCTTTGCCATGTTAAACTCGCCCTGACTGGGCACAGCCCCTGCCCTCTCTTGTCCAAGTGAACCCATAGCCCTTTTCCCTTCTGATCCGTTTTTGATCCTGATATCTAGAGTCCTCTGTCAGAACCACATCCTCCCACCTCAAACCTCCCTCTTCCCCACTGCCCCTGACACCAGCTCCGATACTCGGAATGTCCCAAAAAATAACTGAGTAAAGCATGCCCTAAACATGTCCCTCTTGGAAACCCCAAAACCACTTACCATAGAAAGCAATCCCTGCCAACTTCCCCACTATCGTCGCTGTAGACCACACTATATCAATGTAATCCAGTATGAAGTTTACCGCATCCTCCCTCCTTCTTTCCTCCTGATCGCCTCTCCAACTCCACACTCCCCCTTTCCGGAACTCTAACCACGCTCTCCTGTATGCCACCCGGGAACCTGCAGCCAATGAACCCTCCACTAACTGCAGTGCGCTCACTCTCCTAGCTGCCTCCTCCAACATTTGTTGCCCTTCCAGCTCTGCTTCCGGTGCCAGCCATGGAATCTCTGCCACTGAAAACAAGATAAAGCATCAGCGATGCCGTTATCCTTCCCTGGCACGTACCTCACCTTGAACACAATATTCCACCTCAAGCACCGCAGCACAAACTCCCTCAAATGCCTGAACACACTCTGATCCTTTTCAGACTGTCTGTTCACTACGCTGACCACAGCCATGTTATCCACATTAAAGTTCACCTTTTTACTCTCCAGCTCCTTGCCCCACAATGCCAATGCCACCACCAACGGAAAGAACTCCAAAACGCAATGCTCCTCCCTCCCTTTCTCCAATGCAGTGGCCATCTCTCAGCACACCATCTCCCCTGCCAGTACACCCCAAAACCTCCTGCCCCTGAAGCGTCTGAGAATACCTGTATCTCCCACGACACAGTGTTGAGAGGCAGATGAATACGCTATCCATAGTTTCTGCCCGTCCCTCAGTTCAATAGTGCACAGGTGAGAAACATTACTCTCTAAGACAACCATTCCGCTCTTACCATAGGCAGGTACAGCAGGAGATGGATACAATCTAACGCTGAAGATGGCAAGAGTAAACCAAATGACTGTTACAACACATGTGCATGTACTAGACACAAAGCAAATGTGCACTGAACATGAAGAACGGGAACACTAACTAACACGTGCATTTCTACGTGAAAAATATTAACATAGCTTCCACAAGACATGAAGAATACTAACATTGCCCTGTTGCCCTGGTAAGCACTGCAGGCTAATTTCACCTACTACGGCCGCACTGGCCACCCAGTCTGCATTCACCACACTGGAGCCGCAGCCCCATGGAAATATGTCCGTCGCTGTGCCCGATTCTAATTCTGATGATTTTCCAGCCCTGCAGGCTGGGATGAGCATCACGCAATCTGACTGGCCACATATGGAGTTAAGTGTGGAGGCCTCCCCAATCAGGATGGCGAAGCCGGCCATCCTCAATGGCCCACCTCTAAGGCCTGGCTTCCCTGTCTGGGCCTGTCCAGGCATGCATGGCCCTACCGGTGGCCCCAGGCCCCCAACCCGCTCTCTCAGAAATGCGCGCGATGATTGGCAGCGACCTTCAGACTGGCCAGCACTCCCAGACTGAATGAGCCACCTGACCCGCACAGTACATCCCAAGGTAAGGAAAGCTCAGCCTCTCGCTATGCGGCTAGCTACCCCTACCCTGTCCCATGTAATAGTGTTCCCCACATGCCGCCCCCTACTCCCTTCCTTCCTTCCTTCACTTTTTCACCATCTCACCCCTGTGAGCCTCCCGAAGCCTCCCAATGTTCTACCGTATGGTGGCCAGCCCTGCCTAGTGAAGCTGGAAGACTCACCTAACACTCACAAGAATACATCGACTCCATTTTATTGAGTACCCTTCTGCTTATATGGATACCCTGTCAGGCCATCCTTCTTAGGCTGCCTGCCCTGACTATCACCTCCAGCCCATACATTCAACTACCCCTAACCCCACCCACCCCATTCCGGCCACCTCTGTATGTTGAGCACACTCAGAGCCTGACCCTGGCCTATTCTTTACCGCCTTGCTTAGGCCGACTACCCAACCCACCCACCCTGTCAAACACTCCTAATCCATTTTTCCCCAACTTGCGAGACACCTACAAAGCACTGCCCTGCACCGGGGTACAATGATACCTGAAACTTCGTGCTAGAACTCAGTGCTTAACTGCTCCACCTGCTGACCTCACTTTGCCCATCACTAGCAAAACCAGATGCTCAAGACTCTCCTCACGCACCACCATCCCTTAATGCCCTCCCACGAAACCATCACCCACTCCCTATACCTCTTCCATTTCCTTTACCTAGGCCCTGCCGATCCCCTGTCCTTAACAGGATGCCTCCCATTATTGTGCGCTACTGAACAACCGTTCCCTCAGAGCCCATGCCACCGATGTCCTTATGTCCCTTAACATCCGACAGATCGCCACCCCTATATTACCCAGTTACGAATTACTCCTCACCAAATGCTCCATCAACCCCCAAACCACGTACAACGTACTACTTCTTTACCAGCAACCCAACACCCAAAGCCACCCTGACCTTGACCTACCACTGCTTCTCACTCCACTTATCAAGCGAACTACGAAATTCATAATTCTAGGAGACATTTACCTGGGTTCCAATGACCAGTCCGACACCAAAGCTATTACCATCGCCAACGCCCTGACCGAAATTAATATCTCACGGCATGTTTCCTCTACCACCCATGATAAAGAGTGCATTCTCGACTTGATACTCTCCACTAATGCACCCATCGACATACTTACCATTGACCCGGCTCCGTGGTCGGACCATTCCATGATAGAGTTCACCATCCCCCTCCCTCATCCAGTGATCTCCTCGGCACAATCCACCATGCTCATTCTAATCTGCAAGCCTATCGAAATGGCACTTGGGCCCACTTTGCAGACACTACTCACTCCCCTGATCCCCGTATCCAGTGGCCCACAAAGACTCTCTGACCTCTAGCACCAGAGCCTTCACTCCACTATGTATCTGTGTGCCCCACTCAAATCTATAACACCAAAACCACACAAAATGGCTAACCTTTGGTTTACGGATGAGTTCACCACCCTCCGCAGACATAAAAGAGCTCTTGAGCACCTCTGGAAGAAACAGCTTTCCACAGACAACTTAAATATCCACTCTACCGCAACCAAAGTGTACAGACATGCCCTGATCATATCCAAAGCCAACTCTTACAATTCTCGAAATAACCAATGCCAGTTCCAAAACCTTTTGCCATCCTCAAAAATTTAGAGAACCCGGTCCCAACATGCTCCCAATCGTGCTCATACAAAGCATGGGGCACCACCATTCAAACTGCTCTTGCCAACAATATTGGCACCTTAAGGGACAAAATCACAATGAAAAGGACACAACTTGAGGATAAACCCCCTTACCAAAAACCTACCACACTCCCACCCACTAGCAGCAACTACCCTCCCCAACCCTAAAACTTTTCCCAAGTCTCCCAGGGCAAGGTACTCAACACTATCCAGACCCTTAAACCCTGTAACTGCTGGAGTGACACATGTCCTGCCCATATCGTCAAACTCTGTGCACCCACACTGACCACGATCCTCACTGATTTACCCAACACCTCCTTTGTGACCAATACAGTCTCATCTAGCCTCAAAGCTGCCTGGGTCACACCTATCCTCAAGAAACCATTGCTTGATCCTCCCCTCCCCACCAACTACCACCCCACTACTACGGTGCCCTTTCTCCTTAAAATCCTGGATCTCATGGCCTACTACCAAGTACAGCTTTACCTTGAGCATCACCACCTTCTAGTCGCTAGAAAATCAGGCTTCCACCCCACACATAGCACAGAAACAGCCCTACTAGACCTTAACATTCAACTAGGCACTATCCATGACTCGGATAACCTAGCCATTCTCCTCCTTCTAGTTCTCTCTGCAGCCTTTGCCTTAGTGGGTCATGACCTACTATAGCAACACCTCCAATCTAACTTCAAATTCTCCACAGAAGCTTCTGGCTGGGTCAAATCCTTCCTCAGTGATCGCTCCTCTAGGGTATTCATGAGGCTGATCCTAACGATGTTCCCCTTGGAGCACTCCAAGGCTTGTGTCCCTCGCCTGCAGCAAGCCATTATTCGACCTGTTTGATTCTCTTAGCATCAGCTACACCAACTTTGCGAACGACACCCAAATCCTCATCCCTATCTCTGCCAACTATTTGGAGGTTACTAGTGCTATAAATAAGCTTCATGGCATCATCCAATAATAAATGGCCACCCACAACTTTTGCATAAGTGACGACAAAACAGAGCTGCTAATTGTCGGATCTCCACTCCGCCTCAAATGCCTGGATCCTGACCTTTCCTCCTTCCTTATCGAAGGAATTACCATTCATGTCTCAAAAAGTGTCAAATATATTAAATGGAAATGATGTCCAATGGAAACGAAGAAGAGTAGGGGAAGAGACTAAAACTACAATCTAGAACATTATTTAATTTTATTATTTGGTAAAAACATTATAAAAAATATTTCTATAAAGTCTTTTTCTTTTTTTCTCTTTCATTCATACATTCATTCATACATCATTCATCCAATAAGGCTTCTATCATTCTAAAACAATTGTTCAATAAAGCCAGTTCTGTATATACAAAAGATCTTTGTTCTTGCTTTTGTAATTTCCAATTTTTGATAGTAGTATTACTACTATTGCTATTGGTCCACACAATAAGCATTCGAAAGTTAAAAGACTTTATAGAAATATTTTTTGTAATGTTTTTAACAAATAATAAAATGAAATAATGTTCTAGATTGCAGTTTCAGTCTCTTCCCCTAGTCTTCTTCGTTTCCATTGGACATCATTTCTGTTTAATATACAATAGTGCTACCCCAAGATGTCCTTGCAGTAGGGGTTTGGTCAAAAACGTGTCAAAACCATACGAATCCACCTAGATGCTGAGCTCTCCATCACCACCCACACCAACGCCTTAGCCTCCTCAACGACCTAAAACGCCATACTTATTTCATTGGCTCCTCTAAGAAAAAACTTGCTAAACTAGAACTCCCCCAAAACAAAGCCCTTCGAGCCACCTTGGGATTGCGACGCTCCAATCAAATTTCAGCTACCAGACGTGACGTCCACTGGCTCCCCATCAAAGCCTGCATCGAATTCAAGACTCTTACCTTTGCACACAGATGCATATACAAAGAAGCCCCTCTCTACCTGAACAACAGAATTAGCCAAAATCACCTCCTGCGGACACTACGATCCTCCACCAGCATCACCCTCTCCACCCGCAGATTCAACAGTAAAAGAGCAGGAGGAGTGAGCTTCTGTGTCACAGCGCCCTCTCTCTGAAACCCCATTCCCCCAACATCGGTCAAAGTCCAATGTATTAAATCGGATTCCTCCATTAACAATGAAAAGTGTACTTTACAAATGAAATTCTTGCAGGAACACCTAATTAAATATCACATGAAACTAAAACCAACCAGCCCCAAGCTAAAAACATCAACCAATTAATTGCTCATCCCCCACTCACAAACAGATTATTATGAGCTAAAGGGGAGCAGCCTAGACATGTATATTTCTTACATGGTGCTTAAATGCAAGCCTGACACATTTACACAAATTATAAAGTCAGTATCCTTGCAGTTTTAAATATATATTCCAGGGCCCCCCACAGTGCTGAATGTTACTCATAATAAAATAGGGTTTTAACAGGTTGCTCCACAAGTCTGTAAAACACTTACAAATCAATACAAAATGGCATTGATCCTCCTGAACAGCCATTTTGCAACCCCCATTTAATGCAATTTAGAGGGAGCACATTTAAGCGGATCATCAGAACTATTCTCTGGCAAGTTTGCATACTGTCCCCCACCTCCCCCACACCACTTTGTCACCTCTCAATGTGGAGAACAGTCTTAGCGAGTCCAGTTTAGAGACCACTTTCCAATCCTCCACCCGATTGGCATAGAGAACTCTTTGCCTCAACTCAGACTTCTGGACAGAATAACTATACTGCATCAGCCTACTCACATCAACAACCCCCCACTTCTTAAGCAATTTGCACCCTTCAATGTACCACCTGTACCCATTACAAAAATGGGACCTTGCAAATTCGCTGAGTGCATTATGAAAGTTCGGATTCTTAGATTTCCCCATAAAAAAAGTTCCTGAAAAAGGAACTGAACTTTAACCTTGGCTGTGTTTCAAATTTGGGCACACCTAGTTAAAGCCGTAACGCGCTACTTGTTGTACCCAGGGGGAGGCCACTTAGCTTTTTAAAACTTTAATTCTGAATAACCTCAAGCTTAGTGTATTTGGAATGCCCCCAAATTTCACTACTATATAACAAAGCGGTCCCCACGGTAATAATATACACCTCTAAGCGTTTATGTAAGATACGTCCACCAAACCTATGATAGAATCTTAAAAGTACCCCCAACATTATCTGGGCTTTGTTGCATAGGATAGATGGTTCGTCCATTTCCCGTTTTTTGCGAACAAAATACCAAGGTGACAAAACGCATCGATCACCTCAATTTTCATGCCATTTAAAAACCGGGATTGAGTAAGTTTCTTTCCCCCACTCCCGAAAGCCACAATTTTAGTTTTGTTCTTGGTTAGCTTTAGGTTGTTACCTCTGAGATCGTGTTCTGCATAATTTAGACTTTGCTGCAGACCCCTGGTGTTAAATCAATTAAAACTGTGTCATCTGTGTAAAGCAAAGATACACATGGCACCTTTCTAAAACAGGGGCACAGACTTTAGAACCCAACATTGTTGGGTTAAAATCAGCTAGAAATAATATAAATAAAAGGGGGGGGCTAGTAGACAGCCCTGCTTCACACCACAATTGGTCATAAACTTCGTTGAGAGACTCCCTGCATTACTGCCTCCCACTGCGGCATGAGTATTTGTGTAACACTTTATTATCATTTGCAATAAACCAGGGGGGCCGTCATATAGCCCTCATATTTTGCCCAATCAAAAACCTTTTCGAGGTCCAGCAAGCCAACACATAATCTGCCTCCTCTGATATTGCAATATTTTTCAATTAAAACATTTCAAATAAAACAGTGATCCATTGTTGAAAAACCTTCCCTGAACCCCACCTGCGAGGGTTATAAAATGTATTTGAAACCTACACCTTCCCCCAGTCTAGCTTTCAGACACTTGCTGAAAAATGTTGCTAGTTATATCTAGCAAGGAAATGAGGCAATAGCAATGCGTAGATCTCGTTTTAAAAATGGGGACAATTATGGCCTTTTCCCAAGAATTTGGGATTACACCAGATAACGAAATAGCATTAAAAAGTTTAAACAAAATATGTGTCCACAGTTCCTGGCTCCATTTAAAATACTCTGACCTTAGTCCGTCCAGGCCAGCCACTTTTCCATATGGTAAAGCCTTCACAGAGGCTACTATCTCTTCCCTGAAAACACAATGGGCCTCATTACAAATCAGGCGGTCCGGAAATAAGGGTGGCGGTAAAACCGCCGCCACCTTTGTTTCTGGACCGCCTGATCCCGACTCCTGCAGGCGGGAGGTGATGTTCCAGCCAGGTCTGAACTGACGGGTTTAACACCACCCGCCTGCAGGCGGACGAGGAAACACCGGCAGCATTACGAGATGCTGCCAGTGTTTCCATGATCCCTATTCCCATTGAGTCCCATAGGACTCAATGGGAATGGGGATTAACACCATTCCACCTCCGTGATTCCCGGGAAACCGGGGTTGTAATGCCCCTGAAATTCCGGGAATCATGGAGGCGGAATGGTAATATGAGTCCGGCGGTAACCAGGCGGTTTTACCGCCTCGGTTACCGCCGGACTCGTAATGAGGCCCCATAACTTCTGTCCTGCTATCTACCAAAAAGGCCATTCCCGCCCGCTTAGGATCGTACAGAATATTGAAAAAGTGTGATGCCCACCGTCCTACAGAGATTAAACCTGATTTAGAGTCATGTTCCTGCAGGGGCTCGAATCCCCTGGCTACCAGCCTCCAAAATAACTTGCAGTCTTTGGAGGCGACAGCCTTTTCCATCGGCTCCCATTGTCTCTGAGCAGACTCGCCCTGTTTCCGCCTCAGTAGCTTTTTGCACTCCCTCTTGAGAACATAAAGCTGTCCTGCAGTCAATCCACCTCCCTTAGTGGACTTGTGTATCACCCCTTTGATGATCCTCCACTCGCTCTTCACCCTAGTCCTATCATTTCTGCACCGCCTTTCCACCAAGTTCATACATTTCTGATTAATTCCTTGAATTAGTAACTCATAATTTGTAATCACCCCTGTACTGCGCTTGGGCAAAGAGTTGAATTTGTTGATAATTTACCCAATTTGAATTGAGGACATAATACTACCTATCTGTTTCTGACTCACCCACCAAACTAATGGCTGGGCTGCCCTGTGGGAATCACCATCAAAATGTAAAAGCTGCCTAGGGTATACTAATTCTAGACACAGTGGGAAGTGGTCACTGTCCAGACGCTTACCCACCAAGAAGTCTGAGCTTCAGTGTAACAGCGGCCTCTCACTGGAACTCCCTTCCCCCCAACATCAGAAACAAACGCTCCTATCTTTCCTTCAGAAAAATAGTGAAAACTTGGTTGTTCAAAAAATATGACTAGTTTCCTGCATGCTATGCCTTGTTTTCCTCTGGATTTACTACACGTGTCTATAGTCTGTACTGACGCTGTGATAGCCCTGGGTCTTGGCAAAATAACATAAGAAATGTATAATCTCAATGCAACATGAATGACACACAAATATAGCTCACTAACATAGAAATGTGTTTATTGGAACTTTGAAGGAGTGTTCTGTCTCCCGAACGCTTGCTCCTGTGTGCTTTACTTTGCCTGCAAGCAGCACTGCGAGCGTAGCTCTTGCTGCTAATTCTGCTTCCTGGAGGGGGCGGACCCTATCCTGCACACGTGATGGATCATGTGTCACTAATCCGACACAAATTGCCGGCCCAACTGCCCTTGCGGCGTTAAGCCCTGGAGGCAGTAAGGGCTGGAGCCGCTGTTTGGCTGTTCGGCCGTGAGTAATCTGGTCTACTGCTGCTAACCTTTGACCTACGTCCATCTTAAGCTTCCAGGGTACGGGGTGGAGAGTCGGACTCTGGCATCTCCACTAGTCGCCGGGCGTTCCCAACCCTGCAACCAAGTGTTTTCTTTAAACTCATTTTTTTAAAATGTGGATATTTTAAATAACTAGGCTTTTAAGCTGACGCAATTATAATTGTACCAGAGGTTGCGAGTTGCTCTCCCCTCTGGGTTTAATTTAAACACATTCCTTTTGGCACAACTACAGTACAGAATGATTTGGTTTTTATATTAGTCTTGTTCCCAGCCATTTAAAAAAAAAAAAAAAGAAAAAAAAAACTAAATCTGTGTCTCTGCTACTTAGAGGCTGCGAGCTGATCTCCCTTTAGGGTGTTCTTTTTTTCTAAACTAATATTTTCTAATATATTTCTTTTCTGGTTTCTTTCTTTTTTTATAATATGCCCGCACTTAGAAGCGGGTTTGAAACTGCTGTGAGTCAAGCTACTAAGATAGTAGAGGACCAATCAGGCTCTCTGACTCATTGTGAGGCGCTTATTAGTATTGATCACACTGAAAATATGGCTGCCGCGATTTTATTGGTTGAGAATATTAATGAAAATTCTAATATTAGAGCTGAAGGGAGCCCGAAGGGATATCCTACCACAGATCCTGCAATTTTGAATGTTGTAGCTTTGACTGAGGTAAATGTGGACATACCAGACATAGAGGATACGGGGGCTAATAGGGACATTCCAGACTCCAGACAGGAACTTACAGATGAGGAATGTCTTCAACAAAGTCGAATTGATACTAAAAGGGTAGTTCGCTATCATGCGTCCACTCCTCTTCAGAAGAGGATTATTACTGGGAAATTACAGGCAGGGGATAATCAATGCTTAGATTCTCTGATATGGAAGGGGAAACAACCGTGTGGAACTTTGCAATTCACTCACATTTCGCCGGCAACATTTATCTTTGGGAAGGACAATAAGGATAAGGTGCAATGTGCCCTCGATTCTCCTCAGTCGGGGAGCTTTAAGCAGGCTAGCGGGAGGGACCAATCTAAAGAGACCCCCATTCGTTCTAAGTATAATCTTAACCAGCCCATTGGGGAGAGTGATTTGGATGATTCCTTCTTTATTATGGCAGATGCTACAGGTCATTTGCTGAGGGAAATTGTTGATCTAGAGATACCAGTAGATAGATTTTTGTCCAAAGACAAGGGGGTGAGGAGCTTATCAGAGGGTGCGCCAATTGATACACTCTCACAAAATAGAAAAACTCCTACAATGTGGAAACAACAAGAGGGTAGGCACCTATCCCCTATTAGACCGATTATAAAGACATTTATACCACCTTTATATAGTAAGACCAGCTATACCCAAACTGATAAAGAAAGGGATTATTTACCCATAATTGTAGATAAAGCTACCGACCCTCAGCGAACCATACTGGAAAATAGTGGGGTAGCCGAAGATAAACAGGAGTCTCCTGGTTTGAGAAGGGAGGAGAGAGGAGATTACCTGATACCACTTCTATCCAATTTACACATTAGTTTGAATTTGGCTTTGAAAACCCTAGGTGAATCCCAAGAGACTATTGGTTGCTCTATGGTAGTGCAACAAGCGGCTTTTAACCAACTGGTGACTCGTCTGGCTTTCTTAGAGGGTATAGTGGAGGTTAAGAACATTAATGAACAGATTACTAAAGAAAAGAGTCTATTTGATAAATATAGAGAGGAACAAGATACTAGGTTAATGACCATGGATGCTAAGATTACTACTCTGTTGGAAGTTATGCTTACAGGACATCGCCCCACCTCGTCAAATATAGTGGTAGAGGATCTAGTCTCCCAGGGAAAAGAAGATAATAAAACCAATAATGAAAACTATGGAAAGGACCTGAGCTGTCCAGATAGTCCTTCGGTCCTTCTGGATGCCATAATTATGGCAACAGAAGGGCCTACTCAGGAACAGGACACGGAAAAGTCCAGCGCTCAGATGCAGGTGAGAGAAATGATAAAAGAGGGGGAATGTTTAAACATTAGTAGTGAGGGTTCAATAATCTCCCAACATACTTCTTCTAAAAAGGGGCAAAAATGTAAACAAAAGACAAAATATAGAGAGGAAAAATTAGCAGTCCAGGTATTAGAAATAGGTTCTAACATGAATAATGATGTAACAGCTCCAGTAAATAGCTCGGTCTACGATATAAATGAGATGCCCCAATCCCCTGTCGGTAGACGAAAAAAGACAAAAAAGCAGGTTAGGATGTCCAAAAAAAGCAAAAACATGCCTAACATAAAAATTAAAGGCAGAAATGCGAATCTCAAAGGAATTAGAAATATCCCGCTTCAGGAAGAGCCAGATGACAGGGGGAGCCTTAAGGCTTCTAATGAGGAAGAGGGTCAGGTTCGGGGGGAGCCTATTAATAAAGACTCCCTGCCCAGGGGGGAAATTAATACTGACCTAAGTACGGAGGAGAATAATATACTAAAAATTGGCCTAGAGCGCATTCACTAAACAAACAAAGATGACAGCTTTTGGCAAAATAATTAGTACTAAACATGCTAGAACATCTGTAGGCACACAACAAATTGGGCACCCTATTATTTCCCAAGAAATTCCAGTAGTAGTATGTCCCAGTATCGCCCCCTTACAAGGGCTGATGGTGTTAGCTGAGAAGGGGACTGATTTCACTAGTAATAATACGGGAGATACCCCCCAAGATATATATTTTTCCAAAACCCAAGATCCTCAAGAAAAGGCTGTGTTCAAATCTAGTGCGGATCACATAAAGAAGCAATCTATTCCGGCCCAGCCCCCTATAAAGATCTGTACAGGGAAGATACTGGGTTGGATCAATAATAATAAAACAGACTCGCAGGTTTATCTAAATAGAACTTACCTTTTAAGCCTGTTTAAAAAGATTCCCTTATTACGAGCAATAACAACAGATGATATAGACGCCATCTCTCTACCTAACCATAATAACCATCGTATGGTAAGTTGTTTTCATTCAGCGATGGTAGCAGATATGGTACGTGCTCAAGAAAAGAATCTTAACTCTTTGGGTTATGATCTATATACTTTAGTAGATGACAAAGAGGTTGATAAGTTTCTTCAATATAAGGAAACAGATAATATCCAAACTCAACAAATCCCACAATTAGGTAACAATAAACTAGAAAACTTTGGTCCAGGGTTGGCTTTAATTTGTAGCCTTCTAAATAGTGGCCAGGATTGGTCATGGTTACAGCCAGCGCTTAAAACCTTGGAGACACTCAGACAGGATAGTGGGCGTTCCTAACAGCTCTAAAATAGATGTGATTTCCTGGAATTCATGCGGGGGAGCACACCTCAATACGTTTCTGAATAAAAGGGATAACTATGTGCACCCCCGTATTTATTTTTTTCAGGAAACCATGATGCTGTCTGATATATATATAGAAGGTTTCTATACTTTTTCTTCCTTAGCATCGCGTGGACCTTTGGGTAGACCTAGTGGTGGTCTGATTATTGCCATTAATCGTAATTTGGGGTTTCACAGGGAGGTGAAGGAGTGATTGGCTTTTGGGTATTATTCTCACTTCGGAGAATAGGGTAGAGCCGATCCTCATGTTGAATCTCTATTGGAACCCGTTAAAAGTGGCTATTGATGAAGTGGAAGATACTCTCAATATGATTTTGGGAGGATGGTTCGAGAAAGGGTTTGGTAATCGTATTATCTTGGGAGGGGATTTTAATTCGGCCTGTGCTGAGGGCTCCACATTAAATGAAAGGGGGGTGATTCCTAGATTGCTCCTTCCACATATCAAAAGAGGCATACGGTGGGATAATTATCTTGATCATTGGGATTTGGGTCTTTTAGATCATGCCTGGGGTTGGAATTTACCGAAATTTACTTGGAAAGAGGAAGTAATTATTCTAGAATCGACTTTTTCTATGTTTCAAATAGCTGGAAGCAAGCCTGTGGAAAATTGATACTTATGGAGGTAGAATTGGGTGATCATATTCCCTTATGTTTTTCTCTTTCCATTCCCAATGTGGGTAATTATATTAATCCCACGCTGTGTGGTCTAAAGGCTGGAAATAATGGGAGAAGGGTTGTATGGAATAAGAAAATAATTACGAAATTCAATAACCTGGTTTTGGGTAACCTATCTAGAAGGCTGCCTCATATTACTAGAGGTGAAGACATCGATTTGGGGGATTCTATTATAATACTATACTGGCATGTGTTTATGAAATTAGTAGCACCAGTGATAGGGAGGTCACAAAACCTAGGATGAGGGTGGGCGACTCCAGAATTCAAACCTCCAAGCGTAATAAATACAGTGAAATTAAAGCCTTGAAGAAACTGCCCATTCCCTTTTTCGAATTACAGCTTAGAAAGAAAAAAATTATATTGAAACACAAAAATCTGATCAAATCACTGAGAATGGATCAATATCATGAAGCACATCAATTGATGATGTATAATCTTTGTAAGGGCAGAGATGTTAAATTTTGGGCAACTATTAACTCTATGCTCATGCCTGCAAAAGTCAAACTTGACTGCCCGATCCAAGCAGAAGTGTGGAGTGCCTTCTATAAGCAAAAGTTTGCTTTACCTGTTGACTTTACAAGGGAACAGGACTTGGATTTAGGTCCCCCCGTGGTGGAAGACTGTGGGTGGGATTTAGAGGATATTAAATGGGCCATTAATAAACTTAAACCTTCTAGAGCACCAGGCCCGGATGGCATTCCCCCCTTCGTCATAAAGACATCCCCTGGAATATGGGCTGATTTGCTCAAACCTATATTTGATGATATTTTTAAATACCATACTATTCCTAAAACCTGGGCCCAGAGTATTATTGTCCCTATATTTAAAAAAGGGGACGTTCTTAATCCCCAGAATTATAGACCTATAGCCCTTTTAGATGCAGCTAGTAAGGTCTTTGGCATTCTACTTTTAAGGGACATCAATAAATTTACTAGAAGGAATGCTTGCTTCAGTAAATTTCAGGTTGGCTTTAGAGAAGGTTTGGGAACAGACCTGAACGGAAATATTTTGGCTCATTTAAGCGATACAGTCCATCAAACTAAAATGGGCGAAGTCTATATGGCATCCTTGGATCTCTCTAATGCTTTTGACGGGGTCATTAGAGATAGACTGTGGACCAAAATGTTAGCAATGAATTTTCCACGTAAGACTGTTCAACTCTTGGCCCTATTACATAGAAATACCTCTGTCAGGGTGCGCTTATCTTATGAAGGTTCCCTTTCTGATGCCATAGAGACTGAGGTGGGGTTTAAGCAGGGCTGTTCACTTGCACCCACGCTCTTCAACCTGTATGTCAGCGATGTGGAGGATATGTGGCGGGGTCCTTCCATCGCTCCCGTTAGGATGGGAAGTTTGGTTATTGAGTGGATGGCCTTTGCGGATGATTTCATTCTTTTCGATCGTACCCCACGGGGTCTTCGTAGAAGGATGGATATTTTCTATCAATATGCTATGATGAATAATCTTTCCCCCAATGCATCGAAATCTCGAACGATTGTAATCTCTAAGAAGAGAGTTGTCAAATCTTATGTTTGGAAGATGGGGGACAATCCGGTGGAACAGGTGCAGGCCATAACATACCTAGGCTATAATTTCTCTAATAATTCTAGCCTAAAGAGGTGGAAATCGAGTCTTGCAGGAAAAGTGTCTAAATTAAAGACTCAAATGAAATTTTTGAGGGTTCGAGTATGTAAATTTTCGCTCCTACCCATTAGACGTTTCTACCTTGCTAAATGTGAGCCGGTTCTTTTATATGGTCTGGATATTTGCACCAAGGATATGAGTTCCTATTTAAATGTGGTTCAGGGAAAATTATGGAAGGAAGTAATGGGCCTTTCCATGGCAATCCCCAATGCCATTATCCGGCACGAACTATGTCTAGTCTCACTTAAAGCCAGATATTTGTGGAGACAGCTTTCCTTTTTTAGAAAAATGAATGATCCTCCTATAAATACCCTGTATGAGTTGTTGAATAGGGTGATTAAATCTGGGTCAGTCCAATCAATTAAGGGATTCAGCGACAGAATGAATTCTCTGTTATATAGTTTAGGCTCTAGTTTAGACGATTTGGTGCAACGACCCGGCCTAGTTAAGAAACTGTTATTAAAGGCGGATTGGGTGGATACAGTCAATGAAATAGAGTCCTATACAACCTACAAGGAATATGCTAAATTTGTACATGCAAGGGAATGTATCCCCCTTTATTTACTTAGATTCCCCTGTTATAGGGCGAGAACTACATTTATGCGTTTTAGACTCAACCAGATGCCGACCCTAGAAAGAATTCATTATTGGATACATAAATGAAAGGTGCTTAATTATATTTTACCTAGCCTTACATGTCGTTTTTGTGGAGAAACTGACATGTTAGAAACTCTCAAGCACCTCGTCTTAACATGTGTCCATTTTGGGTCGAAACGAGCTCTATACCTCACCGACAGATTCGATGAGGATTTAGAAATGTCAAAAAATCTGTTCTGGAGTCGCTGCATGTGGGGTGCTAATATCTCCCTAACTCTCGCTTTGAATTTATTGCTTCAAAATATAACGGAGGAATTGGAAGCCAAAAATAAGGAATTAATTGTGTAGGTACCTATAGGATAAAAACGGGTAATGATATTAACAAGGCATATAACTTCTATGTAATTTGATTTTAGGGCTGGGAAGGAATCTTTTAAGAATTTTGTAAAATGCTGATGTTTTAGATGAAAATTCTTTCTTTGTTTCTTTTCTTGTATGGTATGATAACTTTTTTTTCCATTTTATATATAAGTGCATTCTTTTATGCTTATGTATTGGTTGTATGAAAGGTATAAATGCGTTTTTCTATTGTGTTATATGTTGTATAAGGTTTTATGCAAACTAATAATACAACAATTAAAAAAAAAAAAAAAAAAACATAGAAATGCAACAGTAATGAGCAGCGATCTTTTCCAAAATGGAAGACGCAACGCGCTTCTAAGTAAGTGAAAGACCTCAAGGCTTCATGACAACTCAGGATGCTGAAATAGCAAAATACTGATCTGTGCAGAGCTCTAACAGTAGATTGCAAAACAAGCCAAGGTTACCATGAATAAGGGAGGACAGGAAAGTCGCATTGAAATCACAAGATAATGATACCCTGGAAGTAAGCCATATATTCTTAGATTAATTAAGAGCACAACTAGCCTTTGCAAGCCAGGTGCAGGACAAATAGAAGCCAAAAGACTCCATGAAGAATAGCTGAAGAGTGTCCCCAGTGGTAAGAGAAACCATAATACTCACATTAATATTAGCTAAAATCCTAATAAATGCAGGGTGAAATAATTCCATACCCGGTCCCATCGCACGTTACCCATAATTGAAGAACCCTGCCTATTCATTAGCAAGGAATACAGATAAGACACCTGACTTACTCCTTACACATATCTCCAGAGACGAGACGCCACGCAAGGCCAAATACAAAAAGATCACTCTGGTTCATGGCCTATAAATGAGGGATGGTAACCTCTTTAATTGAAAGGAAAGCAGTCTGTTAACCTCTCTCCCCCTACTCATGTCTGGCACATGTCTCGATGACCTATCAGTTGCCTAAGGTTGAGTAGTAATAAGTCAACCAATCAGAATCCTTAATGTTAGACCACTCATTACGTATTATGCCAACCAATGACATATTGTAGAAACAATCAGGCCGATTCATGGAATAATTAGCGCGGCGCAAGTGGGCAAAAACGTGCGATTCGCAGTGGAATAGCGAAATTCGCAGTGCAAGTGCGAAAATGGCACGAAAAGCAGCGCACGTCGATTCATGGAAGGGCGTGCGCGAGAAAACCAGCGGATGTGCGATAAAAAAGTGCGCGGCGCACGTTGGCGCACAGGCCATCTAACAGCGTGCGCCAGGTCACAGCGAAAATCGCACAGGTCACAGCGAAATTCGCACATAGCGCGGCGCACGCAACAAAAGTAGGCGGAACACGGGCGTAACACTCGAAATGGGGAACAACTTGCCAAAACGTGGGCGTCACGGGGGAAGTACAGGGCACAAGTGCGCGGAACGCCCACACGCTCGCCTACAACACGTATTCATGGAATAGAATAGGGCAAAAAAGCGCACGCTCAAACCAGCGCACAGGCACAAACACGACCGCCACAAGAAAGCAGGCGGTAGCGTCTCTGCGGCTGTAAGAAATGTGCGCCAAAAGGTGCGCCAACAAATAGCACCTATATACTGCCATGATGAATGTCCCATACTGTGGCCCTCCAGGAAAAATGACGTGCAAAGGGGTACCCACAAACACGGACACCCGCTGACAAAAAATACGTGTGCGTGTATACCGGGGTGCGCGGGAAGTCTCACACGCGATTTCAGCAGGGTACGTGCATCACAGGGGTTCGCGTGAAATCATTCACGCGATCGGGCCTGGGGGAGCGGGCTACGTGTATTTCAGGGGTTCGCGTGAAGTTTCTCACGCGATCGGGCCTGGGTGAGCGTGCTACGTGTATTTCAGGGGTTCGCGTGAACTTTCACACGCGATCGGGCCTGGGGGAGCGGGCTACGTGCATTTCAGGGGTGCGCGGGAAGTTTTACACGCGAATAGCCTGGGCGCCTGTATTTGAGGGGTGCGCGGGAAGTTCCACACGCAAATAGCCTGGGCGCGTGTATTTCAGGGGTGCGCGGGAAGTTCTACACGCGAATAGCCTGGGCGCGTGTATTTCAGGGGTGCGCGGGAAGTTCCACACGCGAATAGCCTGGGCGCCTGTATTTGAGGGGTGCGCGGGAAGTTCCACACGCAAATAGCCTGGGCGCGTGTATTTCAGGGGTGCGCGGGAAGTTTTACACGCGAATAGCCTGGGCGCGTGTATTTCAGGGGTGCGCGGGAAGTTCCACACGCGAATAGCCTGTGCGCGTGTATTTCAGGGGTGCGCGGGAAGTTTTACACACAAATAGCCTGGGCGCGTGTATTTCAGGGGTGCGCGGGAAGTTCCACACGCGAATAGCCTGGGCGCCTGTATTTGAGGGGTGCGCGGGAAGTTCCACACGAATATAGCCTGGGCGCGTGTATTTCAGGGGTGCGCGGGAAGTTCCACACGCGAATAGCCTGGGCGCGTGTATTTCAGGGGTGCGCGGGAAGTTCCACACGCGAATAGCCTGGGCGCCTGTATTTGAGGGGTGCGCGGAAAGTTCCACACGCAAATAGCCTGTGCGCGTGTATTTCAGGGGTGCGCGGGAAGTTTTACACGCGAATAGCCTGGGCGCGTGTATTTCAGGGGTGCGCGGGAAGTTCCACACGCGAATAGCCTGTGCGCGTGTATTTCAGGGGTGCGCGGGAAGTTTTACACGCGATTTCTGCACGGTACGTGTATTTCAGGGGTGCCGGGGAGTCCCACATGTGATTTGACAGTGTGGGTCCTCCCAGGTGTACCCTGTACACCCTCCACGGCCCCTGCAGGCAGCCCACACCACAGGGGACTACCCTGCATCCCTGGTCGTGTCCCGCAGCCAGCCCACCCAACATGGGCATGCCCCCCAGCAAAGGCACATGTCTCCTTGAACTAATGAACACCAACTCATGTCCCCTTGCACCCCCACCCCCCAGCACTGTGGGGCACCTGCCAGCAGGCCCCCACCCATGTCCAACTCATGTCCCCCACCACCCCCACCCCCCAGCACTGTGGGGCACCTGCCAGCAGGCCCCCACCCATGTCCAACTCATGTCCCCCACCACCCCCACCCCCCAGCACTGTGGGGCACCTGCCAGCAGGCCCCCACCCATGTCCAACTCATGTCCCCCACCACCCCCACCCCCCAGCACTGTGGGGCACCTGCCAGCAGGCCCCCACCCATGTCCAACTCATGTCCCCCACCACCCCCACCCCCCAGCACTGTGGGGCACCTGCCAGCAGGCCCCCACCCATGTCCAACTCATGTCTCCCACCACCCCCACCCACCAGCAGTGCAGGGGCAGCCTCCACCAGGCCCCCACTCATGTCACCCACCACCCCCACCCCCCAGCCACCAGGGTCACCCTCCACCAGGCCCCCACCCATGTCTCCCACCACCCCCACCCCCCAGCCACCAGGGTCACCCTCCACCAGGCCCCCACTCATGTCTCCCACCACCCCCCACCCCCCAGCAGTGCAGGGGCACCCTCCACCAGGCCCCCACTCATGTCACCCACCACCCCCACCCCCCAGCCACCAGGGTCACCCTCCACCAGGCCCCCATTCATGTCTCCCACCACCCCCACACCCCAGCAGTGCAGGGGCAGCCTCCACCACGCCCCCACTCATGTCACCCACCACCCCCACCCCCCAGCCACCAGGGTCACCCTCCACCAGGCCCCCACCCATGTCTCCCACCACCCCCACCCCCCAGCCACCAGGGTCACCCTCCACCAGGCCCCCACTCATGTCTCCCACCACCCCCCACCCCCCAGCAGTGCAGGGGCACCCTCCACCAGGCCCCCACCCATGTCTCCCACCACCCCCACCCCCCTGCCACCATGGGCAGCCCCCACCAGGCCCCCACTCATGTCTCCCACCACCCCCACCCCCCAGCAGTGCAGGGTCAACCTCCACCAGGCCCCCACTCATGTCCCCCTGCACCCCCAACCCCCAGCAGTGCAGGGGCACCCTCCACCAGGCACCCACACATGTCCCCCTGCCCCCAGGTCCTCACGATACTCAATCATGGCAGTAATGGCCAGCATACCCAGCACAAACACCCAGGCAAGGATTGCATCCACCCACATAGTGAATGCAATTACATGATACAACCCCAATGGCAAGTCTGTAAATGAACACATGTCCGTCACACACACATACACAATGGGTGCAAGTGAATGTCAAAACCCATATCATGACATGTATGAAACCAATGAGAAAATACCACAAGTGAAAGTTAAAAAAACATGTATTAAAGATGAAAAATAAGTAAAAAAATCAAACATACAACAATGGGGATAACAAAATAAATGGTCCATGTCCGAGAACAAATGTAAAAATAAAAAAAACAAAGTAATCCAAAAACAAATGTTGTCCAAAGCAAAATCATGTGGAAGTAAAATAAAGAAAAACCATTTCCTCATGCTGAACACAATAATTAATAAAAAAATGTTTTCTTCAAAAAGCTAACTATATACACGAAAATTCCAGGGTCTATGAGCCCAACACCATAAATGAAACCTACTACTACCTAATGAAAATAATATATACAAAAAAGTGGCCATTGTCCGAGCGGTCCAAAAATACAAAAATTAATAAAGGAAACCTAACACTAACTAACTAAATAACTATATACAAAGGCAGCGGGCAAGTCCTGCGGCTCACTCGGTGATGTTGCTGGCCAGGGCATCATCAAACTCCATGTCGATGTCCTGGAGGCGGGACTCTGTCCTGGCCCCGAGGTCTCGCAGGGATAACCCCATGTCCAGCTCAAACCCCCTGCGAGCTTCCTCGAGGCACTCAGCCCGCCTCAATGCCCGACGCATGGAGAACACAGCCCTGACCATGGTGAGCCGCTCCTCTTCCGCCCGCTGCCGCTCCGCACCTATCCGCTGGACCAACTGCTCCCACACGGAAGACACCACCATCCCAGGGTTGCCCTGCCTTCCGGCCGATGCCTGCCCCTCTGATCTTGAAGGCCCCGAGCCATGATGCCTCCCACGTCGTGCCTGCTGCTGCCTCCGACGCCACTGCCTCTGCCAGCACGACGGCATCCAGGCTGATGGAAACCACCGACGCCGTCGTGCACATGCCCTGCCCGATGATGCTGTCACATCTTCCATCTGCTGGGGTCCAGTTGCTGTGTTGTCCACCCCTGCTGGACCTCCGACTCCCAACTGTGGCAGGGATGGGATCCCCACCGAGCTGGCTGCATTGGTGGGGGCAGGTCCACAGGGGGCCCTGGTGGCATCTGGGCCGGAAGACGGCAAGGAGAACGACTGGTGTATAGCCTGCACAGAGGAGGAGAGGGCCGCCAGATTGGACAACACATGCAGGAAACCCCCGAACATGGCCGATCCCAATTGGGCCACGTCGGCACGGTGCACTTCGTGATGACGTGCGTCCTCCTCCCGGGAAGCACGCACGGCATCACGAATCACAGCCGTGCGCATCGCGACCCCAATCAGGACCTTCTCCACACGGCCAGGGGTTCCCACGTCCGCAGGTGGAGTGGAGTCAGGTGACATGGACATCCCCTCTACCTGCGGACGGGCCTGGGACGGGGCATCCCTGCTGGTGCATGGTGGTGCACTCACAGGGTCAGGGACAGCGACATGCACAGGCCCCTCCACGGTGACCTGTGCTGCCTCCTGCCCCTGGCCCTGGACTGCACCACTTGCACCAGCAGGGATGCCCCCACCAGGCCCCATGTGTGCCCCAGTGGCGGCCTCCTCCTCCTCTGTGCAAACCACCAACCTGGATGGCTCCTCACCTTCTCCCACCGTAGCAGGCCCCTGTGGGGGCTCACCCACCCCTTCCGCTGCAGCCGTGGGGGCATCCCCGCCGCCTTGCTCCACAGCGCCGTCTCCGCCCTCTTCTTCACTAGCCGCTGCGTAGAGGGAGACAAAGAAGGAAGCAATAGCAGATGAGCACCACTGTCAAAGTACACTTCCAACATGTCCCTCCACAACACATGGGTCAGTCCAGGCAAAACACACACAGTAACAGGCATGGTGCATGCCATGGACATTTCCATGCATGTCCAATGGACTCTTGAAACATTCAATGATATGTAACTCACATGCATCATGGCTCATGCCTATCACATGCACACATTTCACCTCAGTCACATCCATCTGGCCCCAAACACACCAAACACAGCGGATACAAGGGTAATTTGGCTGCTTCACTGAATCTGTGCATTGTCACACACATGTGTCATGCATCCATGGCATGCACAAGTCACAGACACGCAGGTCAGGCACACAGACATGGCTACCATATATGTACCTGGCATCAGCACCCATCACGTGTCCAGGTACAGAGACTGGCATGCTGTCATGTTCAAAATCTGCATAGGGCTCCCCATGCGGCATTTGAACACATGCAACAACCATGTGGGTCACACAACACTGGTCGCACATGCATTACCATGATGTCCCTGCACACATACATGCATACATGGCCTATGGCACACATACAGGCAAGTATCATAGAACCAGCACACCGCAACATGCCCTGTCTCACACAGTAATGCTTGGACACTTACCGCTCAACTCCAGACGGGCCTCCCTCTCAAGGATCTGGGCGTGGAGCGCTGGGCGTACGCGTTCCAGGACCCTCATCTGGATGGAACTCATGCGGCCCCGGCCCCCCTCCACGAGGCGCCGGGCCTTCACAAGGGTCCTGGACCTCAAGTCCTCCCAGCGCTTCTTGATCTTCAGGACGTTGCGGGTTGCCACCCCCTCCGCGTTGATGGCAACCACACAGTCGGCCCAGATCCTCTCCCGTCCTTCCTTGCTGGCGCGGGACGATCCAAAGAGGGCATCATACTGCCCCAGGACATGCTCCACCAGGACACCAACTTCGGTGGCAGTGAAGCTGGTGCCCCTCTGCCCCTCTGGCCTGGGGTTGCCACTGGTGCCAGATGTGGAAGTGCCCGACATGGCAACCCCAAAGGCAGGTGTGGGTGGGCAACTGGGTCCTGGGGCTGGGCTGTGGAGCGATGTAATCCCAGTCGGGAGTCTTCAGTTCCAGCAGGGGTGGACACAGCAACTGGACCCCTGCAGATGGCTGATGTGCAGGCACCAAATGGCAGGGCACGGTGGCAGCAGGCAGGCAGGCAGGCAGCAGCAGATGGCACGTGGGAGGCTGCTCGGGGCACTGGGGGGCAGTAAGTCGGCCTTCTGGGCAGGAGCGTGGTCTTCCGTGTGTTTTCGCGTGGCCAGCTTGATACGGAGTGATTTGGCACGTGAAAATCCTGCACGTCAGCGTGAAATCCGAGGAAAGGCCCTTAGCGCGTAAGCGCGTCAGCACGCATATGCGATTCTATTGGACCAGAGTCCCTCAGCGCGTAAGAGCGTCTGTGACGTGACCCGCACGGGTGTTCCCCACTCAGCACGTGATGACGGAGCACACGTGGAAATACTGCATGTCAGAGTGTCATCGCGTGTAATTGGACAAAAGTGCGCGTACACGCGATTGGCCTATGTACGTGTATTTCATGGGTGCGCGGCCACTTACACACGCAAGTACGTCAGCGAACCTGTATCCCGTGGTGCGTGTGAATTTCCACACGCCATTGGACTGTGAACTGGATTCCAGGGGTGCGCGGGTCACACGCTCGCCTAGAACACGCGCAAAGCATAAATTTGCAGACTTTAACAATAACAAGCTCAGACGCCAGGATGAACATACCGTTCCTAGCAGCAGTGGCAGTGGGCTACCAAAGGAGGAGGAGGAGGATAGTCAGGGCCAGAATATTCACACCCAGAACCAGCCTTTTCGGGATGCCTGATGACCAGGTGTATGGGAGGTACAGGTTTCCACCACACATTATACTGGACCTGGTGAGTGAGTGGGAGGATGTCCTCACATCACCCACCCTGTGCTCCCAAGCACTCAGCCCCCTGGAGAAGGTCCTCAATGTACTGCACTTCTTAGCCACTGGATCATTTCAGCGGACAAGTGCCATAGTGGGTGGGGTGTCACAGGCCACCCAGTCACTCTGCCTACACCAGGTCTTGAACATCATCACTGCACGCCCATCAGTCCGCAGGCACATATACCTGCCCAGAACACCTGCAGAAAGGCATGCTGCCGCCCTGGATTTTTACGCTGTGGCATGATTCTCCAAAGTGCTAGGTGCCATCGACTGCACCCATGTGGCTCTACGTCCCCCCAGGGCATCTGAGCACATCTATAGGAACCGCAAGCACTGGCATTCCATCAACGTGCAGGTAGCATGTAATGCCAAGGGAATCATCACCTCAGTATATGCCAACTATCCCGGCTTCACCCACGACAGCTTCATTTACCGAATGTCCACCCTAAGCCGGGACCTAGAAGCTGGGCGGCATGGCGATACATGGCTGCTTGGTGAGTATGTATGCCACTGCACATGCATGCATGTTGGATACTGAGCAAGGTCACAACCCCACCAATGATACCAATCACCACCTCCACAGGGGACAGTGCCTACCCTCTCAGCCCCCACATGATGACGCCAATTCGGAACTCCACCACGCCACCCCAGGTAAGATATAACACAGCCCACATTACAACCAGGGGCATAGTGGAGCGCACATTCGGAGTGCTAAAGTCACGCTTTCGCTCCCTTGACCGTTCTGGCGGGCAGCTGTTATACGCTCCCCCAGTAGTGTGCAGGATCATAGTGGCAGCATGTGTCCTGCACAACGTTGCAACACGCCGGGGCCTGGCCGTGGACATGGTGGTGGCCCCACATCCCCAACCACATGCACAGCCGCTGCGCATGGGAGGGGAAAGGGCACGGGGGGAGGCAGCCCGTACACAGCTAGTGGCTAATTACTTCACATAGAAATCACACCCCTGTGGAGTGCACACTGCACTGGCACATTCCATCTGACAATCAATGATGACTCAACCTGACACTGATCCTGAATGTCTGGAGAATGAACCGTGAATACCATATCAGCCTGAGATTGTTCACCTGGAAGTGTCACAATGTGTGCATCCCTACCCACACAGACACCACCAATGCAGTTTTGTGAAGTTACACATTGAAGCAGCTAAAATGAATACCCACTTGCAAAATGCAACAAGAGGACAGTGCCATGTCAGCCAACCCAACCCCAGCACCGCCACACGACACACCGTGCCATGTCATGCTAATTGCAGGTAAACAAAGTAATCCCCACAACATGACATCAGTCTCACTATGTACAGTGTCCCTATTAGAAACCTGCAACACCTGAAATGCTCACAGCAATGCCGGACCAACAACATACTTGAGCACGTACTACCATTAACATGACATCACAAATGTTACATATTAGTAGTCTCACCACCTGGAAATGCCTGCACTCCCACCACTACCAACTGTGCAGTGTTGGCGCCATGTAGAGTTGTAGGTGCACTGCTGCCAACATGGACCCCATCTCCAGACTAGAGGTCCTTGTGTAGACATGAGGAAGGGACCTGCAAATTGGGAGGTAGACACAGAAGAAGAGTTACACATCAATGCAACATGCAGTGTACAACACAACAGCAATATGCACTAGGAATGTATACACAGTATTGACTACAGACTGCCCACACAGCTCATGGGAGTCCAACGTCACTGTGTAATTCACTGTCACTTGGGCACACCCTTTGCAAGCCCATGGAAACGGGAAGCAGGAGGGGTGTGTGTGACTCAAACCCAAGCATCTGGACCAAATACATTACAAGCCTGCATGTGCCCAGCCACAATGCAGCGTATGCCCACAGGAACCACGGAAGCCAACAAATTGTCCCAAAAAAATTGGGAATAAAAGAAATAAAAATAAAAATAAGAAACAATGAAAAATGGCCATTGATGGGCCCGGGGGGGTTGGGGAGGCCACCCAGGAGGTCCGAGGACAGGATGCACACCAGAACCCACCTGCGTGGATCCTGGGAAGATAAAACACCTCCATGGGCTCATGGCCCACACGGCTACCCTATTGTGGGAGTATCACTGCTGTCGCTATTATCACCCTGTGCAGCTGCATCCGGAGGTGGTTGCACTATGGGAGGCAGCCCACGCAAGGCCCTAGTCTGCTCCTCCATGGCTGCAAGCATGCGGGTGTGGTAGGTCTGGTTCTGGAGGATGAGTGTGCGGAGGTCCCCATGCAACAACTCACGGGATGCCCGGACCTCCGCCCTCGTTGCCTGCATCTCAGCTGAGAGCGTACGGGTGAGACGCTCCAGCTGCTGTTCTGTCCTTTGGTGTGTTGAAGCCTCAAGCTCAACAAGAGTCGTCCTGAGGTGAATGAGCTCCTGCCTCAGGGCTTCCCTGTGGCCCTGGGACTCAATGGAGATGGCCTCCTGCAGAGTCACCAGTGCCGCCCGCCTGTCCCTGTTGGACCCCAACATGTCCTCCCTGTGTGACTGGCAGATGGAGTCGGTTGCCTGCTCTAGTCGCTCCATCAGCCTTTCTGGGGGGACAATGGAAGTGGCCACCCTATCCATGGCCTGAGCCATCATCTCGGATGATGCAGCCTGTTGGGTTGCCATACCGTAAATGGATTGCTCCCATGCGGTATTGCCGGGTGGCGTACGGCCACCACGTCGGCGGGCACCACACCTGTCTGGGGCAAGGCGAACTGCGCCTTGCTGTGCCGGCACTGCCTGAGGCTGCAGGACTGCATTCCCCCTCTGATCTGCTGGCCCAGGAACAGGATCAGATGTCGCGGAGTGTGACCCTGCATGCGTAACCACCGAAGGCGTAGCTGCCAACACTGACATCCCCATGGAGGGTTCTGACCCTGGTGCAGGTGGGTGAGACAGAACAGAATCCCTCCCTGGAACACTCACCTGCGACGGCACGTAGGTCTCATCCGAATCAACACTTGAGTACAGCTCGGGGGAGGTGCAGCCAGAGACACCCCTTGAGAGCACGACCTGCAGCACTTGTGGGTTCTCCCCCACCACCACACCACGTCCCTCACTGGTGGTTGGTCGGCCCTCGGACCCCTCCTGGGTCTGCACCATCTCCACAACCCCAGCAGTATCAGGTGCGTCTTCCCCTGCAAAGACATGAAAACAAAGAAATGGAAACAGGCATTAGCACCATGGCACACAATGAGGGCTGAGAAGCAAGAGAACCAGTACTTGATTGACACATGTCCCACATGACTAAAACCCTCCCATGCATGCACCCTCACTGCGTATGAAGTGCAGGCAAATGGCACACACTGATGACACCAAGATGGAAGATGAACACATTTTCTGCATGTTGCCTGGCAGTGGCATCACACTTTGGCCTGTGATTGCCAGGTGAAACACACATGCCATCACACAGATGGCATGTACCATTGCTATTGAGTGAAGATGGAGAGGAGGGCAGCACCTATTCATTCAGTCCAGTTCCCGCATGTAATCGCTTTTCTAATTCTAACAGGTCAGATTTTTCACCTGGAGCTGCCAGTCTGAAATGGTCCAATTGCACAGGGACATGTGTGTACAAATGATATCCAGGTAACAAAGTCACTCCACTTTACCATACCCATGTCAGACATGTGACTAGTGGACAGCGACATGCCTAGTGAAAGTGGTGGAATGCAAACAAACTGACTGAATGAACAGTGAAAAATAAGCAAATATGTTGTGGCAAGGTGACACTTCAAGGGCATACTGGCGTGCAGTTGGGCTAGATGTCTACTGTTGGCAGAAGGGATACTGCTATGGCCAAATGCAGCTGCGCAGGAAGGATTGCATGAAGCACATGGCTGACCCATACGACTCAGGTGCACACACTCTCACCTGGCACACAAACAGAAGCCCTCACACACACACCATGCACATGGATGACACACACATGCATGTGCACTCACCGGACAATGCCTCGTAATCAGCCAGATCTCCCACGCCTTGGATCTGTTCCTCCGTGACGTAGGTCCCAGCGACTGACTCATGTGGAGTGAGTTCCATGTCTACTACTGGAGACCCACCTCCAGTCACTAGAGTTGCGGCATGACTTGAGGCCAGCTTACTCTTTGCCCTGCGCTTTAGGTCATTCCAGCGCTTATAGCAATCATTGGCTGTGCGCCTCACGATTCCAAGGGCACTTACGATGTCCGCAACGGTCTGCCAGTGTGCCTGGCGTTGTGCAGGTGTGGTCTTGGATCCTGCAACAATGACCATCTCGTTGTCATGTCCGGACACATACTCGACAAGTGCATTCAGTTCGTCATCCGTGAAGCTGGGCTTCCTGGATGGGCCGGACTGTGTAGCCGTGTCTGGGGCATCAGCCAGTGCCGGACGAGCACTCTTCCTCTTCCGCTTGGAAGGTGGTGGTGATCCTGAGTGTCCTGCGCCGCTCTGGACACTAGGGGCAGGAGCCCTGGTGGACTCTGTATCAGGAGTGTGGGATTGCACACTCAGCATGGGAGTTGGTGCAGGCATTGGCTCTAGTGTGATGGTGTCAGGGGGAATGTCAGCAGCATGGACTAGGACCGACACTGTCCTGGCTGGGTGTGTGAGGGCTGGGGTGGATGGAGCCGCAGCTGCCCCTGCAGCCTCTCCGCCCTGCCTCCTTGGTGCAGCAGATGACCTTGCTGGCCCAGATGCACGTGGCATGGTGACATCAACGTGCACCAGCGCACGTGTCATAGGCCTGCTGACCTGGAAGTCAGCCATGGAGTCAGCCAGATCTGGTGCCACAATGGGCTGGTCCAACAAGGGCTGAGCATGGATGGTGTCAGCCACATCAGCCTCAACGGGAGGGGGGGGGATTATGGGTGCCCTTGACTGGTCCTCCACACATGGGGGGACAGGCTCACCCTGCAAGTAACGACCACGTCCCCTACCGGATCCACCACGGCCACCACTTGTGGCTCTTCCACCTTTGCCACCCTTACGGAATCCTCGCCTCCCAGCCATGGCACTGATGTAAATGTGCGTATGGGAGTGGCTGGAAACTATTGTCCTGGGCAATAGGGGGTCAAAGGGGTTGGGTACCAGATGGTAATTGTACCCTAGTGCTCTTGCAAGGCTGATTGTAACCCCTGGGGAAAGATGATGGGTCACGCTACGCACAGGAGCCCCAAAAAAGGGAGATGACGTGCACGCAACCCCTCCTAGACCACGTGTGCAGAAAGAAAAACCTGCACTACGCTGTGGCACCCAGTAACACAAGAATGAACGTATGCGTGTCACACGCAGCCTAGAATGACCTCTGAAGGGGTAGGCTACACACGGGGCAAGCACAGATGTTAGATACGTGCGTGACTCACCGTCTGCCTGGTAAACGAGCGTGTAAAAGGAGCAGGTTTGGTTGGCAACACCCCCGCCAAAAGAAGATTTGTACGCTGTCTGAGGAGACAGGACAACAGTAGAAGGGAACACTGTTTGAGGGAACAGGCCCAGGTAAACCAGTAAAAGCGAAAGAAGAGAAAAAGCTGTCAGAGGTAACAGGGAATACGAACTTGAAACGCCGTGAAGTAAATCGCGTGTGAAACGACAAGAAGTACAGAATTCACCCACTCGCTCTCCACGAAAAGCACGTACAAGGAAGTGGTGTTCTACGCGTACCTTTTATACAGGCCCACACGTCCAGCGTCACTTACGCGGCGTGTACGCGCTAGGGCCATTTCCACCAATTACACGCTTTGTCACTTCTGCGTGTAGGGACATTTCCTCCAATTACACGCTTTGTCACTTCTGCGTGTAGGGCCATTTCCACCAATTACACGCTTTGTCACTTCTGCGTGTAGGGCCATTTCCACCAATTACACGCTTTGTCACTTCTGCGTGTAGGGCCATTTCCACCAATCACACGCGATGAGACTCTGACGTGCAGTCTTTCCACGTGTGCTCTGTCATCACGTGCTGTGTGGGAAACACCCGTGCGGGTCACGTCACAGACGCGCTTACGCGCTGAGGGCCTTTGGTCCAATAGAATCGCGTATGCGTGCTGACGCGCTTATGCGCTAAGGGCCTTTCCTCGATTTTCACGCTGACGTGCAGGATTTTCACGTGCCAAATCACTCCGTACCAAGCTGGCCACGCGTAAGCACACGGAAGACCACGCTCCTGCCCAGAAGGCCGAACTACTGCCCCCCAGAGCCCCGAGCACGCTCCCACCTACCATCTGCTGCTGCCTGACTGCCTGCTGCCCACGTGCACTGCCATTTGCTGCCTGCACATCAGCTAGGGGTGCTGTTGCTGTGACCACCCCTGCTGGAACCGAAGACTCCCGACTGGAATTCCATCGCTCCACAGCCCAGCCCCAGGACCCAGTTGCCCACCCACTCCTGCCTCTGGGGTTGTCATGTCGGGGCAAACACCATCTGTGACCACTGACAACCCCCAGCCAGAGAGGCAGAGGGGCACCAGCTTCAGTGCCACCGAAGTTGGTGTCCTGGTGGAGCAAGTCCTGGGGCAGTATGATGCCCTCTTCGGAAGTTCCCGCGCCGACAAGGAAGGACGGACTCGGATCTGGACTGACATCGTGACTGCCATCAACGCGGAGGGGTTGGCAGTCCGGGACTTACAACATGTCAGGAAGCGCTGGGAGGACTTCAGGTCCAGGACCCTGAACAAGGCCCGGCGCCTCTTGAAGGCAGCGGATGCCAAGGGGCGCCGGGGCCACTTGTCGGAAGAACAGATGGGGGTCCTGGAACGCATATCCCCAGCGCTCCACGTCCAGGTCCTGGAGAAGCAGACCCGTCTGGAGTCGAGCGGTGAGTGTACATGCATCCTGATTGTGAGCAGTGCGTGTGGTGATTATTCGGTATTGTGCAGGTTGCACATCTGTTTGTATGGGGTCGAGTATGGGTGGGGGTGTACATGGCCGTGGGGCTGACACATGCGAGGGCTGTAATGTGTGAGACATGGATGGTGCTTGTGTGTGTAGGCTTGCATGGCAAATGCAGTTGTGCGTGCACACATGTTTGTATGTATGTGTATGTAAGTAGACATGTCCGTGATGTCACGCATGTATGTTGTTTTGGGCTGCATGTATGAGCACTGTGTACATGTGCATGTGTGTGTATTTGACAAGGGTGCAACAGTGATGCAACATGGATGCATGTGACTGCGGTATGTGTAAGCCTGATTGGCAGATGTGACATGGATGCCCGTCTGAACAGTGCGACACTTGGCAGAGGTGTACACATGCATGCAAGTGTGGTGGTGTGTGTACATGTGTGGTGCACTTCCTGTGTTGCATGTGATGTCTGGGTCACCTTTGGCTGCTCATGCTGTTGTATGTGTATGGATGGTGGTGGCAGTTGCGATATGGCTGTGGTATGGCTCATGTGTGCGAGTTGCAATGACATGTGTGTTGGGGATTGTGATGACATGTCTGAGGTTTGCCAATGCCACTCATGTGCAACTGTCATGTGTGTATGTGTCCATTGTACAGTGCCCTGATGCCTGTGTTTTGTTTCTCCCTGTCTGCAGCGTCAACTGATGAAGAGGGCGGAGAAGGTGCTGTGGAGCACAGCAGCGGGGATCCGACCGCCAGCCGGAGACGCAAGGCCCGGCTCCCCTCCCGTGTTGTCATCTCGTCGGGGAGTGAGGAGTCCGGTGCCGCATCCCAGGCCGCAGCTGCCGGGGGGAGGTCCAAGAGGCGGAGGTTGGAGTTGGACTCCTCGGCAGCAGAAGGGGCAGCTGGGACCCCACAGGGCCCAACAGGGGAAGATGGCACGGAGTCATCCAGGTTGGTGGGGGGTCTGGTGGAGGAGGAGGCCGTGCAAGCACCAGAGACGGGGTCTGGAGGTGGGGATCCCACTGGTGCTAGTGGTGCAGTCCAGGACCAGGGACAGGAGGCAGCACAGGCCGCCGCGGAGGTGCCTGTGTGCAATCCTGTCCCCGATCCTGTCCCTGCATCATCTTGCACCAGCAGGGATGCCTACGTCCAGACCCGTTTTCAGGCAGGGGATGAGCTGACGTCAACTGGCCTTCCTCTGCCTGCGGACGTGGCTATCCAGGTCCGGGTTGAGCCTGTCCTGGCTGGTGTGGCGTTGCGTCAACGGGCCATGCGAGGTGACCTGCAGTCTTTTCATGGAGAGACTGCACGTCATCTCGAATGGCTCGTTGACCACGTCAGCCTGCTGGGACAGGTCACCCAGACCGGATTCCTCCGTCTGATGGGGCTTGTTCCGACCCCCTCCTCAACTGGACCCCCTACGCGCCAGTCGTCCTCTGTGCCATCTTCCCACCCATCAGTCACCTGGGTGCCCTGTGGAGCTGCCTCTGACAGTGCGGCCAGGCTGGTGGAGGAGGCATCCCTGCCACAGTCGGGAGTCGGACGTCCAGCAGGGGTGGCCACATCAACAACTGCACCCCAGCCGGCGGAGGATGTGCAAGCAGCAGAAGGCAGTGCACGGGCAGAGGCAGAGCAGCAGCAGCAACATGGTGGGAGCCATGAAGGCTCGGGGCCTTCGACATCGGAGGGGCAGGCATCGGCCGGAGGGCAGGAGGACCCAGGACAGAGAGTGTCTTCCGTGTGGCAGCGGTTGGGCCACGCCATAGGTGCGGAGCGGCGGCGGGCGGAAGAGGCGCGGCTCACAATGGTCAGGGCGGAGAACTCCATGCGGAGGGCCCTGAGGCGGGCCGAGTGCCTCGAGGCAATCCGCAGGGGGTTGGAGGAGGACACGGCGTCGTCCCTGCGGACCCTCGGGGCCATGGAACTGGACCGCCTCCGGGACATCGAACAGGAGTTCGATGATGCCCTGGCCCGGAACACCACGGAGTGAGCCGCTGGACTTGCCCGCCGCCTTTGTATATAGTTCTTTAGTTTTAGGTTTCCTTTGTTTTTTCTTATGATTTGGAGTCGACGGACACTGCTCCACTTTTTGTATATAGTTGATATTTAGGTAGGTTTTTTAGGAGGTTTCCTTAGTTCAGTTGTGATGATGGACCCTTGTTATTTTTGTACATAGTTCTTTGTTGCATGGAGAGTTTTTACATTTCAATTTGGACAACATTTTTTGGATTTGATTTTCTATTTTTGTGTTTTTATGCGGACATGCAGCTTATTTTTTCACATTTACATTGTAGTTATTTTTCTTTCTTTACCATTCATATTTTTGTCCAATACATTTTTTTTTCCATTGTTCACTGTGTGGTTTCATCTCATTGGTTTCATGCATGTCATGTTGTGTGTTTTCCCATTCAATTGGAAAATATGTGTGTGACGGACATGGGTTCATTTGCTTCATGAACATTGGGGGTGTAACATGTGTTTTCATTTCCATGTGGGTGAATGGGTTACTTGGTAGGGCTTTTTGGCTGTGGAGGCTGACCATTACGCACATGATTGGGGATTGTGAGGACCTGGTGGGGGCTGCACATGGTGGCAGGGGGGTGGGGGGGTGGGAGACATGAGTGGGGGCCTGGTGGAGGGTGCCCCTGCACTGCCGGGGGGTGGGGGTGGTGGGAGACATGGGTGGGTGCCTGGTGGAGGGTGACCCTGCACTGCTGGGGGGTGGGGGTGCAGGGGGACATGAGTGGGGGCCTGGTGGAGGTTGACCCTGCACTGCTGGGGGGTGGGGGTGGTGGGAGACATGAGTGGGGGCCTGGTGGGGGCTGCCCATGGTTACAGGGGGGTGGGGGTGGTGGGAGACATGAGTGGGGGCCTGGTGGAGGGTGCCCCTGCACTGCTGGGGGGTGGGGGTGGTGGGAGACATGGGTGGGTGCCTGGTGGAGGGTGACCCTGCACTGCTGGGGGGTGGGGGTGGTGGGAGACATGAGTGGGGGCCTGGTGGAGGGTGCCCCTGCACTGCTGGGGGGTGGGGGTGCAGGGGGACATGAGTGGGGGCCTGGTGGAGGTTGACCCTGCACTGCTGGGGGGTGGGGGTGGTGGGAGACATGAGTGGGGGCCTGGTGGGGGCTGCCCATGGTGGCAGGGGGGTGGGGGTGGTGGGAGACATGAGTGGGGGCCTGGTGGAGGGTGCCCCTGCACTGCTGGGGGGTGGGGGTGGTGGGAGACATGGGTGGGTGCCTGGTGGAGGGTGCCCCTGCACTACTGGGGGGTGGGGGTGCAGGGGGACATGAGTGGGGGCCTGGTGGAGGTTGACCCTGCACTGCTGGGGGGTGGGGGTGGTGGGAGACATGAGTGGGGGCCTGGTGGAGGGTGACCCTGCACTGCTGGGGGGTGGGGGTGCAGGGGGACATGAGTGGGGGCCTGGTGGAGGTTGACCCTGCACTGCTGGGGGGTGGGGGTGGTGGGAGACATGAGTGGGGGCCTGGTGGGGGCTGCCCATGGTGGCAGGGGGGTGGGGGTGGTGGGAGACATGAGTGGGGGCCTGGTGGAGGGTGCCCCTGCACTGCTGGGGAGTGGGGGTGGTGGGAGACATGGGTGGGTGCCTGGTGGAGAGTGACCCTGCACTGCTGGGGGGTGGGGGTGGTGGGAGACATGAGTGGGGGCCTGGTGGAGGGTGCCCCTGCACTGCTGGGGGGTGGGGGTGCAGGGGGACATGAGTGGGGGCCTGGTGGAGGTTGACCCTGCACTGCTGGGGGGTGGGGGTGGTGGGAGACATGAGTGGGGGCCTGGTGGGGGCTGCCCATGGTGGCAGGGGGGTGGTGGGAGACATGAGTGGGGGCCTGGTGGAGGGTGCCCCTGCACTGCTGGGGGGTGGGGGTGGTGGGAGACATGAGTGGGGGCCTGGTGGAGGTTGACCCTGCACTGCTGGGGGGTGGGGGTGGTGGGAGACATGAGTGGGGGCCTGGTGGGGGCTGCCCATGGTGGCAGGGGGGTGGGGGTGGTGGGAGACATGAGTGGGGGCCTGGTGGAGGGTGCCCCTGCACTGCTGGGGGGTGGGGGTGGTGGGAGACATGAGTGGGGGCCTGGTGGAGGGTGACCCTGCACTGCTGGGGGGTGCGGGTGCAGGGGGACATGAGCAGGTGTGCAGGGTAGTCCCCTGTTTTGTGGGCTGCCTGCAGGGGCCGTGGAGGGTGTACAGGGAACACCTGTGAGGACCCACCCAGCCTAATTGCGTGTGATAATTCCCGCACACCCCTGTAATACACGTACCTGGCCAAATCGCATGTGAGAATTCCCGCGCACCCCTGTAATACACGTACCCAGCCGAATCGCGTGTAGAACTTCCCGTGTACCCCTGTAATACACGTACCCAGCCAAATCGCGTGTGATAATTCCCACGTACCCCTGTAATACACGTACCCTGGCCAATCGCGTGTAGAACTTCCCACGCACCCCTGTAATACACGTACCAAGCCAAATCGCGTCTGATCATTACCACGCACCCCTGTAATACACGTACCAAGCCAAATCGCGTCTGATAATTCCCGCGCACCCCTGTAATACACGTACCTGGCCAAATCGCATGTGAGAATTCCCGCGCACCCCCGTAATACACGTACCCAGCCGAATCGCGTGTAGAACTTCCCGTGTACCCCTGTAATACACGTACCCAGCCAAATCGCGTGTGATAATTCCCACGTACCCCTGTAATACACGTACCCTGGCCAATCGCGTGTAGAACTTCCCACGCACCCCTGTAATACACGTACCAAGCCAAATCGCATCTGATAATTCCCGCGCACCCCTGTAATACACGTACCTGGCCAAATCGCATGTGAGAATTCCCGCGCACCCCTGTAATACACGTACCCAGCCGAATCGCATGTAGAACTTCCCGTGTACCCCTGTAATACACGTACCCAGCCGAATCGCGTGTGATAATTCCCACGTACCCCTGTAATACACGTACCCTCGCCAATCGCGTGTAGAACTTCCCACGCACCCCTGTAATACACGTACCAAGCCAAATCGCGTCTGATAATTCCCACGCACCCCTGTAATACACGTACCTGGCCAAATCGCATGTGAGAATTCCCGCGCACCCCTGTAATACACGTACCCAGCCAAATCGCGTGTGATAATTCCCACGTACCCCTGTAATACACGTACCCTGGCTAATCGCGTGTATAACTTCACGCGTACCCCTGATATGCACGTTACCCGCTTTGCGTTCCTTGTTTGGCAGCCCTGTGGACAGGTCCAGGGTTAGCGCTGCCCTTTGCGATGATTTAGCGATTTTGATGGCTTTTCCTTGCGTGAGGGCGTTCTTGGGGGCGTTACTGGCGCTGCTGCAGGGTCGCTGCGATACTCTGCGCCACGGCTGGTTTGGGAGCCTATAATCCATGAATACGCTGTGCGCGGAAATCGGTTTTAGCGCACGTGCCTGGCGCAGACAATCGCACGCGGACACTCTGCGCCAGCCGCTTGCGACACTTTTCTGCGAAATTCTATGAATTACCCTGAATGTCTTTTTACTTTTGATCAATTTAGAGGTGGTCCCATGTGGAGTCATCAAATTGTCCTAACCCAATGAAATATTTTACACTTATAAAGTCAATATATAGTCAATCTCTTTATCAATCACTAATTCCCATAGATTTTGTACTGAGAGATTGTGTTGTGATGTCAGCAATGATGAGTGTTCAGTATTTAATCCATTGTTTGTATTGAATTAATTGAGAGCTCGAATACTTATATGCTTGTATGCTGTCCCTGCTTTATTTTGATTATTATAAAGCTGGATTTTGCCTTGTGCTTTGTCTATTTCCATTATTGAGTCCGGTTTGATATGGCTCAAGAACATCTGTGTAACTTAGAAGTTCCCAGGCCATTTTAACAACATGGTACCTCAGCACCCACATGGACAATCAGTGAAACTCTTTGAGAAAACACAACCATGCCCCCAGTCCTCCCTGAGGGAGCCCAACATTCTTATTCTGTGGTGTGGTTGCTTCGCCCCAGCCGTGGACTGTGCCATGTTTCTGCAAAATGTATGCCTGGGGCCACTACCTTGCAAGCAAAATTAAAGTGCCCAAACAACTTCTGCATGTCTGACAGCGCCATCTTGCATGCCCCTATGGCCTTCCCCAACAACCAAACGAAATTGCTCACCTATCTTCCTGCAGGCGTGAGGTCATCACCACAGTGTTCAATTCTAGCCCCAGAAAAATCAGGACCAATACTGGTCCTTCTGTCTTGTCTTCCACCAAGGGATACTCCAACTCCTCCTTCAACCCCTGAAAGACCTCCAGCATCTCTTGGCACTCTTCCTCTCTCCCCACCCTTCTGAAGACTAAAAATTAATCCAGATAATGCAACACTCCCCCAGAACCTGCTCTGCAAGTAAAACACTGCTGAAGGAAAACCACTCAAACAGAGCACAGAACACAGAACACAGCACACCCCATGGGCAGCACCCCCATGGGCAGCACCTTAGCAACAAAAATCTGATCCTCGAACTGCATCCCATACAACCAACCTCTGGATGCACAAGCAGCAACCTGAAAGCTGACTTGATGTCACACTTGGCCATAAATGCCCCCTCCCATCTCCCTTACCAGCTCCACCGCCTGATCCACACTTGTGTAAGACACTGCGCAATCCTCCTCAACAATGATATCGTTCACTGACATACCCTCTTGCCAAGACAAATGGTGGATCAGCCTGAACTCCCCTTCCACCTTCTTAGGCACAACCCTCAACCGGGACACCACCAAATGTCCAGGCAACTCCGCAAACGGTCTCACCACCCTACCCTCAGCCATTTCCTTTGCCTGCTTCTTTCTTACAATGTCCATCCTCTCCTTTGCAGACTTCAAATTCTTGGCCCACCTCTTTACCCTAGGCCCTTGATATCCCAACCTGAAACCCATCCCCCAAAATCGTTACTGCTGGTCTGTCCGGGTAGAGGCTCAGCCTTTCCTCCAGACTCTCCAGCTTAACTGGAGTAGAGGCCTTTCCCCACAATCCCTCTCCCTGCACTCCTACCCTTTCCTCTGTTTCCTGTTGCAAAACATTGTGTGACAGGGTGTCGTCCCACACACCTGCTGCATGGTGCATAAAGTTGCAAACTGCATGCTTCCTGGTTAAATGACCAACATGCCGCAGATGGCTGCTCTCTACCTCCTCCCCTACCCCATCAAAGGCGGGGCGACCATGAAAGGTCTGGGTCAGGCAAGCCGCTTGCTGTATGCAAAGTTGGCACCGGCCACAACAGTGCCATCCACTGTCATCACAAATCCATGTCAATCTCACCCCAAACTGCTGTTTGATCCTCTCCCATCCTTGCCCTAAACTCTTCATCATACCTTATCCACATGAAACCACCGACGCTCACAAACACCATCCTTATGACGTCTATATATTTGAACAATGCCACACTCCTCTCTGGGTATTTCTCACAATTCACATTGGCATATATCAAAGAGGCTGACGCCAAATTATCAATCGTTACTTGGACCTTGGGCATTGCTGACAGTTCCTTCTCCTCCTCCTTTGACCCTTCCTTCGCCTTCACTTCCATATGCAAAAGCTTAAAGACATCCACACATTCCTCCACCCAAATGTTCTCTTTGGTGGCTGCCATCAAATGCCCCCCAAGAGGCTTTGTGCTACCAATATATGGTCATTTCTTTAACTTGCCCTTACTGCACCCTGCACCGCTTGCTCCCCCCACATGGACCTCAATGTTCTGCACCTTGTCTGTTTGTACCTCTGCCATTCTCATACTCCTCCCCAGTGCTCTCACCAACCCAACCGGCAGTTCCTCCGCCACCACCACTCCCCAAATTCTGCTGCCCATCCCCTCTCCTTTGCGACCCCCACCTTGCCCCAATCTAACCCACGCAGCAGACCACTTTCTGCCTTGCTCATCTCTTAGAAGTCTGCCTGCACCATCCACTCGCACCATCTTGGCCGCACCACCTCTATTCCCTTCTTCTTTCCTGATGGGACTCCTGCTGCAGGGACAAAAACCATCGGCAGATCTACTCTGCTTGTTAGCCCGACCACTCGGCCCACCCCTGGACCACTTCTCTCTCACCACTGCCATACTGCCAACCTCTTCCTGCCTGGCCTTCTGCCCCAACCACTCCCCCCTCAATACTCTCCACATCCCCACAATCCAATTGACCCCTTTGTTCCCAGAATATCCAATCTTCCTCCCCGCCATCCTTCTCCACTGCCATATACCATTCTTGTTCATTGTGCTCACTTGGGCAAGGTAGCTCCTCCTCTCGCCGGCATGGGGTGTCCACCCCAATGCTACTTTGTCATCTTCTTGGAGGGGCCGTTCTAACCCCTTCCTTTGCCACTCTTTCTGGCAGAGGTGTACCATCCTCTACCCCTCCTTTTGCTGTTTTAGGGACTGTACATCGCCTCTCAGCTGCTCTTCTCTGCTGACCAGAGAACCCGTCCTGGTCCCTCCGACGCTTTCACTAACCATCAGGGAGAGTGTCCGCCCCCTCGACCTGCACTCTTCCGCAAGAACATCCTCCCCCAGTCCTTCTTTGTGTGGCCACGTTCTGTCCCTCTCCCCTATCCCTGTCCTCCTCTCCTCTATCCCCTCCAAAAATCTCCTGCAACCCCTCATCTCTCCCCTAGCATTTTGCCCCTCCTGTCACCTCCATGCCTGGGAGGCCCCTCTCAATCTCACTGCTTATGAGGCTCAGTGTCTCCCGAAGGGCTCGTGCGTCCACTTGCCCCCCAGACATGGGGCTGTAGGATACATCTCCCTCCCAGCAGAATCCTCCTTCCTAAAGACCTCAACACCACCCACGGGACCCTGCTGCCCCTGTATTGATTTTTTTTTGTTTCTCTCTCAATTTCTCTCTCTTCTCGACAGTTCCTACCTCACACTCCCCCAGTATCCACAAAATGTCCCAACTGTCCCAGGCTCCCTGGACAACCTAGGTCCTGCCTTGCTTGGAATCACCCCCTGTGTGCAGGGCCACTGGTCCAGGGGCTTCCCCACTGAGGTACCCCACTACCAGCTGTGACCAGCCCCCAGCACTGCTTCTACCCTGGTTTGCGCAGCCACAATACACGTTACCACCCAGGTCCTTCCTACTCCTGAGCCCCATGATCCTACCACCCGCTGGCCAGCCTGCCACACTGCGCTCTACACGCACCTTGCTCCACCCCTGGTGCTCCCACTCAGCACCACAGGGGGCCACCCAGACCACCACAGGGCCTGACCCGACTCCCCACACCAACACTAGCCGCTCCCCCTGCACACTTGTAGCATGTTAGGAGATGGCCTCGCCGGCAACACAAACCCCCGGCCTCCGCTTGCTCTGAAAAAGCTTTGCTTCTGCAGAGCTCCCCACCTCGTGCAAACCTTGCTGTGTGAATCATTGGGTGGAGGGGAAGGGAATAAGAGGCGGTCAGGGCCGACTGAAGGTATGGGCTGGGGGCCCATTTCAAGAAGATGGTTGGGGGCCCCCGGCCTACAGCCGGGAAGAACATGTGGAGGCACACTGGGGTGATTACATTATAATGGAGTCAGCGGAAAGCTGCAGGGGGTTAACAGAGTCAGCTTATCTCGGGACGGACAGCCTGAGGTAGCTGAAACACTAAATGTACACTGAAAAGCTATTAGCACCTTGCTCACAAAGAGTGATTATGCAGGCTAAACGTGAGAACAAAGGCACAAAGGTGACGTTACTGGCTGGATACTGAGAGGTGAGGGAGGTGCAGTCTTACGGCCCAGCAAATTCAACCTGTAACGTGCGCTTTAGAGCGCATTTTATATCCTCATTTCAAGAAGCTGTAGCCTTGTATTTAGACTGCTAACGTGGGGGCTGCTGCTGGGAGCCCCCTGAGGCTCAGGCCCATTTCACCTGAAAGAATTGAAAGGCCCGCACACCGCCCCTGGAGCTGGTCCATGCAGCTCTCACGGCTGCTGCTCTAGCATCAAATCCCTGCTTGTTGGTTGTTGTGGCCTCGGGCAGGTGCCTTGTCCTCTGGGCGCCTCAGGTTATTACTGTTTCAGCGCTAGTGCATACTTCCAAGTGAGAAGTGATTGGGGTGACACCGGGCATTATTGCAAGTTGATGTTAAAAATCCTGGGGCGATGGACCACAGATCTGTTCCCAAACCATGGCTAGGTTCAGGCACAATCTCGCAAAACAGTTATTTTGTTCAACAGGGACTTCCTTGTACGTTGTAAGGCGCTTTGTTAGGTTTGGTTCCTGGCCAAGCATGACACTGACACCAGTGTAGGAACAGGAAACATCTTTATTGAGTTCCAGCTCCGGGTACAGGGTACAGGAATGCATTTAGGCCACATCAGGTAACTTACATGGACAGAACAACACTGACATCCTCTCTCAGTCAACCCATCTTCTCAACTGCACATTCACAGAACCATCCAGAACATAACATTCTCACACACAGCATTCCATGGCAGTCACTCCTAGCATTCCATGAATACAGGCAGGGTGCAGGTAAAGACAAGAAACAACATATCTTCCTCCTTGAACATCACAAGACACACCCAAGAAGCAAGAGACATACGTACAACCCAACAACACACCCCTCAACTTCCAAAACAAATCCTCCCAACAACGCACCCACACAAACCATGTAGCCGTCCTCACCTAGAGGGACAATCTGCACCATAATATGCCACTAGCTTTCCTCTACACTAAGGGATAGACACCAACCACTGAACAAATGTATACCACATCCAAACGTTCAAGCAACTTCAGGCTTCCAGCCCCAAACCACACGACTGAGGCAGAAACCATGCGTAATAGCATGCACAGTGTGCCCTGGAAGGCAGGGAGAACTGATTCCCTCACAACCATGCTGCACAAACATACCAAGTGTGCCCCAGAGGGCACAGAGGTTGATCTCCCAAACCCTTCTCTACTACAACATACAAGGCTATCCCAGGAGGCACGAAGAGCAGATCACCCAAAACACACACGGAGAGCGGAACTCCCAACACACAATGCACCACACACTCATCATACCATAAACAAAACTCAGCCCCCAAATACAACGTTAACCATTCCAACTGCAACTCACTGACTGCCCACCATACAATGTGCACCATTTCCAACACAGCAGGGTACTCCCAGTACCCCCAGTTAACCGACACCCCACAGAAAGAGCACTCCAAGTACACCGGGTGTCGACACCCCACAAGATGCCTGTGATGAAAGACCACATTCCACAACTTCAGCAACTCCAATTCAGAAGGCCAAGCACAACCACACTGCATCATGACACACGCACCAGACAATGCAGAACAAATATTCTAGACAGTATTCACAGTTCACTAAACACATTAAGATAAACCTCCCTTACAGTTTTACTTAAAGCATTGAAACTATGCACTTGAAATTCAAATTCTAATTCAATGTTCTTCAGTAAAAATCCAGCCTGTAAACTAAAATGGTTAACAGAACATGCATCATAACTTGCACATACCCTCCTAACTTAGGAAGTCCATGTCCTAGCTAACTTTAAAACATGAAGTCCAACCTGTAAAAGTAGGCATTAAAATATGACTAGAATTAGTGCACACTAAACCTCAGCAAAACAAAACTAAATGCACAATATATCTCTCTAAACAGAGACCATGGGCCTCATTAGGACCCTGGCGCTAAGTGTTTAACGGCGCCGTAAAAGGCTGCGGCGCTGTTAAACACTTAGCACCTTACTACGAGGTCCCTTTGCGGGACCCGACCTGAACAGCTGGTCTAGACCAGCCGTTAAAGTAGGGACCCCCAAAGGGACCTTGGTGCTAAGTACGGTACCGCAATTTGCGGTACCGTACTTAGCGCCTTCCCCATTCCCATAGAGCCCTATGGGGCGAAAATGGGAATGGGGAAGGGCCATGGTTCAATGGGGAATTACCGCCCCGCCAACCTTGGAATGGGGTGGTAATTCCCCATTGAACCATGGCGGACCCGTTACAACACCGGCACCAACCATGGTGCTAATAGCGCCATGGTTTAGTGCCAGTGTTGTAATGAGGGCCCATGACTTCCAAAACACAAGCACACTAACAGATGTAGAATATTCAACAAGCCTCACATCACACTATTCCAAAACTCTAATGTGAGTTAAACTCTTAAGCTTCTCTCTGTTCAATTGAGATCTCCATGAAGAAATTAAAGAAATCAGGATCTAATTCCTTGGGTACCAACAAATTGCTATTTTCCAGACCTTCCCACTACAGCACCGCATAAAGGACAAAAACATAAAAGAAGGGCTCCTCTCTTCTCCATCACTGCCTCCTGTTGCTGTCCAAAACAGTGTACACATGTTGCCCCACAGTACCTCAGGGAAACAGGTCTGCCTCCCTCTTTTGCCCACAAAATGACCTACTTCCTCTTCTTCATTCTACAAAGATTGTCCCGTTTCACTGGGATCCTGTAGTAACAGGGAAGATAGAGGATGCTTCACTCTTTCATGCAATGTTCCAGGATGAGTTGGAAGAAGAAACAAGGAGAAATGGGGAACCTGTTAGGCTTATGTCACAGGATGTCTCAAATGGAGAACTTTATGGGGAAAGGAGGAGTGAAGAACCTGTTAGTCTCCTGTCCCTTAAAGACTCTGGACATTCGCCACCTTATTTGACCGGCAGTGGGCGCCCTCAAAGGACTATACGTAAGCCTGTACTTCTCATTGAACAAATGTAGAGGTGACCCTGTCAGACTGACGGTGAGAGTGAACCTCTATGATAAGCAAGGGGGAGGGGTTGTAGCTGAATCTTGGATGGCTGAATCTTCTATGATAAGCAAGGGGGAGGTGTTGTAGCTGAATAGAATGTGGAATGTGTGGTGGGTAGAACTTGGGAAGGAATGGAATGGAGAGGAGTCAGTTATGATATGGGAATAAAGGAGTTCAGACATGCAGGCTGACTCCTGTCATTATTTGATGAAGATATAATAATTAAAGTGGTGTCCATGAGGCACACAACAATTGGCGACGAGAGTAGCTAAAGAGTATGGCCATGTACGGTAGAAGTAAGGGGAAAGTAAATATATACCAGGAGACAGGCATAGGGTCAAGGGGAGCAGTAGTGGGGTGAGTGCAAGAGCTGACTGATAGTCTTGTTTGGATACTGTTGTGTGCCTCATGGACACCACTTTAATTATTATATCTTCATCAGCCTTCATGTCTGAACTCCAGTATTCCCATATCATAACTGACTCCTCTCCATTCCATTCCATTCCTTCCCAAGTTTTACCCACCAAACATTGCACATTCTATACAGCTACAACAGATCCCACAAGAGCCATCAATATCACAGGTGTGCCTTTCTTATGTAAGTAGTTCTGCCCCTCGCAGTAATATGTTCACCAGTTTCCTCCAGCAAAGTCTCTCTTAGCTCATCTCTGGACCGCACTGCTTTAATTTTTATGCTGACACCTGGATACTGGCTCCTTTGCTGCCCCTCGCAGATAAAACTGGTTCCTGCAGTCACATCTAGCCTTCCTTGGCTTGGATTGGCTGCCGCTCGCAGACTCCAAACTTAGGCTTGAATGTTTTATGCAGCAAAGTTACTTTCTGCCCTTTGCAGACCCGGTAGGCCCTTAGCCCTGCAATGACTCTGTCTACCCTTCACAGACCAAATGGGCCCTTGGCGCTGCACTATCTTTGTCTTCCCCTTGCAGACCCGATAGGCCACCAGGGCCTGGTGCTGCCTCCTCACATCAATGACTGGCCTTCACTGGCCCCATTGCAGCCTGCAGCACTCCTACCTAGAGAGAGAGGATCTTCTCTTGTTTCGGAGGCGTTGGATGTCCATTTGCCTTCCCAGGTGCTCTCCCACCAGCACAGCCAGCATCCTCTTTGCCATTATTAAGTTGGGTTCCTGGCCAAGCATGACATTGACACTGGTGCAGGAACAGCAAACATCTTTACTGAGTTCCAGCTCTGGGTACAGGGTACAGGAATGCATTTAAGCCACATCAGGTAAGTTACATAGACAGAACATCCACTGGCATCCTCTCTCTCAGTCAACCCATCTTCTCAACTGCACATTCACAGAACCATCCAGAACATAACATTCTCACACACAGCATTCCATCTCAGTCACTCCTAGCATTCCATGCATGCAGGACAGGGTGCAGGGAAAGATAAGACACAACCTGTGTCCAAGTGAAAGACTTGAAAAGCTATCTGAAAAATCTTTGTACACTTCAAAATGAGTTAAAGTGAGTAGCAAAATATCACGCATTTTTAAGATTGGTTTACAGCCGTCATGTTTACTGGCTTGACATAAAAAGGGTTTTCTTAGGTAAGAAGTGAAATACTATTACCATGCATAACAATGAGCAGGACATTTTGACAAGATACCTCGTTATCCACATTTGTTTATTACACAACTTATTATTGTGTGTCTGAAAGTGAGTCGTGTTAATAAGAAATGTGTTAGGCCATGCCCTCTTTTGCATTCAAGGACCTATAGTTTTCTTTCACGCGAGAAAAGACTAGTGCAAAGTAAAGCCGTCAAGCGCTTATTTGCAGAGTGACATGGGCTCCTACTGCACTGTTTGACCAGAGCTAGTGAGCCAGTTCAAATTATTTAAGATTTAGTGTCTAGCTCTGATTTAACTGCACAATTGGAGACCTGATAAGTAATTAAATTCATACAAAAAAAAGTTTTTTTTAGGTATTGTCAAAGATTCATACTATATTGTTTAACAACGAGATGGTAGTTTGTGTTAAGAATGTCCACACCCATCCTCGTTTTAGTAAACAGCGTTTTTGCGTGTCTGGACGTGGTGAAAGCTACAAGGCATCAATAGGAGAGATTTTAGGCATATGTAATCTTGCTTGCAGGATCTTCTTTTTTTAAATGTATATTAGCTGAATTAAATCAACCTTTCAAATACAAAATACAAGAAAGTTTGTACATAAAGAATAAAAACCATACACATATTATTTGCATTTACATTACAATCACATTTCATTCCATGAAAAACCACAAAAACCACGAAAGAAACCAAAATAGGCGTAATCATATAATCAATATATAATAAGATCAACAAATGCATTTGAACATTTTCTTTCTATTTGTGGTTTCTTAGTATCATGGAAAAATAGAAGTCTTTTACTGTTTAAAATCGTGGTAAATTTGAAAAGAAATGTATCCAACACATGAGTAGTCATATTTTTTTCTTTTTTTTTTGTTCAGTAAGAGTAAGTTTAGTTTTTTGTAGCCTCCAAATCTAGACATGTTAAGAAATTAACAGTTGCAATTTGTAAAGGTAAATAACAGGCACCCAAGATTAATGACCAACACAAACCCTGATCTGTGAGGCACAAGTATTTGCAGTGCCTTGTATAGTGTATTTCACGTAAGGGCCGTAAAGCACAACATTCTGTGATGATGTGTACTAAAGTTCACAAGTGTCTTTCCTCAAGCAAAAATGGCACAAATTGTCATTTATAGCTATTTGTGTTCCGCTTGGCTTGAACATCCCTGGTAGTCCACAAATTAAAGCGTAATCTTAGAATGCCATTTCAGATTTTAAGGGAGGGGCACCGGACCAAATAAGAGGGCAACGTTCGTCGTTTTTTATGTGGAAACCGGGCTCCCTCCATGTTATGGTATGAAAGACACAGGGTTCTGGTGGTTATCCAGTCAAGCTCAAACAGTTTTGATTTTGCTTTATCAGGATTCTGTATTAATAGGTCTAATGACACATCTGCCGAGTTTAGTATATGATAGACCTTTGTGAGCCTTTGCTTGATAAATGTTTGATTAGTGGTAAATATATAATTTGTCCGAGTTTTCAACAAGACATTTAGGGTAGTTGAAATCAAACATTTCCTAAAAAACGCACACAAACGCCACTGATATATGGCATGTATGGAAACCAAACCCAGTTCATACCTTATCCAGGCAGCGGGTACACAGTTCGGTAGGTGTAAAATACGCCGCCAATATTTTGCTTCCCATTTATCAAACGGAAAGAGTGAGTTAGTGTTTAATGTTTCAAGGCCATACAGAAGTGCCGGAATTGTTTTCATATTCCATAAAAACAGTGCAGGCTTTATTGAAAATTTACTGTATTTAAACATTATAATTCTGGCTTGTGAAATTGATGATGCAAGCTTTGCCTCTAATCGTGCTATATGGGTTTTTGCAATGTACTGGCCCTCAAACAATATACCAAGATAGGTATACTGTGATACCATTTGTATGGGAGATCGATCAAAAGTCCAGGCATATGTTAATGGGCCTTGACGCTTGGGTGAATAGGCAACAATTTGTGTTTTGCTTATGTTGATTTTTAACTCATTTTTTTAATATAGATATGGAACACATCCAGTAAGCGCTGCAGACCTAGTTGTGTTTTTGAGATGAGAACTAGGTCATCTGCATACATAAGTGTTTGAATAGGTTGATTATTGAGTTTTGGAGAATCTGACATCACATCTATCAAGGCTGATCTACCGTCATGAATGAAGTAGTTGAAAATTGCTGAAGCTAAAAGACATCCTTGCTTTAGACCCCGAAAAGTACTGATCTGCTCGGATAGTAATCCGT